>NC_132995.1:74150938-74462838 GCF_048564905.1 Vicugna pacos
GAAGTTGACATGTACTGAGATGGGAAAGTCTGTGGGAGTTTTGAGGGCAGAGATCAGGTTTTGACATATTAGGTTTCACACGCTCATTAGCTACACATCCAGGAGGATTTGCTGACAAGGTGGTTGGAGTCTTCAGGAGGGAGGCCCAGGCTACCAGCGGATAGATGGTATGTAAAGCCACAGACCAAATGGGGTGCAGATGGAGCAAGGCTGAGGTCTGAGCCCCGGGCACTCTCCCATCTACAATTCAGGAAGCCATGGCATCCAATGAAGATCAAGACGGAGCAGCCAGGGAGGTTGGGCACCTGGAGAGAACGACGCCTCAGAAACGAATGGAGCAAGCGTTCAAAGGAGGGTGGGATCAGATTTGTACGATGCTAATAGATCGAGCAAAATGAGGGCTCAGAACTGGCCGCTGGATTTGGCAACATGGATTTCGTTGGTTATCTTGACATTGGAGTGAGACAAAAGTGGGGTGATGGGGAGAAAAGCCTGGCTGGAGTATGTTCAAGGGAAAATGAGGGAAGAGGAGGTGGAGATAGCAGCATGATAAATTTTTCAAGGAATTTTGTCATAATGAGCACCAGGGAAATGAGGCAGTAGCTGGAAGGGGACATGGGGTGAGAGGAAAGTGTTTGTTTGTTAAAGATGGGAGATATTCCAGCACATTCGCATATTTATCCAAATAAGCCAGTAGAGAGAGGGAAACTGATGATACAGGAGAGGAGACTAAGGCAAGAGCAAGGTGCTGCATGGAGGGAGCAGAAGAGAAGCAGGGCCCAGGGGAGCGCTGGCCTTGGAGAGGAACATGGACAATTTCAGGAGCCTTGCAGCAGGAGGGAAGTGGAATAGAAGGATGCAGACGCAGGCGCTGGATGGACTTACTGGTTCCTCTGTGGAAGATCTCTTACTATGCTTTTATTTTCTAGGTGAAATGAGAAGCAAGCCCAGCAGCTGAAATCGAGGCTTGAGGAGAGAGAACAATCAGTGGATACCAGTCTTTGGAGAATGGGGGAGTGAGCTGGCTGAGGACACCGGTGAGGCTTGCCAAGGCCGCAGAAGGTGTGAGGTCACTTAAGATGATGTGATTGTTGGGTCATTAAGTCTAAACCACCAAACGCCAGGTCTCCCTCTGCCCCCACCCCTCAAATGTGATCTCCTTTGAGACATACAGCATCTATTGTTTTATTTGATCTTCAAATATTCTTGTCACATTTAACCAAGTCCCAGGGGCACAGGTGAAGTCAGGGCACATTCTCTCCAGGGTCAGGCTCAGAGGTGGGTGGGGGGGAGAGAGAGGGGGAAGGGAAGGTTGATTCCACTGAGTCCTTTATCCCCAACCCCTAGAAACAGAGGGAGTCAATATTCTTTTAAGGTAGCAAGCTCCCTTCAGGAGGGAGGAAAGAAGCAGCCGGAGAACATGGCTTTGATTTGAGAACGAAAATAATGAGCTTTGATGTACTGAACCCAGAGTTAGACAGGCCTACCCAGCGAGGCCCGAGCTCCAGCAGACCATCACAGACCTCCCCAAGGGGCCCTGTGTGAAACTTACAGCATGGAGGAGAAAGGGAAGAGAACCAGTGACTCCTGGAAGCAGCTTGCAGCCAAGAAGGGAGGGAAAAGGACAGTGTCCCACGGGGTGCAGGTCTGATTTCTCCTCTTTCTACCCTGCAGTCTCCAGCACATACATCATGCTGTCTGGCGGGGACAGAGTGCGGGAGGGCGAGCGGGAGAGAAGGAGGCCAGGAGTGTGGCACTAATTCGTGTCCCCTACTCGGAAGAAGACAGCAGGTGTGGGGAAGCAGGGTTCCCTTCCTAACAGTCATGAACTGAAAGAAAGGTCTTGGACCAGAGAAGTCATGCATTCCCATGCCTGGACCGTGACGCTCCCTTCCACGCTGAAGCAAGCACCGGCTGGGTGAGAGGGAGTGAGAAACTTGAGGGTATAAACAAGGAGGTGATTACCACGTTGGCCTGTGTAACCCGAGCTAGCCACCAAGAGAAGTGCACAGTGAAAAGGAGGCAGAACTAACCAGCTGGAGGCCCGAGTGAGGTCAAAGAACGGCTGGCTGTGAGGGAATGTGTTGGAAAGCTTGCAGCCTTTAGCATAACCGGAAAATCACTACTATGAGCTTCTTGAGTCTTTTTGCTGGAATTGAGCGTACCCAGTTACTTCACGTCCTCACGTAAGCATGTTTCACATGTATTTATAAACGGCCTGATGGCTTTGTGCTGCGCGTGCTGCAGCTTGTTCCTTTGGAAGGGCGGCGCCTGGAGGCCTCGGTAAGACTCCATCCAGCGGGAGCAGGAGGGAGCCCGTCTCCCCAGCCACAGACGAACCCCCTCAACGGGCCCAGGGAGCCAGGGTCTCATTCCTCTTTTGGTGTTTCCGTCCCCCTGCTGACTCACCTTGAGCTCCCTGGCTACTACAATTCCCATGTCTTTTTTGTTCAAGTTCTGCTGCCAGGCGGGGGCTCGCCACCCGGCACCCGGCAGTTGGATATCTCTGGCCTCATGTGGTATATTTATCTATATTAAATAGCACAAGTTGGAGGAATGATTTATTTGTGGGTTATTCCAACTCTTAACTAAAATCCTTACTTAATGACATTTTTCATCCATTTCTTGATGGTTTACTATTAGTCTCAGGAGTTTGGGTGGTGAAGGGAAGTGTATAACTTATGTATATCTATTTATTCAGCAACCACAACTGTTTATGGAGAACTTCTGCGAGGTCAGCTCTGGGATACAGCAGGAGACAAAGCCTTCGTGGAGTGTGCCGTGTCAGATCAGAAGGTCCTTTCCTTTGGGTTTGTATTCTTCATAAGGGAGAGACCTCAGCTTACCTAGAGACCTGAACTTGTCTACTGGAGTTTCTTCTTCTCCCCTCTAGTTGTAACAGAGGAATTGTTCCTTATCCCTTCAAAAGCCAGGCTGTTTCTACTTTGGGCGTCATCGCCTCTCACCTACTTTCTCTCTCCTGCACCACCCATCTCTCTCTTTCTCCATTAGGTGAGTTCCTTCAGCACGTTCATCTCACCTTCAAAAACCCTTTCCTTGACATGTATTCCCCTCTCCAGCTACTGCTTTGTGTTCCTTTACAACAAAACATCTTGAAAAAAAGAAATTCCTCTACGTGTGGTGCCTCTGAAGCTGGAAGCAGCGTGGATGTGTTTGGAACGGCTGCGAGTGCCATGGCAGGGAGCTGATAAGGGAGGACGAGCACTTTCCAGAGCAGTCAGCACTGAGATCAAAGCCCTCTGCAAATATTTTGATGGGAGGTGGCTGTATCATAGCAGAGCAGGCAGTGACGCCCCTCAGAGCACCTGTGCTGAATCCTGGTTCTACCATTCCATAGCCGATGTGACCTTGATCAAGTTAGGTACCTTCTCTGAGCCTTAGTTTCCTCATCTATCAAATGGAAGGAGAGATATTGCTCTCCTAACATTGTTGTGACAATGAAATAGAACACATGAAAGCGTGAGACAAATGTTAGGAATCATTATCATACAGTAACATTTCTCCACTGCATTTAAAAAGAAGGCAGTTCATCCCAGCCTGGGCCTGGGTTCTTCCCAAACCAGAGCTGAGCCATACGCTTGCATGCATGACGCCCCTATTGTCCACTTGGGAATGCTGTCCTGGAGCAGGACTGGGAAGAGGAGGAGTGAGACAGGGAAAGAGAAGGGAAGGCTGGTACAAGTATGTGTTGGTCAGGGCTAGGTCTGTCCAGGCTGCGGGTGACTGGTCCTCGATCTCACACAACTTTCCAAGGAGCCTTATGAAATGCATCTCTGAACAGTCCCTTCAGGGGAACTAAAAGGGGGAGCACGTATCCAAAGACTTCCATCTCCGTTGATCAGGGGTGACCCACTGGGCATTGACCAGCCCCCATCTCTTCAGGGCTGCCTACATGTGAGTGCCAGGTGGACCCCAGGGGAGGAAGTGAATGTAGAAGTTGCAAGACGAGCAAAGGCCATGTCAGGCTGTACCTTTGAAACATACTCAAAATGGGTTCCTGCAGCAGTGGCTGGAGTAAGAGGTGGGATCAGGAGGATCTGAAATGGAGCGGAAGATACAGCCCCATCTGACAGAAGTGAGAGCAAAGATGACGATGACATAAATTGGCTTTAGTATTTACAGCAAGTATTTTAATACCATCTCTTTGTAGAACAAGAGGGTAGACTTTAGACATTAGTTTTCCATTCTATTTTTAGAGGAACAATGTGTTTCTGTAGAATTAAGAAAGTCAATCCCCAAATGCCCACCTGGCTTTTTATACCAAATTATAACCAGAGACAGCATGATCTAAATGGAAGCGACCCAGACCAAGACCTTGGATAAACTGCTTAATTTCACCAGTGAAGCAGGGAAAGGGATTATGGGGTAAACTGCTACCACCACCACCACCACTACTGTTACTACCACTACTGCCTGCTGCTACCACGACCATATTTTCTCCCTGTATTCTAGTGGGCTTTTTGTAGAGGAGGATGGGGGAGAAGGGAAATTTCTCTCTTATGGGACAGTAAATTGCTTCTAATTTTTTACTACTACAATGCTACAATGAACATCTGCATACATATGTGAATATTTTTAAGGAGAGAATCTTGGAAATAACTGCATAGGAACATTTTGACAGGTATTACCAAATAAACAACTTTAAAGGCTAGCAGTGTACACAATGATATATGATAATAATAGTCGACAATATAGGCAAACATCCTCTGACATAAATCTTAGCAATATTCTCCTAGGGCAGTCTACCCAGGCAATAGAAATAAAAGCAAAAATAAACAAACAGGACCTAATTAAACTTACAAGCTTGTGCACAGCAAAAGAAACCATAAGCAAAACAAAACAACCACCTACGAAATGGGAGAAAATATTTGCAAATAATGTTACTGACAAAGGTTTAACTTTCAGAATATATAAACAGCTCATATAACTTAATAACAACAACAACAACAACAAAAAACCGATCTAAAAATGTGCCAAAGACACAAACAAGCAATTCTCCAATGAAGGCATACAAATCGCCAATAGGTACATGAAAAAATGCTCAATATCGTTAATTATCAGAGAAATACAAATCAAGACTACAATGAGGTATCAGCTCACACCAGTCAGAGTGGCCATCATTAAAAAGTCCACAAATAATAAATGCTGAAGAGGGTATGGAAAAAAGGGAGCCCTCCTACACTGCTGGTGGGAATGTCATTTGGTGCAGCCATTATGGAAAACAGTATGGAGATTCCTCAAAAAACTAAAAATAGACTTACCACATGATCCAGCAGTCCCACTCCTGGGCATATATCCAGAGGAAAATCTAATTTGAAAAGATACATGCACCCCAACATTCATAGCAGCACTACATACAATAGCCAAGACATGGAAACAACCTAAATATCCACCGACAGATGACTGGATAAAGAAGACGTGCTATCTTTATACAATGGAATACTACTCAGCCATAAAAAAGAATAAAATAATGCCATTTACAGCAATATGGGTGGTCCTGGAGATCATCATTCTAAGTAATCCAGAAAAAGAAAGAAAAATGCTATATATCACTCATATGTGGAATCTAAAAAAAAAAGAAAGAAAAAGAGGACACTAATGAACTCATCTACAAAACAGAAACATACTTGCAAACATATTCAACAATCTTATGGTTACTGGGTAATAAGGAGTGGGAAGGGATAAATTTGGAATTTTGAGATTTGCAAATGTTAACCACTACATATAAAAATAGATAAAAAAACAAATTTCTTCTATATAGCACAGAGAACTATATATAATATCTTGTGGTAACCTTTAATGAAAAAGAATATGAAAATTAATATATGTGTGTATATATATATATATATATATATATGCATGACTGGGACATTATTCTGTACACCAGAAGTTGACACATTGTAACTGACTATACTTCAATAGTAAAAAAATATATATAGTCAATGATAGTCTATACTCAATTTGTCAATTGTTTGGTCTATTTCTTGATTTTAAGTCTTACTTTGTAAGGACTTTTCCATTATGAAAATCATAAACACTCTCCCATATTTCTGTTTAGTAATTTTATAATTTTGTTTTGTATTTAACACACAGATTTAAAAATCTATCCATTTTTTTTAATTGGTGAGAAGTGGAGATGGAACTTTATTTTTTTCCCACATGGATAGCCAATTTTTCCAACACCATTTGTTAAATAGTCTAACCTTTTCCAGGGTTTGGAAATGCTGCCTTTATCTTATCTTATATTCTTATCTGCAGTCACTGGTCTGTGCCATCGATGTATTACCTATTCCAGCAACAATTCCACATGATTTAATGATAGTAGCTTTATGGTTTATTTGATAACTGGGAGGGCAATATTGTTCTTTTTGTTTTTCTCCTTTTCTTAGTTATTATTGAGTACTTTTAGGACAACTTTTATAATTACTTTATGTTCCATTATAAAATCCCTTTAGGTTATTGGTCATGATTTACTTGTATTTTCTGTATGAAATCTTATTCAAAGTCATCCATTTACAGTAAAGCATGGAGGAGATAATCAGATGTTTGAGGAGAGTGAAGGTTTGAAATAATTGTTATGGAAAGTAGATGACCTGGCTTATTCAATTCTCCTGCAGTTGAGGAGGTAGCCAAGAATTTATAATAGCATCTATCTGCAGTTTGGGTGAGTTTTTCATCCATGCTCAGCTGCTTACAAGCAGGCATGAAGAATGATTTGACTCCCACAAACTTTTGGTCAACTAATCTTTGACAAAGGAGGTAAGAATATACAATGGAATAAAGACAGTCTCTTCAGCAAATGGTGTTGGGAAAACTGGACAGCAGCATGTAAAGCAATGAAGCTAGGACACTCCCTTACACCATACACAAAAATAAAGTCAAAATGGATCAAAGACTTAAATATAAGACAAGATACAATAAACCTCCTAGAAGAAAATATAGGCAAAACATAATCTGAATACATCTCAAAAATGTTCTCCTAGACCATTCTACCCAAGCAATAGAAATAAGAGCAAGAGTAAACAAATGGGACCTAATGAAACTTACAAGCTTCTGCACAGCAAAGGAAACCATAAGTAAAACAAAAAGACAACCGATGGAATGGGAGAAAATTTTTGCAAGTGAAACCTACAAAGGCTTGATCTCCAGAATATATAAGCAGCTCATATGACTCAATAAGGAAAAAACAAACAACCCAATCTAAAAATGGGCAGAAGACCTAAACAAGCAATTCTCCAAGGAAGAAATACAAATGATCAATAGGCACATGAAAAAATGCTCAATATCACTAATTATCAGAGAAATGCAAATCAAAACTACAATGAGGTATCACCTCACACCAGTCAGAATGGCCATCATTCAAAAATCCACAAATGACAAATGCTGGAGAGGCTGTGGAGAAAAGGGAACCCTCCTTCACTGCTGGTGGGAATGCAGTTTGGTGTAGCCACTGTGGAAAACAGTATGGAGAGTCCTCAAAAGACTAGGAATAGACTTACCATATGACCCAGGAATCCCACTCTTGGGCATATATCCAGAAGGAACCCTACTTCAAAATGACACCTGCACCCCAATGTTCATAGCAGCACTATTTGCAATAGCCAAGACATGGAAACAGCCTAAATGTCCATCAACAGATGACTGTATAAAAAAGAAATGGTATATTTATACAATGTTCATAGCAGCACTATTTGCAATAGCCAAGACATGGAAACAGCCTAAATGTCCATCAACAGATGACTGTATAAAAAAGAAATGGTATATTTATACAATGGAATACTATTCAGCCATGAAAACTGACAACATAATGCCATTTGCAGCAACATGGATGCTCCTGGAGAATGTCATTTTAAGTGAAGTAAGCTAGGAAGAGAAAGAAAAATACCATATGAGATCACTCATATGTGGAATCTAAAACAAAAAAACAAAAAGCAAAACATAAATACAAAACAGAAATAGACTCATAGACATAGAATACAAACTTGTGGTTGCCAAGGGGGTGGGGGGTGGGGAGGGATAGACTGAGATTTCAAAATGTAGAATAGATAAACAAGATTATACTGTATAGCACAGGGAAATATATACAAGATCTTACGGTAGCTCACAGAGAAAAAAAATGTGACAATTAATATATATATGTTCATGTATAACTGAAAAACTGTGCTCTACACTGGAATTTGACACAACATTGTAAAATGATTATAAATCAACACAAAATGTTTAAAAAAAAGAAAAAAAAGAATGATTTGACTGGGTTCACGCTGCGTTTGGGTGAGGGTAAGACAAGCATAATGGAGAGGGGGCAAAAGAAATATATTTTTGTCTCTGTCTTCCTTTCAGTAAAGATAGAATAAGCAGAATTGTGTTTTCTATTCACCAAATAGGAATACATGTGAATAAATGAAGAGAGGTGCAACTTTTTTGTTTTGTTGTTGTTTTAAACATCTTAATAAAATAAAAATGTTAACTTGACAAGAAACCTAAATTACAACTGATCTTTGTATTGCAAAAATAATTTATCATATATATATAGTCATGCTATCCACGAGATGCTTTCCTTGTAACAGGAGAGCACTTTTGGTGTGAACTCTTATTTTTCAAGTGTGTGTGTATTTCCCTAACGTTTTCTTTGGTACTAAGCATTCTCAAATGTGTCCCCAGGGGGATCTGGAAATGTTGGTACATATCCATTTGGCAGTTTATGGATTTGTTAGAGTGTGGGAAAATTCTGAGGTTATTTTCAGGTTATGATATCTGAATACTTCTTGGCAGGTCCAAAGAATTGTTTATTTTTAAAACTGTAAAGATACCTTAGTCTTGGTCCTCATTGGGAGGAGAAATTGCTGCTATCTTTGAAAAAATATCATTGAAAAGAAAATCTTGAATTAGAAAATTGAAGACCTAAAATCCAGATGAAATATAAAAATTTACTAGTATTTCAAATTGTTTGTTGGTTTATGATATTTTCTTTTACTTAGACAAGCAAAGACAAGCACTACAAAATAAGGCAGTCATAAGGGGAATGATCATGGATATGATGGATTCCCCGTGGATGTGATGGCTATCACCAAGGAGATCAGAAACCCACCTTTTTATATTGTCCCTCTCTGTGAACCTAGGCTTCATTCTTTGTCCCGCCCCAGGGAAAAAACTCAGAGTCTCTCCTTTGGGGCTTCCCAGACTATAGGAATGTTCCCCATTCCCATCACAGCTCTTTCAGCCTGACTGCCTTGTAAGTAGGGAAAGACTCAAAGAAGCGGTAGCAACCCCAGTGATACCCAGGTTCCAACTACTGCAAAAAGAGGACATGATACCCTGGAAGTTGCTCAGGAAATAATATCACCCAGAGGCGCTGGCTGCTGTTTTCATAGTTCCCATCAGCCTTCAGAATATTCTCCAGTCTTCAGTCATGGCAAGCTGGACTCATGCAATTCTAAGTTGTTGTTCCAGTCTAGACTCTCACTGAACCAAAATGTGGTCAGAAGGGGTGACTGCATTTTTCAAGAGTTGCCAGAAACCTCACATTCAACTGCTCCATTCATGTATCCTATGTATGGTCAATAATTTATTCCGTGAACTTTGAGGGAAGACAGTGAAAATAAACGTGAACCATCAGTGTATTCTTGGCAATTAGAAAATTCACATTTCAGATTCTGACTCCTCTTGACTCTGTCTATCGCCATCCAATTATAAACCCATTGAATTTTGCCTAAAAAACGTATCTCTTACACCCATCCCCCCCTATTGGCACTGCCAAGCTCTTGGTTCAAGTCTTCATCGCTTCTCATCTGGTCTGCTGTAAAAGCCAGCCTCTCTCATCGTCTGGAAATGTACATCTCCTCATAGTGCTTCTCTCTTTAACAATTTTCTGTGGCTTGTATGCCCAAATGGTTGATCTGAATTCCTTCAAGTTCTGGTCCATGCCTGTGTGTTTCCTGCCTCGTCTTCTGCCCTTCCCTCAATGATGTTCTGTGCTTCTACCACATAGAACTGCCGGTGCTTCCCCGTGCTGTTCCCCTTGCCCAGGGGTGAAATTCAAAATATTTAAAGAACAGGAACCCGTCAGTCAGAATGAACCACACGAACACGCAGAACTACTCTTTACGGCATCTGCTGAGTATCAGCCCTGGATACTCTTCCTAGCACCTTGACCATGATTCTCTTCCTGGGGAACTTCTGCAGATCTTTTACATGATCCACAGAAGACTAGCCACTAAACAGCAGCTGGAGGTAACGGCGAGCATCACTTAGAAAGGTTTACGAGCATGAAGACGGCATGATTGACGGGTCTAGTACCTGTGCAGAGACTGAAGTACCTGCACAGCAGGCACTATTTGCAGAACCTGAAATGACCCTTTATATTTTTTGAGATGTGCTCAAAAACCACTGCCTCGTCTCTGGATGCTTTGTAAATTGTTTTCCCTGCTTCTGTTTTTCAGAATTTAATCAGCAAGAGACATCTACCTCTCCCACAGGCCCAGCAGCAGATTACTTTTTGAAATAGGCTAGATCTTTTTATTTCCATGCTGACTAGGAAACATTATGTCCTGAACTGACCTAGAAGTACAAGGAAAAGTAACAGAATCTTCTCCAACAAGAAAGAAAATAATACATGTTTTTCTTCAATCCAAATAATGGCTGTGTGAACTAGGCATCATTAATCATATTTCCTACATCAGCATTGTTAAGAAATGATCATCAGGTCACTGCTCGATGCAAAACTCTACCCTAGCGTTGAGAGGAATTTAAAGAAGTGACCGGCATGAGCTACAGTCTGCTGTGGAGATAAGACGGTGAACAACCGAGGTCGTGATTTTCACCGAAGCAGTGCGTTATGTGTCGCCCTCGGATAACAAACACGGTGGCAGCTAAGGGGAAGGAGTGGCTTGCTCTCTTTTTCAGCCAGGTGAGGCTTTCTGGAAGAGCTGGGCCTTGAGCTGGGCATTGAATTGTGGGTATCGTTTCAATACTGTCCCAGCAGGAGAACCGGTACCTGCTACGGAAATAGATAACAGAGGGCAGGGTCAGGCAGGGCCTTGACCTTGAGATGAGGCTGGAGAAGTAAATGGGGTCGGACTGTGAGGAGGCCTGTGCCAGGAGGAGGCACTTGGGCTTTAGAGGAGGGGGAGACCTCTTCGAGTTTCATTAAACTGAAGCTTGACATAAAGCAGCGTTTAACAATGTTAATCGGATGAGTGTAGCTAGCAAGCAGCATGCCAGGATGTGGAGCAATGGCAAACAGCACGGGTTCTGGGGTCAAGTATTGGGTTGGAGTCTGGTTCTGACGCTTTCTAACTAGGTAGACTGGGACCAGTTACTTACCCTCCAAGTCTCCATTTAATCAGCAATAAAAATAGAGGTTATACCTCATTCTAAGGGTTATTATGAGAATAATAATATTTCACATTTATGTCTGTTGTCTCATTTAATTCTTACATCGCTGTATATTTTTTTGTGGTAAAATATGCATAATATAAAATTTACCATTTTCACCATTTTTAAGTGTATAGTTCAGCACCACTAAGTAAATTCACATTCCTGTGCACCCATCATCGCCATCCATCTCCAGAACTTCTTCCAAGCTCTCCAAAGGGAAACTCCGTACCCATTAAAAAATAACTCCCAGCTCCCAGCTTCCAGGCTCCAGTAACCACCCTTCTACTCTTCATCTCTGTGAGTTTGACTACTCTAGGTGCTTCACACAAGTGGAACCACACAGTGTTTGTCCTTTCGTGTCTGGCTTATTTTACTTAGCCCAGCGTCTTCAAGGTTCATCCATGTTGTGGCATGTGCCAGAGCTTCCTTCCCTTTTAAGGCTGAATACTGTTGCCCTGAGTGCCTTACATTGCTGTTTTATCACAAGAAAATAGGACTTAGCGAGGTTAACTTGTCTAAAGTAACACAGCTAGAAAAATAAAGAGGTAGGATTTGGACTGAAGCAGTCTGATTCTGCATCACATCCTCATTTTCCCTGTATATCCTCCCTTGTGCAGGTAGAAGACATGATCCAATAAATGCCTGGTTTTTGCTTTCAGGCCAATTAGAACTGAATTTCTGTAGCTTGCAAGAGAAAGAAACCTGACTAATACACTGAATCCAGTGGCCCTCCTGGGAATGGAAAGCAAGAAGCCAACAAGAAGCATTGTGAAGGTGTGTGGTGTAAGGAGAGGAGTCCTTCTGAGGTTTGGATACCTGGTGACCAAGGATATTTATGACTGAGTCGGTGGAAGAAGTTGCTATTTTGAGTATGAAAGAGAAACTTCCTGGTACTCCCAGGAGTCCTGCGTGCTAGCTAGCTTCCAAACGCAGCTTCCACATCATGTGTGATTGCTAACCACTTCATCGCCTTCCGAAATCCCTAACTCGTGTACGGTGTTCAAGGTCTGCTTGGGGTAGGGCTTTGGGGCTCTGACTTTAATCCTCCATCCCCACTTAGTCATCTAGGGTCAGTCTCCTTCCAGGTATAGTCCATTCACTGATCTGCTCATTCATTCATGTAGCACTCGCTTGCTGAGTGCTTACTGCATGTCAGGTGCCGAGCTGGGTGCTGAGGACATAGCGACGAGATAATAAACACGGTCCCCTCTCTTTAAAGAGGAGTGAAATCTAGTGGAGAAAACAGGCACAGAATGGACTTATCACACAAATAAATATAAGTAGAAATTATGTTAAGCACATAAGACATTGGTTGGGAAGATCTAATTTAGATGGAGGAGAGTGAGGGCACTAAAAGAAAATAACATTTAAGCTAAGTCCAGGCCAGGGTGAGAGGTCAACACTGAACTGGAAAGGAGAGGTGGGAAGCAGAAGGGTTAGCCTCGCTTACCCAGAAGAAACAAGTGATTCCCCGACCAGGAATGTGAGGCAGAAAGGCTTGAAACTGATTTCTTTGAAAGCTGCACAGGGACTGGCAAATCAATCAGCCACAGCAGGGACCCCGCTGCCTGTTGCTCTGTCACCTCTCAGTGACTCTGCTCATTCATTCGTTCTTTTACTTCCTCTTTTAAGAACTACTTATGGAGCACTCACAGGTCGGGGCCACTGTGCTACATGATGAGAGTTCTGGAGAAGGAAGACAGTCCCCAGTCTAGTTTGCAGCAAGAGGGCAGAAGCACAGGTGGGCCCTTCCTCAGACGATTCCAAGAGACACCCACGTCTTCCCCTTAGGGAACCATCAGACACAGGCTTGTGTGCCTGTTTGCTAAGCCCCCTCTCTCTAGGCACTCGCCCCCAGCAGACTTGTGCACTTTTATTGTTCCTCGGAGATTTCAATCTGGCCCTTGCAGCAGACGCAAAGCTCATTTACCCTCATAAAGCGAAGAAAGAGATCACGTGGGGAAACATGGCAGAATGACACCAAGCAGCGGGGCTGCCCGGCCCCTCAGATAAACATAAGGAAAGGTCATCCAAACACAGGAAGGCAGCTGTCCCCTTGCCTTTTCCTTTACCCCCTCCCCTTCCTCCCCTTGGCTCCCTTATCCCCAGAGGGTGGACCCAGCCTTTCCCAAAGTTTATTCTGAGAGCTCCAGGCTCCCACAGTGGAACGTGCTGTGGACATGGGAATACGACAGCCCAGCCAACAGGGAAAACCAAAAATATAAACGGAGAGGTTTAATAGATTCCTTTCGCTCTCTCCCTCAAAGTTGTAGCAGAAATGTTTGCTATTAGTGCTTTTACTGTTCTTCTTGATATGTCAGCCCTTCCAGGGAAGAGGCCTTCTCATGTTCGTTGTGTTTGTCAGCAAACACTTTGCACAGAAAAATGTTAAGGTCTTTCTTAGGATCTCAGTCCGCTGACTTGCTCCATTAAACAAATACAATAAAGCGTTCGGAAGCAAAGTCCTGAAAGCTTTGCATCTCAAACCCTGGCGATGAATTTAACAAGAGTAGGAATAACCCTAAAACTGCAGGAGAAAAATTATAAGGCTATATTCTCTTTAAACTCACTATTGGAATTTCATAAATAACTAGGACCCTTGAGCCTGTAAATAGGAAGTTGTTTTATCTTTTACTGGCATATTCTGATCAGAACAGTGGTGAGAATATTAGCTTTGGTTTTCATTCTTCACTTGGGAGAAAGAAGGTTAATACTGCAGGATTGTGTACCTCAATGATTATAAATCAGCATTTGTGATGAAATGTTCAGTACTAATTTCAAAACAAACACAGTGTTTGAAAGCAAAGCATAATGGTGACCTTTCTCATTAGCTGTTGCTCGAACAAAGATATGTTCCAGCAATATCCGATGCTTCCTTCCTGCCGGGGCCTCCGCCCTGTGCAATTTAGAACACTTGTGTTACATCCAAACCAGGGCTGAGGATGTGGTGGAGCTGAGTTTCAGCAGCATTGCGTGTATGGCTTATTATTATTTCCTAAAATTTTTAATGCTTTGTTCTCATAAATTTATTGTCATGAGTTGAATTTGCAAGATTAAATATGTGAAACCGCATAAATGAACACACTGTATACTTATTTACCCTTCTACTTCTTCATCTCTCTATTTTTTTGTGGCAAATAGTTCTTGACTATAAGGACAGACAATTATCTCATTTCTCTTTGATAAATGTTTTCATGAATACATAGCAGGCAAAAACCAAACAAAAACGAAAGTAAGTTTAAAGGACTATGCTTAACTTGTTTTGTGTAATATGCTATAAACACAAATCTAAGAGAATGTGAGAAAGAAACAGAGATTGAGGGGCTGCTTTCATACAAGTAATGCTTATGTCCATGATAACTGATGCTCCTAAACCAGGTAGTAAAAGTTGAAGCTCATCAAAATCAAGGTGACTTTTCCATGGAACAACAAGTAATGAAGAATTTGTCTTCTGGCCAAAGACCTGATGCTCAGTCTTTATAGAAATGACTGTGAACACTTAGTCCAATTACAAATGATAGAAGTTGTTTATATTTTCTACAATGGACATAATTTGATAATAGAAAAAAACTGAATACATATCATTTTAAAAGTAATTTTACTTCTTTATACTTACACAGTATAAATATTTCCAAAGTATATATACATAAGTCAGAGAGAGCTACACACTGATAAATCCCATGAAAGACCAGGGAGGTGGGTGACTCTGGTTAGCCTAAATCAGTCAGGGACTATTCCTGGATCTCAGAGTGGGATCCGTCATCCTTTAACATTTTTGCTAAGAATGGGGAGATCCTATTTCCCTCACAGAAAATCTGGGCACTGCTAGGAAAGGGGAAGGGCAACGGACAGTGAAGAGTCAACCAATGACCATCCAGTTCAGTGGTTCACAGGAGCTGTCATGAAGATGAAATAGTACTGTGGCTATAAGACAGTTTGCTAATACTCAATGCATGTAAGTGCTCAAGGGATGGGTTGAGACCTAAACAAGGTTAGTCTCAGTCCTTCCAGAAAATTTGGTCTACAGGTGTTGGAAGACTCTCTCTTCCTAAAGGAACATGAAATGTCAGTACGTGAGCTTAGAGCTGCCAGTAGCCGTCTTTCCATTTGGAGCCGTGTGGAGAAAGTCTGTCTGTTGCAAGAGAGAAAAAGGAATAGAAATCTGCAAGAAACCTAACGGGAGCGTGTCATCTGTTTCCTACTGACTGACACACTCTTCCTCTCTAATGAATTCTCTCATCAATGTATTAACACGTTCCAGTGTCCTAGCCTTACAAATCCTTAATCTTTACCTATTACCTACTTTTTCCATCCTACACTCTTGATCACACCCCAGATCTTGTCATCAACTGGAATTGTTCTATCTCTGAAATCTTAAACTTCATTATTTGAGCACCATCTCCTAACCTTATCAATGCATACTTAAAAATTGTACCAAAAGCACTAATCCCCTTCAAGCTCCTAAATCCCTCTGTATGTCAGTTTCCTCACCTGTGAAATGGGGATGATGTTAGTACTTGCCTCATAGTTTGTTGTGAGAATTAATTCATATAAAGTATGTAGAACTTTGTGCCTGACCCCAAAGTAAGCACTAAATAAATGTCAGGTCTAATGAATACTTAAAGAAAAAAAAAGAGCACCAAGCCCCTTGATTCCTCTACCCCACTTCCAATTTCTCAGTCTCATCTCATCCTCATTTCCTTCTCCAGGCAGTGTAGGAGACAAAGGTACATCCTTTTGGCCTCTCTTTTGCTTAATACTCTCAATTCCATTTCTCCTCATTCTTCTGCATATCCATCTGAAAAAATCCCAGTCCTGGGTCAATTCAACTAATCACTTTCTCCACCCTAAGCCTAACACTGGTGGAGAGGAACATGCATTGTACATTGGAGTCACCACTCTTTTAAGATCACCAGCTTCACCTCTGACCCTTCTACGTGTCCCTAGCCAACCACTTCTCTTTTTCACCTCAACAATACAATTTCAAACATTCTTAACCTGAAAGGAGGGGTCTATGCTTGCCATTTTACCTTTCTCACCCCTTTTCTCTCCTTAATTCACTCCAATAGCTTTTATTCTCTTACTGTCCACCGAAGTTGCTTTTCCCTTGGTCAGCAATGAATTCTAATTTCTCAATACAATTGAATTTTCAGTCTTTGCCTTATTTAGTCTCTTGAAGAAACCTGACACTGTTGTTGAATTCTTTCATGAAATTCTCTCCTGTCTTGTCTTCTGGGACAACATTGATGGTCTCTAAGTCTAGAGGTCAAATTTTGCTCGTAAGTTTTCACCGAATTGCTGAGACTTTTGACTGTATGTCTGATCAGCACCCAGAACTCAATATGTTATAAATCAAATGATTAATATTTCTCTCCCTGTTACAGACTGCTCAAGCTCTCCCTCTTTATTAAATGACATTGCTTTCCATTTCCTCAGTCACTGGAACCCAACTTTCTGCAATCATCTTTGACTCCT
Source organism: Vicugna pacos (assembly GCF_048564905.1). Lineage (NCBI taxonomy): Eukaryota > Metazoa > Chordata > Mammalia > Artiodactyla > Camelidae > Vicugna > Vicugna pacos. Next base: position 74,167,811 of record NC_132995.1, read on the forward strand.
AATGCACCAAGTCTTCCTCATTCATTTGATCACCAAACCCTTGTTGATTCTATTTCTTTCTCAATAGTTCAGAAATCCTTTTGTCCTTGCTATTCTTTCTGACTTCTTTATTTCTTGTTTAGGGCGTTACAACAACCTCCTAACCAATCTCTATAATTTTAATCTTTCATATTCCATACCACCAAAAATTGGTCATTCTAGAACAAAAGTCTAATTATATTGCTTCCCTTCTCAGAACACTTCATTGGCTCTCCATTGTCTTGAGGGTAAATCCAGACACACTGTCATGATATAATAATCTAATAGTACAAATTAAATGCATCTGACTAAGTCAAGGAAAAAAGAGGCTGGTTCATTGAAACGGTATTGGAGAAGCCTGCGGAATTGGAGGAACTGAGCAACCAAGTGCCAGGAAGATTCTGAACCGGGGTTGCTCTGAGGTGGTCTGCAGCAGAAGTTTGAAAACCTTCACCAGCACTGCTACTCATAACTGTGCTGACTGTGCACTGTTTGTGGTGGCCCTTCTCTTTATGGAATTGTCATTAATGTGACTCAGCCTAAAGATTTCCAGGCTCTATTTCCCTTGCATTTAGTTTCAGAATTCCCAGGAATGATATCCTGATTGACCTAGCATGGATAAACCAGTTAATCTCCAGATTCTTGGAAGGAGCACTTGGCACACGTGTGGCCACTGGGGACTCCCGCCTGTGTCTAGGCATTCTCAGAGATCTGAGAATCACTGTGAGCTGAGTGTATCTAATGGTTGTCTGCTATACTCTGTACTTCTTCCTTTTCAATTTTCTTTCTCCATTATTCCTCAAATTGTACCTTATTTTTCAGCCGTAGTGTGTGTTAACGGTCTGAATGTTTGTGTCCTCTAAAAGTTCGTATGTTGAAGCTCCAGCCCCCAGTGTAGCTGTTAGAAAATAAATCACTGTTGTGTAAGTCACCTGGTCTATGCTGTTTTGTTTCGACGGCCTGAACTAAGACAGCGGGCTACCTGTTGTCTCCCGAAACAGATCATGCTCTTTCAGACTATCTTGTCGTTGTGACCTGCCTGGATTTTTCACCTGCTGTTCATTGGGGTAGGAATTAATTTCTCCTTTCTCCACCAGTACATCCCTTTTCCTTCCTCGTCCTGCAAATACTCATCTGTTAGGAATCAACTTAAGGACCACTTCCTCCAGAAAGTCTTCCCTGATTCTTCCAGGCTGATTTCATATTCCTCCTCTGTGTACCCACAGCTCCCTGAGCTTAACTTTACCACAGATCTTATTGTAATTCCCTGTTATTGAGTTTGTCTTTCCCACTAGCTTGTGAGATCTTTGAGACCAGGAGCTGTATTTCTTAAACTTGTCTATGCAGAGGCAAACATAGCACCCAACTCACTGTTGATACTCAGCATATATTTGCAGAAGGAATGAATGAAACTTGTGGCTTTTTAGTTCCACACTCAGTCTGCATTCAACAACATGCTCTCTCCAATCCTCTATTCATTGCCTTTGACACAGTTGGTTGCGAATGTGTGACTCTCACTCATGAACTTATGAATAGCTAGGAGACAATTATTTTTACCTTTTATTTTTGTATCACCTATGACATCTCACTTTCTACACATTAGATAGACAATACATTGTTAAAAAAAAAGTATGATTGACTGAAAAAAGCTAATACACTCTACACTATATTAAATGATGTTCGGCATCAAAAGGGTGTTTGTATTCCTAATGATTCTGATGTAGATCAGATCACATTTGAAGTATTGTGCTCAGTTCTGAGCAATAAATATGCATTCCTTCCTTCAACAAATATTTATGGAGTGCTGAAATTGTGCCAAGTAACTTTCTCCTATGCCCAGGGCTTGAAAATTAAATAGACTTAGGTTTGAATCCTAGTTTTGCCACTTGCTATGTGCATTGGTCAAGATAGGCTAGGTTTTGCTGCAGAAACAAACAATCCCAAAATATTAGTGGCTTGTTTCTCATTCTTGATATATTTCCATCATGGACTGAATGTGACTCCATTCCACCTAGTCTTCACTCCAGGACCCAGGATGCCTCCATCTGCAGCATTGCTGCTTTCATGGTAGAGAAAGAGAACATGATGGCCCATGAAAGCTTCTGTAAGAAATGACACACATCATTTCTGCTCCCATTTCATTGGCTGGAGCAAGTCATATGACCACATGTGGATTCACACAGAGATGGGCAAAAAAGGGTGAAAAATGCCCTTATTTGTGTGTATGGTCCCACATACCGTATTATGTGTCCTAACCTGTTCAAGTCCCTGTTTTGTCATTTGTAAAATAATCATCATCATCAACTCTTCCTCGACGACTGAGGTAAGGATGCAAAATAATGTATGTAAAGTGTTTGAACCTTGAAGTCTGTCAGGAAATGGTGGCTATTTCAGTTTAAAAGTTTCAAAATCCTGATACTCAGCTTAAGATATTTCATAAGTAAAGCTCTCCAAGCACTTCAGAATAAAGTAAATTAGTTCACTCTTCCTTTGAACTTTTTCTCTGAAGACCCCATTGAAACTGTCTGAACTATGTTTACAGCACTGGCTTGATGTTTTTTTCTATCAAGGTAATTTTTGCCGGAATCAAGATGATCTGTGAAGAAATAGGTTGGAGAATATTTCTATGCCTTATTTTTCATTTTTTCATGTTTAAGCTCTGTTTTCTAAACACGATTTAAAGCAACTGGGGTAAGACCAAGACTCATAACTTTTTGCATCTCTAGAAAATCCCACTCAGAAGATCTCTTGGTGCTGAAAAGGACATTTGGAAGTAGAATTGGGATTTTATGTTTTCATTTCAAAGCATCAGCTGATTTTTTTCTAAGTTTATAGTTACATTTTGGAGATAATTCTTTTCTAAAGCATTTTATTGATTTGTCAAATTTATACATTGTTTTCTACCAAATAATGTCAGAGCAAAGAGAATGGTTGTCTGATTTGGTTGAATTACACATATCCTGTTAAGATTGCTTCTGTATACACCCATTAAAAGTTAAGTGGGATAGTAATTTACCACTTTTCCATTACTCTTTCTATAGTGACTAAAACAAATTCTCTATATGTAGGGAGCAGAAAATTCTTTCCATGAAGTAACTGATTCTAGTTCTGTTAAATACTTGGTAACCACATGAATTATCAAATGTGATTTTTTAAAAATTGTGCAGATATGGCATTTGAAAGTGAGACTTGGAAACATATTATATGTCTTCTACTTCAACCTCTTAAGAGATCTCATTGGAAGTGAGAGACAGGAGTGATGTTCAGAAGTTTCATGGGTGGTACCTCTGCAGACTTCTCTAAACCACTCAGCTCTGTGACCCAGGTATGCCTGGCCACCAGGCTATCCCTCAGCAAGGTCATCTTGTGCAGAATATCCTTCATGACCATGCAGTGCTTTCAGAACAGAAGCAGCAGTACACAGGCTGCCATTCAAACCAATGGCCACCTGTTTGGGACAAAACCAGAGCCCATCATGTTTGTAATCTCATTAAAGTATGTTCAATAGTAACAAGAATCTTACAGAGTTGATTCCCATTGGAGTTTAACATAATGCTTTTATGTATTTTTTTTCCCTTAAGCTTAAAAAAATGTTGCTGAGCACAGTGTCTTTGCTGAACTTTTTAACTTGGTATTTGTAGCGCTCTAAATACTAGGGCCTACACTGTCAGGGGAGAGAAAAGTGAAGGAAAGACCATTTCGTCTTCAAAAGGGGAATGGATACATCCTCCCTTACTCATAGAAGGAGAAATACTGATTTCAACTGAACTTGAGTAGTTTTGACTCAGTCAGATGTTCCGTCATAATTGTTGCCTGGGGACAAACCGCACAGAGAGGAAAATACTTTCATACCTCACGCGTGGCCCCTTCTTGGGTCCTTTTTCTTTAGCATGAAGCTGCTCGTCACTCCCTAGGCTGCAAGGATTCCCCTCGCAACGTCCAGTAAATAAATAAAGGGCCATGGCCATTCACACAGCAGGGAAGAGCACTGGGGACCCTGAAGAGGGTTCAAATCCTGTTCCACCATCTTTCTTTTTCTCTTCTGTTTCATTCTTACCAAGCATTAGCAAAAATGGACCATCACCCAAACCAATGGTTCCCAAATCTGTTGGATTACAGAACCACCAATGGAACATTTTTTAAAAGACAGGGTTCTGGGCTCCAGCCCAAATCTTCCAAATCAGACTTTTTGGGTGGTAGGGCCTAGGAATCTGTGCTTTTAAAGAGTTCCTTGGTAATTGTGATTATCTGCCAACTTCAGGAAGAATTAAGAGGCTTGCCAAGCTGTGGGTTACTTTGGTCTCTGCCTTTGGTCAAAGACCTGTACCTGGGACCTGGATCATTTTGGCAACAGAGAGACCTGGTCAGAACCTTAGCCCTCCTAACTGCCTTTCTGTACTGCCCCCTCCCACACAAATGCCATGCTGTCACAGACGCTGAGGAGTGCAAACCTGTGGACCAGAGAGCAGTCCATGCAGGGGCCTCAGTCACTGTGTGTCCATTACCACGGCAGTCCTAAGCATGACACCCCCAGGGGGAAAAAATCCCCCAGCAGTGCTGCCAAAGCTGCACTCACAGCTCAGAATTGATTTTCACCAACCTTTGCTGCTCCCCATCCTACTGTTTACACTGTGTAGCGTTTGTAGGTAGCTGGTCACTAGTTGATTTTATCCAGAACCCCCTTTTCCTTGAGTGCTTGTAAGCAGCACATGCTGGAGGAACTCATTTAAAAAGAGAAGTCTTCATGCACATAATTCAAATTCTACAGTTCTCAGTGATAACACTATTAAGTGTGATTGCAACTCTCTAAATTCTTTCAGCTTATTTCCTGCCACCAGAGTGACGAATGCTGATACAGTCCTGAATTTCCGTGATGTGCTGCCATGAAGTCCTGTGGCTTGGCTCACTGATGGTATTGATCTCAGGGTTAGCTTTGAGTGCTGGGCTGTTTCTGGGAAGAGCAGCCTCTAGCGCACCTCCTGCCTTGTTTTTGCCTGGAGAGTTGTGATGGCACGGGGCCCCGATTCTTTCCCTATCATGCTGTTGTGACTGGCAAACATAAGGATTTAGTGTAATGTTTGAAAATTATAAATCCTTGTTTTAGAAAGTGACTTTAAATGTGTATACACATACATCGATGTGAATATTTTGTAAATGCATGTGTGGATGCATGTGTGCTACCTGGTGCATGTGTATACCAATATACTAGAAGACTCAAATTTTCCACTGTTTTTGTATTGCAAACAGCAATATTATGGGCAACTCTATATCTAATCATCAGAACAGGGCACAGTTGTCACCTGCGGAGATATAATTAACCCTTGAAGGGAGTTGAAATGTTTCTATGTCACTGGAAGTCATTATTCAAAGTTGGGAAGTGATGCCTAGAAATTCAGGATTGATGGAGGATGGAACGTAAGAGAATGGAAGAAAGAGGATCAGCCTTCTCTGCTTCCCCTGTCATCACACCACCTTGTAGGTAACCTGACAAATCCACCTCATCCTCTCAGTTAGGGACGAGGAATGGGTAATGCAACAGCTGCAGACTGGACTGCAGTCTGCAGGAAAGAATCAGGATAAGCTCTAGGCATTCCTCCTCTCCTTCCCCAAACAACTCTCCTTCCTGATGGTCGTGCCGTGCCTCCCACCGCAAGTTGTCTTCTTTTATTCTTTATTTCCCTGTTCTTTATTTTCCTAACTCCAGAGCGGAGCATTTCTTGTTTCTATTGGGATAAAATATAAACAACACAATAGTTATCATTTTAACCATTCGTAAGAACACAGATTCAGTGGCATTCAATTTCCGTACTTGACGGTGAATTGCATGAGTCTACCACGCTCGCCGTGGCCAGCCTACGTGGCCTGTGGGAGAGGTTAACAAGGGTGTACAAGCAAGAACCCTGGAAGCCTCCAGCCTCTCCATCTTCCTCTACACGTTCCTTAACGGCTTGCTCTATCTTTGAAAGATAGAAAGGTAAATTAGTGATTCTGGTAAGATCTGAAAGGTGCTCTCATAGAGGTTATGTGCTAAATGAACTGGTATAGAGTGGAAGGAGAGAGTCATGCCACCCTTCGTGGTCAGAAAAACCTCTTAGACAGATGACATTTAACCCTGATCTTTGAAGAATATTGTAGAAGCTTATCAGTCAGAGAAGAGGGGCAGGGCCCTCCGGGCAGAGGGTACAGCCAGACAAAACGGGGCACGAAACTGCATGGCAAGCAAACACTTCTTCACACTGCCAGCAGCTGCCCACGAATCTATGAAGAAATACTAAGACTGCGGGAGATTAACCAGCTGGAGGGCCCTCACAGCTGCTCTTTGAGAACCACCGCGTTAAAGGACAAAAGGAAACCACGAGAAATAGCAAACCTGGCCAAAACAATCAAAGACGCTCAAAAGCAGGACACTACAGTCTGACATTCATACGAAGACAGCTGGGTTAATCACAAGTTGCTAGTCACCCTGACTTGCTACAAATGTACATTGTAATTAGTCTACTTTGATTCCTTATAAGTGTAAATTGATCAATAGCACTGCCATCTTACTCTCCTGCACATCGGAAGTTAGCATTTTCCCTAATGCTCACAATTGTGCATTTGTTCAACAAGGCTGACTGCAGTCCTCATCACTCCACCTCCCCTGGGGCCTGTGACGGGTTGAAGCAGTCACGGGCGTGACACCAGGCCGGCAGCCCGAGCCACGGAGCTGCTAAGCATTTGCTCTTGTTTGTTGATCCAAAACCCATCTTTCCAGGTTGGCATGTCCACTTAGTAATTAAAGTGAGGCTTTTATATGGCTTAAACTATTTTAATGTGACTGTGCTTGAGGTCCCTCAGCAAAGGGTTTGGTTTAATAAATTTAATAACTAATTAAGACACCCTCAATTTCAACCTCCATTAGGTTAATTTTTTAATGAGTTTCAGAATGTTTCTCAGAACATTTCTTCCCCAGACGCAGTGAGAAACACACACACGTTTGCATACGCACCAGGCGTGGATTTTAGCCTTTGATGTACCAGGTTCTAGTGCGTAAACTTTGGAAAAATCACTGAACCTCCTTGGGCTGCTCTTTCCTTATCTATAAAGGGAAAGGTTTGCACAACGTATTCTAAGTTCCTTCCAGTTCTTTCCTTTTATTAAGGCAACAGCTGAATGGCTGCTCTTAGTACTTCAGCTTTAGGGAGGAAGAGGGTTGTAAACTGTACAAAATATACTCTCTGTACATTTTGTGTGTGTGTGCGTGGACATGCACAGACACACACACACACACAAACACACACACACATGCTGAAGTGAATATCAAGCCACCTGATGGCTTTGTGCGAGCAGGAGAATTAGGATTGGGTATGATGTCACTGTGCAGAAAGATTCCTTGAAAGATTTTATTAAATAACCGACGTACAGATGAAACTTGGAGACAATCTGTAGTTACCAAAATGTGTTTATTTTCCCCAAACTACTTAACCCTTCTGCTCCTGAGGGCTCGAATTGCTTTAGCTCCAGGAGCTACATCTGGGAAGACTCGCCGAGATGGAGCAGAATAGCTCTGATCAGCTTGCCTCCCCCCAGGAGGGAATCTTAGGGAAGAGTAAACCACCAGCCTGTCCTCTTCCCTTCCTTGTTCCTGTCACCAAGTCAGGCAGATCGTACATGGGGGAAGAAGAGAATTTCAGAGAAAGTGGAAGAGGAGAGTTCAAATATTAGCCATCTCATTGCTACAATGAAATCGTTCCTCTTCCCAAGTTGGGGAGTGTAATTCCTTATTTTTGCCTCTTCCATACTACGGCAAACTCACACATGCACGCGCACACACACACACACACAAGTTAGAATCAAGTGCTGAATTTGATCCACCTAGTGCCTACAAAAATAATTGTTACTAAAAAAAAAACACTATCTTACAATTTGTTTAAAATCATAGTCAAAATGAAGATTTCCTTTCACTTTGAGCAATAATTTAGAGGAACATGATATGAGGAAAAACAAGGTCTGAACTGTTTCATTCAGTACAGCCAAATGTTGATTATCCAAATCCATGACAAATCTGCCTTTCAATTTCATTGTGACATGACTCCCTCTCACTGCATATTTAACTCATCTTTAAGAATGAGAAGTTGGCCTGCTCTCCAATTTCTTCAGAGCTGGATCTTCCCAGAATGGCAACATTATTTTATTTAAAGTCCATTGAATTCCCAGAATTCTAGAAACATCCATATTCAAATGTTAGAATAAAAACACATTCCAAAGCAAGAGGAAAAACTGCACTGTGCTCCAAAGCATGGAAAATTAAGAGTTGAATGTTTGAGAAAGTTCCTGCTGTGTCAAAACCAGTTCAAAGCTTGTCCATTTTCATTTTTAGTATCAAAAAGGCCTCAGCAACAATTTGGAGGCCACAGCTATTGTAGTTAAGCTCCTTGGCTGATTAATGCTAAGACTCTTAAGACATAGTTATTCACTAAAGTTAGCTGGCCCCTTACAATGCTTAGAAGCTGGGTGACAAACACCACAAAAAAGGAACTGAGAAACATACAGGATGAGTATTTTTTCTAACATATCAGCAATAGGAACTACAATGACAATGGAGAACTGGGACTCATGAGTTTCTAATACCTATACTTTATTTATTTATTTTTAAATTAAAAAAAATTTTAGGGGGTAGATAATTAGGTTTATTTTATTTATTTGGTTCATTTTAACAGGGGTACTAGGGACTGAACCTAGGACTTCATGCATGCTAAGCATGCACTCTGCCACTGAGCCACACCCTCCCCGTCCTACTACCTATGTTCTATGTTTACAAATCTCCAAGGTCAACTCTATATATGAACAATTAGAGCCTAGTGTGATCATTTGGTGCCCTTGTAAGATTGTCGCTAACGGATCATCTTGCTCACGTGTCTACAGTGCAGCAAAGACCTCCTTCCCTACACGCTCTGCAGGGACACATGCAGTTTCTTACTGCCCGGGACGGCTCCCAGAAGTTTTTTCAGGTTGGAAATCCTCCTGCTTTGCTTGTGGCTCTGCTTCTACTCAAAGGTTCTAACTTAAAATAGAAGCAGAGAATCCCAGGTCTTTGGAGTACCAGAGAACCCCAAACTTCACAATTGGACTAACTCTTAAAGCGGAATCAGGAAAATGGAAAGTTGCTGCCACCCCAACATTTCTCTTCTCTCTCACTGCCTTCTGACACTCCCTTTGCTCTGTGTTCCTTCTCCTCTACCCTTTTCCTTTCCTTGCTTATAACTTTTGCCAGCTGGCACCCCATGACACTACAGGATATTAGTTTAAACCAATTCGAGTGCTAAGGAAAGTGCCAACCCCTGCCTGTCCAGAACCTGGAGGCAGGCAGAATCTTGCTAGCGCTCTGCCAGGCTTGATCCACACACAGCTGCTGCACTTGTGCTGCGTGAAGCATGCCTGAGGTGAGCATGCAGGCATGATCCACCCACCATTCACATTTTCGTTCTGTTACTTAACAAGGAGAAACTCCTGACCATTCTTCTGCATATTAGGGCAACTAAGTTGACTCCCACACTACAGCCTGTCACACAAATCCTTGTCCCTGGATGGCAGTGATGGGAAGGTAGAAATGATGGTAAACATTCCCCAAACCAGTTAGATTTTTCCTTCTTGGCAGGATGTTTGTAAATGTAGTCATGGCAATAAACACAGAAGAGCTGGCGGGAAAGGTTAATAGCAAATTTAGAAATCCTCCTGACCGGCAGTTTCCAAACATAGTTCACGCACATTAGAATCACTTGTGGCGTTTATTGAAAGGCTGGATTCTCAGACACTTAGCCAAGACCTTTAAATCACGGTCTCTGGGATAGGGCCCTAGGACTTTATTTCAAGTATCTCATAGACAGTCAGGTTTCACAAGCGCTGGCAGGCCAACCCGCAATTACCCATTTGCCCTTCATGCTATTCTTTGCGGGAGTTGACAACTGAGAGTGAGCACGAAGGCTTCTTCGAGGGTCCGGGTTCAAGGCAGCATTAAAGAAACGAAGATGCTTAAAAATAAACTAGTGATTTCTTTTACCTTCAGGTGACAATGTCAAGCCCCGGTGCTTGAGACATTCACACTCTAAAGAGCCTGAGGTTATAGAAGCTGAAGCCATGCTCCAGCTGTTTGATTCAAACAACTTTTGCTCCTGGAGAATGGAGCCGAGTGGTGGGAGCAGAGTTGGCCCTGGATCATTGTGCCCTTCTGCCGGAAGCCTCGATTCCCCAGGCCAGGTGAGTGGCCTTTCCTCTATGTTCCCTTGGGACCCCAATCGCCACCCCTATCATATGGCACTTGTCCAGTGTAGTACAATACTTGTCTATTTACTTGTCATTTTTTCCCACTGTAAATTTCATCTCAGGTATCTGTATGTCACTGTATCACCTAGCGGCGAGCACTCAGCTAGTATTTACTAAGTGAATGAGTTTGTATTTTCAATTCAACTTGGTTAGAATTCCCTCTGCAGGACTCCAGGTACATTTATTTTGAAAAGCAGCTAAAGTGCCTCACTATTTAAAACATTGTTTCACCTGAGAACAGGAAACAACATTCACAGAGACGAGCCCCCTCACCCCAGTCAAATCCAGATGGCCTGTTCTTTAAATAAAATCTTAAAAAAAAAAAAAAACAACACAGGTACACCCATTCATTTGCATTATCATTTATAGCGGTTTTCATGATGCAACAGAAGAGCTCAATGTTTGCAACAGAAAGACAGACGGCAGGGCCCACAAAGCCCACAAAATTGATGATCAGGCCCTTTACAAGAGGGCTGGCCAGCTCCTGGCTTGGAGTGGTGCAGATCCAACGTGTGACGCTGGACACGTTGCTTAGTCTCTCTTAATCTTGGTTTTTCTCATCTGGATACTGGGGGTGATAACAGCATTCTATCTTATAGGATTCTTGTTTGGAATGAATGGGACAATTCTTGTAAATGTGCACCTAGCAGGTGTTTAGTCAATATTAGCTGCCAAGTTCACAACTCCTAAAAACTTGCCTATATTCTTTCTTGCCCTTTTCCTGCTATTCCTCATCTGCTTTAAGCAGTTTTTAATAAAAATAAAGCCAGAGCATTCTCTAGCTTTAATGGAGGCATTGCCATTTGGAAGAACTTTGGATTCAACCACTTTCTTTTTGGGATAAACTACTCAGCTTCTGAGGAAAAAACTCTAAAAAATTATTTAATTCTATCAAAAAACATCCAAGGCAAGATCTTTCGGTGTTTCATAAACATGATTTGATCTGAGAGCTTTGTTTTGCATAACTTTGAGTCATAATAGACAGAAATGGGGCTTGGCTTTACCCACATTTATCCCCTGATCGGAGATCTGTCCGACATAGTATTCCATTGCCTCTGAAACCAAACAGCCACAGCACTTCTATTAACTATCTTGAAAAAAATGTGGAGGCAGGGGTGTAGTACTAAATATATCAAAGGATTTTTTTGTTTGCAATAAGTAAGTTCTGAGTGATAAATAAGGGACCAAGCCAAGAATCTCCAAAAGTACCTTTTATTTAACTTGTAACCCGCATTGCTGGAAAGCTTGCTGACCACTCTTATTAAAATAAATTGCTTACGTCCTTTAATTAGACAGATGTCCTGCAGAGTGGATTGTAGCACATGCAAAGGAGGACAACTCTCTGACTCATCTAACGTCTTGTTTATTAGATTTTCTTTCTGATCGTGAAGCTTGAATGGACTCTCAGTTTTTCCTTTAGCAGTCAAGACTTTCCCAGTCTCTGCATTGACCAAGACCCTGCCCCCTCCCACCCCCCACCCCGGAACTGGCACCAGAGGCCGCTCCCGCCTTGACTCCTTCTCGTCAGTGCTCACCCGCCACCTGAGGGGTTTCCTGCCTGGGCACTGTGTCTAACTGCCCATAGCAACAGGAATTTTATAGTTTTTGTTAATGTACAAATCTATGCTCTGAAAGTTGGACTCCAGTGTGGATTTGTATTTGGGATACTTACACATTGGATTGAAATTTATCTAAATTTAATAAATTTATTTTGGAATTTTACCCTGAACTCCAAGGGATAAGCTCACTGCTTTGTGTCAGTCCTGGTCAGGACCTAGAAGCAGCAGTCACTGAGAAGGAATCAGAGATGCCTGAGATCCACTGGGGCAAAGCCCAGGCAGGGATCAGGGTAAAGAGAGTGGGAGTGGGCAGGGGGCGCCTTCAGACTGTGACGCAGGTCTAAGGTGTGTGAAAAGAGCAGAGGAAGAAGAATTGGGGGAAGCAACCTCAGACTGCAACACAACTCCGAGGAGGTCTCATCCGGGCCCTTGGAGGTCCAGAACTAAGACTGGTCATCAGAGAGTTCCCGTGATTAGTGGAAATGGCCCAGCTCCTGTATCCCATCATCTCAGTCATTGGCTGGGGAGACTGTGGCCTCAGAGTGAACACCAGAGTGCATCCAGAGGTGCAGTGGCTGGAGGCTGCACTGCATTCCTTGCATCTGGTTCTCTGGAAGGAAGATCTGAGCAACCCACTTCCATGGTCACCATAGTCCACCCCTTGTGCCTCACAGGTCCACTTCCCCACATAAGGTCAAGGAGCAACTCCTCTATGGTTCCCATAGTCCTCTCTTCCTGAGGAAAAGCTTGGAAGAGGAGGCTAGTGGGACAAATTATAGTCCTATCTCTGCAGTTAGTCTTCAAGTCAAAACTGGCACTCATCCTCTCCCACCTCCATTATCCATCCTAAATCTCCCTCACCCTCAGCCTTCACTTTGGCAGGTGTTGGTGACTCTCCTGGCGGTTGACTCCAAACCCCATCCTTGAGGGGTGTTTATGTTCTTCCTGCACCAGGGCTGCTGTATTCGACTGTTTATAGTTGTAACTGGGTAACAGATTCCCAAGATTAGCAAGAAGTGCCCAAGTGGATAATCTGAGTTCTGCATGTGCCTATCCCTGCCCCCATTGTGTAAAAGCAGCCCCATTCCTCTTAATGATCAGGGTCAGTTATTCCTGGTTTTACTTTTCGCCTGCTGGTTTCTGGAGACAAGGGTTCCAAAGTGTCCAGGTGGGAGGTACAGCTTATAATTTCATGGGACTCCTTGCTCTGTCCCCTGGCAAAAGGGCATTTCCTTTGAGGAGCAATACTTCTAACCCTGCCGAGCCCAGAGTTACCAGGATGAGTCACTGGGAATGATGGTAAGTGAGACCACTCCTGCTTCTACTCTTCTTATTCTTTGTAGAGGGGATACGGTTTCATGAAGAGGTCTCTAAGAGCTGCTGTGTCCTGAACAAGGGCACCCCATCCTGCAGGGTACCTTCAGTCGGCCATTCCAATGTTCTAATGGGCAGTTGCTACCGGCCACTGCCCAGGAATCCATCATGGAAAGCAGCGTCTAAGATGGCACCTGATGGTCTCCACCTGCAGCGCGCATACCCTTGTGTAATTCCCTCCCCCGACTGTGGGCAGGACCTAGTGACCTACTTTTAACAAACAGAACACAGCAAAAGTAACGGGATGTCATTTCTAAGATTAGTTTCAAAAAGACTGACTTCCATCTTGCTTGCCTTCTCTTATTCTCTTGCTTTCTTACCCTCAGAGGAGCCAGCTGCCATGTGGTGAGTCACCCTCTAGAGAGGCCCAGATGGCAAGGAACTGAGCCAATCTTCAGGCCAACAGGTGACCAGGACCTGAGGCCCTCTGTCCAGCATCCTGTGAGAAACAGAGTCCTGTGAACAACTGCATGAGTGAGCATGGTTGCAGGTCCGCCGTCCGTCAAGCCTGGAGGTAACTCCGGCTTGGCTGAATCCTGGTTGTAGCCTTGTGAGAGACCCTAAGCCAGAGGATCCAGCCAAGCCACACCTGATTTCTAGCCCACAGAAAATGTGAGACATATCTTGTTTTAAGCTGCTAGGTTTTATGGTGATTTGTAACGCAGCAATAGATAACACATATACATTCGTACTGTGGACCACACCCCCTTGTTCACAAAGTAGATATTCAGGCATGCTGCTTGCCGCTCAGCCTCGTTTCTTTCTTCATGCTCTTTCAAGTCCATCCCTGAGGGTGGCTGCAACATAGCTGCTGTCCATTTTTGGCTTGCTCTCATATGTAAAGCCAACCCATCCATAACTCAATCGCAAGCTTTTTGCTTCTGTTTAAACTAGTCATACAGGGACCTCCCACTTAGGGCATAGGTAGGTGCAAGTGGAGAGGGAGATGCTGGTATCACTGTGGTGGGTGACATGGGAATCTGGACTGTCTGGTCAGGAAGTTTACTTTACCCTCTGGTACTGCTTCGCCTCAATCCAGGATGTACCAGCTTTTTCTTTTAATGGACTAGTGCTGGATCTGTCTGACTTTATGAGTTGGTGGGCCCAAAGTAACCCAACTCCTGAGTAGCTCTGAATACTTGGTGTCCCACAGTCAAGCATCCTGTCTCCCAGGGATCAGTAACACATCAAGAACTAGTTCTCAAAAGGTGCATAATGTTCAGCTGCAGATGGCATGACCACCTCCGGAACCCAGGGCCTGCCTTGTGATTCTCCCCCTGGGACTTCCATAAACTCCATTCCCCCACCACTGACTGCTTGACCAGCACAGGTCTGCTGGAACTCATGGCCCAGAACCCCAGCTGCGTGCATTAGACCTGCCACAGAGCCCTTTTCTGCTCTGGGTTCCACTCAAAGATAGTAGTCTTCCAGGACACCAGTGTATGGCTTGGCACAATATTCCTAGGAGTCGAATATGTTGCTTCTAGAACCCAAAAGGCTTATCGGGCACAGGGCTTCCTTCTTTGTAGTAGAGAACGTAAGATGCAGTCATGTGTCTCTTACTTTGGAGGCATCTTCCAGCACGCTCTTGACCACTGGACCCTGAAAATGTTACTGTTGTGGCAGGTCCCTGAATCTTCATAGGGTTTATCTCCTACTCTTTGGGGTGCATTTATCTTTCCAAGGTCTCCAGCATGCTAACCACTTCTTAGTGGTTTTTTTTTTTTGCCTAATCAAAATGATGTTATTAAGGCAATTATGTTCTGAGGGAAGTCCAGCTCTCTTTTTCAGACTATATTATAATAAGTAGGGTAGTTAACAAATCTTGGAGCAGAACTGTAACGTTGTTCATCCCCTTGACTTTCTCCAACTCCAGTTTCCATGTTTGTGGATCTCAATTGTACACTTGAGGACAAGAGAAGTGACCCCCATCTGCAACCGTGGGCCCAGTGGAACCACTGTGAACTGGGCTTCAGCTAGGACTCTAATTACAAACATCTACCTATTATTTATTCGTTTGTTTATTTTATGTCTCTACTATGTCTCTTGTTTATTCCAAAAAGAATATAAGCTCCTTAAGAGCCATGACTTTACAGGCTTTAGTCTCTGCTGTATCTCCAACACCTTCAACAGTGCCTGGCACACAGTAGGTGCTCAATAATTGAGTAACTCTGTTGCATTATGATTTTAATTTGCATTGCTTTAATTATGAGTAAGATTTATTTCTTTTTTTGGTCTTTTTTTATTATTGAGTTATAGTCAGTTTACAGTGCTGTATAAGATTGTATTTCTTATTCTGTAAACTGCCTTTTCCTCATGATCATATTATCATTAAAAATGTAATAATATTAGTAATAGTAATAATAGTAATAGATTTTGCTCCCTCTGTTCCTGGCCACAAGCAACTGCCATGTCAGAGCAGACAGAGGGGCTGATACAATCTCAAAAATCTGATCTCAAAAATCTGATTGTCTAAAGGTGAATTGGCAATGGTCTGGACCACTTAGAGACTGTGAACATGTCCTAATCTCTTGTGTTCCTTTGGCAACCTGTTGTCAGCTGTAAAGAGGCACTTACAATGTATTATTATTGCCTTTTTACTTGTCTGTTACTTCTCCTACATTATATTTCTTAAAGGAAGGAACTTTGTTCTTTCATCATTTATAACCAGGAGCTAGCCCAGTTCCTGACAAGCAGTGGGAGCTGAGAAGTGAACTAAATAAATGCTCATGAATAAATGAATCAAGTCAGCCTGACAGGGCAAAGCAGCAAGAAACAAATGTATTTTAGATAAAAACAGGTTCCTTCTGAGATTCACTCTAAAATGATGCTCCACATTCAAGCACCAACCTGGTTCAGCAGTCTAACGGATCTGGGCCAAAATGAGATTCAACTCCTTAAGTTTTGAAAAGGAACTTTTTCTGGACTTTCACCCCAGGGCATTCATTGCTCTGTGGGATATGTGAAGAAATATCTGTGTCTTTAGAAATAAACATTGCATCAAAATTGAAAAATGAAAAAAACAATTATACTCTGTTGACAGACTTAAAAGTTACTGCAGAAGTTGTCTTCTACATATGTATATACATGTGCATTTTTACGTGAATTATACATTTATATGTGTGTGCATATAGTCAAATATATGTACACATGCATACAGATATGAATAGTCATTGCCAAAGTTTAGTTTGGTTTAGCAGAAAAATATAAAAAGACAAATAGAAGTTAATGGCTCAGAGATTTGTCTTTACTTCTATTATGGAAGATAATCATTTGGTAGTTTAAGTAGATCCACTTTAATTAAATATGCCAGTATATTATTTAACAAACATTCGACTGGTATTAATTGACCACGTACTATACCCCAGGCACTAGTCTAGGCACTTGGGATATACTATTGAAAGAGAAAGATCGAGCCTCTCCACACATGGACAGATCCCATGTGGAAACATACAATAAACATAATGAAATTATACGGTATGTTAAATGGTGATAAGTGCTATGGAAAAGAAAACTGAGCAAGATAAGGTGGTTCAGGGGTGCCAGTGCGTGTGCTGGAGGGGCTAGCAGGAGTGGGGGAGGGTAAAAGCTTGCAGGATTAAATGGGGTGATCAGAGTAAGCCCCATTAGTAAGGTGAGATCTGACCAAAAACTTACAGGGGAAGAAGTTAGTAAAGTGGATATCGTTGAAAACAACGTATCAAATGTTTCCTACAGGTCTTGCCATTTAGTACAAATATTTTAATTTAAATAAGAGTTTCAATGGTTATATTCAAAATGAATATCTGAATTGACAGACATAACTATTAAACAGAACTATAATTCGTCAGACAAAGCCTACAATATTTGAAGCTTATGTGGTGTAAAAATAATTAAGAGAGCTACAGAAAGAGGGACAAGGTATCAGAACAAATATTAGCACTGCCAATATGCCCCCAAAATGCAATTGTTTCATCTAGTATCTTGACTATTCAGGCTCTTATTATATGGTGAAGATTGAGGTAGTTCAAAGGAATGCAATAATAGGAAATCATTATTTGAGGGGCATTTGTTATTGGCCACATACACCCATGGTTAAGTCCTTTTCATAGATTATTTTTATTTCAAATAATACTCATTTTGTAAATGAGAAAATCAAACTTTGGAGAGGATATGTAATTTACTCACACAGCTAGCAAGTGGCCAGGCCAGGGTGTGAACCCTGCTTTGCTTGACACCAGAACCCAGAACCTCTCTCCTTACGCTGTACTACCCTCGTCTGCATTCTGCCACGTTCATGTCTGTGATGGGAGGTAAAATGTCGGAGAGTTAAATCTCCACAAGAACAGGGAAGAAATGTACGTAGAATCTGATAACCGCATTCTTCTTTCACTTGGCCCCAGAATTTAAGAAAGGGTTGCTCAAGGGCTTTGCAGACATAACCCACATTCCAGCATGTGACGCCGCAGCCTTTGGGAACCAAGGCTGTAGAACTTTATCTTGAGTGAGATCACAGCAACAAGCACTTCTGGGGTTTGGGATTATTAAGACACCTGTTCGGGATCTAAGAGTCCCAAGATGCCCCGATTCTATACGTTAGCAGTCCATATTATTTTGAGGCTACATTGCAGAAAGCCAGAAAGAAAATGCTAAACAGGCAACTGGCCTATTTCTAAGCTATGGAAGTAATTTCAACTCAAGAGACAGTGTTGTGTTAGCCAAAGATGAACAAAGCTCTGAGGGAGGCATGATGGCATAATGAAAAGATTCCTGGACTGAAGACAGAAGACTTGAATTCTTGTCCTGGCTCTGCCATTAACTCATCTTGGGCAAGTCACGTCACCTCGGTGAGCCTTGGTTTCCTCATGCATACGATGCCCACTACTGTAAAGCTTAAAGAATGCCAGTGGGTGTACTTACTCCAAGAGCTGATGATTGGTTGTCACAAATAATTTATTTGTATGCGTGTCTCTGGAACCAGAAAGTTTGATTTTAAGAGCTTAGTGAGAACGGGAAACTCTAGGGCGGGAGTGGCGATGACTACTAAGAGATAAGCTACGATGAGTTTAGTTAGAATTGGCTAACAGCTACTCCACTGACCCTGAAGAGTCCTGTTTAGAACCAGAGTCATTTTACGGGAGTGAGTTGGTTCTCCCTGCCTCTCTCTGTGTTCTACATCCTGAACCCCATGATGCAGATGAAAAGAAGCAAAGGCCACAGCACTGATGTGGGGAAGAGACAAGGGAGGTAAGGAGATAGTGTTAGGTCTCAGGTGGGCACAGTCACCACAATACTCAGGAAAAGTTAGCCCCTCTCTAGATCACAAAGGGAGAGAGACTCAGAATGCTGTTCAAAGATCTAATCACTCCCCAGCATGGTCTGAAGGTGAGAGAATACGGGCTTCGCTGAGAGCAGTTTCTGGAGTAGCACGGGCCTCCGGGGTTCCCAGCCCTTGAGCAGGCGGGAGGGAGCCCAGGAATAAGCATCGTGCAGAAGGAGGGGAATGACAGTGGCCAGGGTCCATTTAGTGCCTGGCATTTGAGCCTGGCTGACTTGCTGCCCTGGAAGTGTCAGTTAATTTGCCTGACACCCCCACTTCCCTGCGAGCTCACCTTGGAAGGGCCAGCCCCTTCTTCCATTCTATTTCCGTGAGCTCTGAGTAGGTTTCGGTTTCTTTTAATCAAAAGCAGCTTGACCGGAAAGAATACCACCATGTGCCTTGCCTGCAGGCTCATAAAACAGGCCAGAAACAAGAACCGCGATTCTCCCAGTCTCCCCTCATCCACATTCCTGGTTCTGAGCCAAGTCTGTAACAGCTGTTACAGTGAATGGAGAGGACCAGACTCTCTTCCTGAATCTGGACTTTGGCTTCACAAACCGAGACCAAGAAACCAAGTCACCCTCTTGGTTTTGGTGTCCCCCCCTTACCTCTGATGAAATAGCCCTGGCCCTGCTGTACTCACTAAGGCAACCAGCCACCCCCACCCCTGAAGCAGGAGGATGCAGAGGGAAAAGTCACTGGGACGTGGGGAGCAGGCAGCAACAGCAAGGGGAAGAGATCCCAGCTGTGTGGTGAGAGCTCCCCAGGGACTGATGACGCGGACTTAGTGAGAACATCCCATGGGGGATGGCTGGGGCATTCCAGGCAACAACTGATGGCTTGTTTATCTTAGAGTTTCTTCAGATCTGAGTGGCTGCCCCAGTTTTCCACATTCCTTCCCAAGGCATGTCCCTGGAAAGGGAAGGTCTGAGTCTGAGCTGCTTAGGTTTGAGTTTTAGGCTTGAACTTCTCAAGAGAAAACTGCACTTGGAGGGGTTAAAATATCCTATCCACACAGCTTCTGGAGCAGGTCCAGAGCCAGGAAGGAGGCAGGGCCCTCAGGAATGCTAGGTCATCTCTGCCAGGGCAGCTTATGGATGCAGCTCACAGGGAAGCCAGACCCAGCCAGGAATGCCAAGACAGGAGGGGAGAGCCAAGCAGAAAACAAGGATGTCGTGCAGTGGGCCGGGGGCCAGGGGGAAGGTCAGCCAAGGTGCTGATGCCGGAGATGGACCTTAAGCAAATGGGGGGCAGGAAGGGCCAAATGGAAGTTGAGCAAGGAGTGGGATACATCTGAGGAGTGAAATAGGGTTTACTAAGATGAAACTGGCACCCTGCCACGCCCTTCAGTGCACATTTACTACACTCCCTCAACATCCTGAAGCAAGGCCTTGAAGTGCCAGTTCCTCACTGAACTTGCAGTGCAAGGCCAGGGCCTGCTGGAAACAGAGAAGAAGCCCTGAGCCAAAGTGAGAGGAACTTGCCAGGGTCAGGGGCAAAGCTAGGGCAGAGGTGGCAACTCAGAGGAAAGGATGGCATCAAGAGACCAAGAAAGTACAGAAAATACTGCCCCATTTCATCGATGCCAAGTCAAAGGGACAACCAACACAGGAGAGCAGTTTAAGGGAGTGGCCTCAGTGGCCTTCAGCAGAGACCGGGAGGGTTGTTAGGATGGAGGATTGTGGGGGGCAAAGCTAAATCTTCTAGGGAAGTCTATCCAATAGAATGTGGAGGAGACCAAGAGTGGCCCAGCCCCAGGAAACTGGGCAGGCAAGGGTAATTCAGGGGAGGCAGTCACCAGCTTCACAGTGGGGTGCAGGGTGGACGCCCCTGAGTGAGCTCAAAAGCCCAAGTGAAGCAAGTGGAGGGGGCTACAGAGGGACACTCGGGGCATTCAGGGAGAATCACTACCCAGGGACACCGGGTCCTGTGTTTCAGCTGGTGAACCAAAGACTACTCCACACCTCCACTGACTAGTGCTGCAAGGGCCACTGATGTTCTTCCCAAATGGAGCCTTCTCAGTCTTGGGATGGAAGGGGGAGCTTTGGATGTCTGGGTACCAATTACGAATGGTGGAGACGAGATAAGGATTAGTACAGAACCTGACAAAGGAAGACTCAGAGAGGAGCCAGCAAGAACTCTTGAGGCCCAGCGGGACTGATGCTAACACATGGAGAGAGAAATCAAGGGCTGCTGTGGTGGGGTGGCAATTCTGATATGTTGCTGCCAAGATTATGAATAGGTTTACTCTTTTTGGAGACCAGTTTGGCAACATGTAGAAGGACCCATAGAAACGTGCCTACCCTTTGACCAAAAACTCCACTTCTAGGGATCTAAGCGAAGGACTGACGTGGACTCAGCTTTCTGTACAAGGAGACTCACCATCGTGTCATTCATACCCAAGGAAAGTTGGAAGCAATACAAACATTCAAAGGCAGAGAACTGACCTGGTGAAAGTAAGGAACTTCTGGAAAGTGAACTCTTCTGTGGCCAGTGGCTGATACTAAATCATGCTTTTGAAGGACCCTAAAAGACATGGGAAAGTGCTTATATTATAAAATGCTAGGTGGAGAAAAGCAAAAACAAGTAAACAGAAGTAGAAAGTAGCATATATAGAATAGTTTCAATTTTGTGAAAATATTTAAATATATCAACACAAGAAAAAAAAGACTGAAAGGAGTTCTAAGGCATTAATAACCACCATCTTAGATAGTGATATTATAGATTATTTTAAAATCCTCACCAATTTTCTAAAATAACTTGTATTATTATAAATGGAAAACATAAACATATTATGTAATACCCAAAGGGAATTAAGGAATGGGTTGAAATTCACTGCATTGAGGAGTTCTGCCTCCCTATGTGACAAACTTCATAACTGTACCTCAAAATCACGTGTGTCCCCAGGGTCTGCAAACCCTCTGACATCTTTAGAGCACTGCTGTTTCTGATTGCAGACAGACCAGACACACAACACCACAAATCATTTACTTCTAAATTACTGAAATTTCGATGTCTATTGAGATGTAGTTATACTTGAGTCACGTGCATAACACAGGAAAACCAAATGAGGCTCAATCTTTTTGAAACAAACACGTGTTTATTATTTTATCATTAAGTGGGATCCGTTGTATCATAACCCATTGCCTTGATTTATAAAGCATGGCGGAGCTTTTGCAGCAAGAGAACTGGGAAAGGGAAGCAGCAGAGCTGGGGGAAGAAGGACTAGCCAGGCTAGAGTCATAGGCAGGCCAAGCGTCAGCATCGCACAGGGACCGGACACGCAGCATCACGGGCTGGCATCCAAGAATTCTAATCTGATGGAATTCGGCAGTGGCAGTTGGTGGTTTCTTGGCCTGGTTTTTTAACGTTTCAGAAATAGAAGCCCATTTACCCAGTTAATGGTGGGGGTGGGGGGGATGAGGCTTTGTTGTAGGGGGCGTAGGGTATAAGAAAGTCAGGGAGCGCACTTAACGGCTGTCCTCCGTCACGTGAGAACTACAAGTCGCCTTGAATACAGCGCAGCCTGGGTCACCCTGGGGGCCCCTGGGCACCACTCAGCCTGACTCTGACGCTCTGCAGTTTTTACAGTGACGCGGCTGCTCTAGGTCTTTGTTTCTAGTGTTCCTACCACTCACTGCCAACTGCTTGCTTTCTTCTTTTTGTCTTGGCTTCTGCTCACTGATGACATCTGCTGCCTCATTGTTTCTGCTTTCTGTGAATGTTTTTTTCTTTATGTGTCTTTTCAACTTCTGTCCCTACTATCAACAGCAGGGGCTCTCCCAAGGCCTCCTATTTAAACTCTCCGACATAGAAGTTCTCACTGGCTTTGTTGCTTGTCTTTTTCCTCGTTGGGTAGAGCTCACTTGCCAGATTGCTTCACGGAACACTGACAGGCCTACATTGGGCTGCCCTGGATGAGACATCCAAATTTAGTTGGATCAGCTGAGGTCAGGAGGTAGGCGTTGTGACTAGTTTCCTTCAGAAGGGGCAGTGGGCATTTCAGGAACTGAGAATATGAGAGGTTCCTCCCCAAAGCAGAGTCCATCCGATTTGAGGCAGACCCTGGCCAGAGGTTAGAGTGAGTTAGGGATTTTCCCTTAGAAAAATAAAAGCTGGTGATATTGTCAATATCATAGTCCCAGGAGGGAAACTGAGTCAGACACCAGTCAGATAAGCAGAGTGCAAATGGCAGCGAATGGGAAAAGACTACCACATAATGCACACTCCAATGCCTATGACTCACCCCAGCCGTATCGGATTTCAAGCTTAGGACGGTATGACTAATGGCAGTAGACTGGTAGAGGGATTCCCTATCGCAACCAGTCTTGGTCAGGATTAGCTCAGAATTGAGCCATATTGAATCAACATACTGGAGGCCTCTGATCCTCTGTAGAAATTCCACAGATGCTTTTGCATCATATACAGAGGGAACTTTTCCTCTCTGAAGAGTTTGTCTTTAACTAACAGTGGGTCAGGAAATACTTCTTGAACTTTTGACTTGTGAACTCTGAATTTAAATATTCAACACAGATTCCTTCTTTGCATCTTGAAAAGCATTACGGCATTCAATTTTTTCCTTTATGTATATTAGTTTCTTGTGGCTGCTGTAACAAATGACCACAAACTTAGATGGTTTAAAACAATAGAAATATATTCTCTCACAGTTCTGGAGGCCACAAGTCCAAAACCAAGGCACTGGCGGGCCCATGCTCCCTCTGAATGCCCTAGACAATAATCCTGCTTTGCCTCTGCCAGCTTCAGATGAGAGCCTGGAGTCCTTGGTGTTCCCTGGCTTACAGCTGCATTGCTCTGATTTCTACTTATCTTTATCTGACCACCATCCCTCCATGCAGGTCTCTGTGTCTCTTTCTCTTGTTATAAGGATTCCAGTCATCAAGTTAGGGTCCACCTTAATCCAGTATGACCTCATTTTGACTAACCACATCTGAAAAGACCTTATTTACAAATAAGGTCACATTCTGAAGTTTCAGGTAGATTTGAATTGGGGTAGGGGGGGCATTATTCAACCCAGTACAACATGTTAAACATTTCCCAATCTTTGGTCAAATTAATAATGGAAAGAAAATCCTATGCTTTTCTTAGTCTCCATTAGATGAGGTCTATTTGTTCCTTGTACCTCTAAAATGGATATGGGATACAGAGATGACTGGCGTTATGAAACCTTAAATCTTTGACCAACTGCCTAGCACCACCATAGATTCTCAAGGGATCTGAATAGAAGGGAGACCTGGGAAATTAACTCCGCTATGAAGAGGGACTTTGGCTCTAAACTCCCCTGGGGCCTCCCATTTCTAGAGATTTGGGCTGACCCACTGGACCTCTGGGCTAAAGCTCTGAATAAAAGCAAGAGAATGTCTTCCTGTAGACCGAGAGTCAAGACTATAATTTTCCATCATAACAAGAGATCAAAAAGAATTTACTCAAATGAAAAATGTCTGAAGGGAAAGAGAAAAGCTCATCTCTGTACCTTGGGAAGCAGCAGACACAGAGGATAACGATGTGGGCTTTGGAGTTAAGCTTGTCATGAGTTCAGATCCTGGTTTCATCACTTACTAGCTAGGTGACCTTGTTCATACTAATTAGTCTCCTTAAGTCTCAGTTTCCTCATTAGAACAATGAAGATAGTAATATCTTCCTCACAGAGCTACTGTGAAGAGTAAATGGGGTAATCCACGTAATGCGTGTGGTGCATGGGAAGTGCCAGCTATAATCATTACTAAGGCCAGTACAACTGGCTTAAGCTGCTCAAATATATCTCCTGACCTTGCACTGATTTCTACTGAAACTTCCTAGAGCAAGAAGGCCCTTCCATATGGGAGGCATCCTAAGATCCTCCGTCACCATCTACGTGAGAGACACGTTCTCCATAAAGGCAAAACGAAGAGCACTCTCAGATCAGCCAGAGGTTTTAACCTAGAACTTGCAAAACGCCAGTTCCCATGCCAGATCCTGCTCCTCATGAGTTTTCTCTGGTCTGAACGAAATTCTTTTAAATTTGGAATTTCTTGGCCACATTAAAAAAAAATCTATAAAGATTTTTTGAAACCCAAATTTCTGGCTTGAAAAGTCAAAAGACCAGGCAATACTAAACCTAAATTTTCCTATGACTAGAGTGCCCATATAGTGTATTGTACACATTGGCACACTTTTGAGAGTAAGGGGAGGCTTTGTAAATAACTGTGCCTGAACAACAAGCGTTAACTGAATCTGCCTGAGGCAAATCAGGATATGTGGTTGGTCACCTTACCCACGAACTCAGTGATCTGGAGCTAAATAAGAGTGAATGCCTTCCGTAGGGGGTCTGGCTCTCTCAGTTTGCCCCTACTTCTAGGGTTTTGAGTTTTCAACCTCTTATTTTAACACCTTTGCATATCACACATAATAATTGGTCCTCCAAAACCAGAATCTAACATCTCTGACCTGGGCTTCTATCATCTTCCTTCTCTGAGAAGGAAAGAGTGTGGGGTGAGTTATCAATCAGTGCATACGCTGGACTTCATTCAGATGCTATCATGGATTCTGCTAGAATTTCCAAAAGCATAGTAATACCTATGTAATGTCATTAACACCTTATCATCATCTGATGTCTTATTAATTAGTCCTTCTCTGCATCTGTAGAGCATTCATCTTTGGGCTGTGTCACACATTGTCACAATAATCATTTAGAGACATTGCAAGATTCTTGAAATGCCTTCTGAATCATGCAAGGATTGGATTGAGAGGAATATAAACCAATTCTTTGAAAATTTTTAATTTTCAAGGGGTTTCCTTCCAATGAATAAATTGTATTCCAAAAGTTTGCTTGTAAGTCTAGCATAAAGAATCAGAAGGCATATTCCTATAGAAATAATGTTGTTGCCTCCCCATGTCACACACATATACACACCCAAAATAAAATGCAGTATATGTATTATGAAATAAATACACTATAGAATATCTAAAGGTTAGTACTAGATCCTAATCTATCCCTGGGTATTAGTAGTTGAAACACTGTGTTTGTGTAAGAAAAAGCATCTTCTAAGTATTCTTTTTTTAAAATACTCATTCTTTAGGAATTCTGAACCAAGGTCAATGGCGGGAGAAGTAACTTCCTGAGGGGGTTTTAGGGACAGACTCCTCTTCTGCCCATTTGCAAAATGTTTATTCACGTAGTATTTTTAGGATAGGTACAAATGTGTATAAGAAATATCAAAACTCTTTATTACCTAGAATATTTGATGAGTACAGAAAATGTCATTTGTTGATCAAAGTGGATTATTTGAAAATTACAAAGTGGAATAGGACTATTTAGATCTGATGAGTGTATTGGAAGAATTACTGCTTGAGGATGGGTGACCTTGCTTTGAGTTCAGTCTCTACTATTAGCTTGTTATGCAACTTTGGATAAATAGCTTACTCTAACTAAAATACAACTTTCTTATCAGAAATCTGAATAAGAATGATGATAATAATTCATATTTCACAGACATTTTGAAGGTAAACTGAGATAATGTAGCTTTACACTATGAAATGCTATCGAACCAAAAATAATAGTGAAGTAAATTAATGCTTATCAAGCTCTTATTATGAGCCAAGCACTGTGATAAAATTACTATTATTAACTAGCAACCAATAATACCTGCTGTGGCAGAAACAGTGTCCTTAAAAGTGACAGTCTTAATTCTTCCTCTACTGGAACAAATGAAGAGACCAGGACATCCCTTCCACTCTGAGCAGAAACCAGTCAGCCTCCTCCCACTGAAAATGCTCACACAACACCAGGCCTGTAAACATCCTGCTTCTGATTTTAATAATAATGTTACAATGGATATGATGCTGCATCCTGGCCTACACCCCAGAGTAGGAGTGATATTGACTGACTCATTACAATTCGTGAGTATTATGAAGAAGGAATGGCCCACTTAAAGAGTTAGATAAAGGCAACTTTCAGCCAGACATGGGCTTGCTATTTCTATAGGGTAGAGGAAGGAAATGGTCTTGGGTCCAACTAGAATCCATTAATGGTATTCTTATTTGATTTCTAGAACTTAAATGGTGTTGTCTTATGTGTTAGTTTGTTATGGCCCCCATGACAACAACAACAACAACAAAAAAAACACAGACTGGGTGGCGTAAACAGAAATGTATCTTTTCACAATTCTGGAAACTGAAAGTCGGACATCATGGTTGGTTTCTTCTGAGGCTTCCCTTGGCTTGTAGGTGGCTATCTTTTCTGTGTCTTTGCATGGTCTAGACCTGGTCTCCCTATGTCATCCCATGGTCTGTGTCCTAATCTTCTCTTATAAAAATACCAGTCATATTGGCTTAGGACCTACACTAATAGCCTCATTTTAACTTAAATACCTCTTTAAAGGCCCTATCTCCAAATACAGTCACATTCTGAGGTATTGGGGTTTAGGACTTCAACATACAAATTTTGAGGGGACAAAATTCAGCCCATAATACTTTGCCTGATAAATCAGTGATCTACTTTGTTCTCTAGAAATTTTCCCAGCAGTCTTGTCTCCTTTATCTCTTCCTTCTCCCCATTGTCCTGCCCCAGCCCTACTACCAAAACCACCTACCACCTACAAAACTATGAAAAGCCCCTTCAGTTTTCACCGCACTTTAAACACCGATTCACAAGTACAACATTGCCATTGGCATTGGCGGCTCCATTCCACTGACTTGTTGGTGTCAAGCAAAGCTTGTGTAAATTAAAATATCAGTTTTTTGTGAAACATGTTCAAAGGGTCCTTCTAGACCCACTGTTCCTTGACCCCCATCCTATGCTTCTAATTTTTCAGTGCCTAAGTAAGTCCGAGGTTTATATCAAGACCTCTTATCTACTGGTCTACTCATTTCCTTAGATTCCAGTTTCTTGGTAAGCTTGTTCTATCTTTCAATATCTTTTCCAGAATGAAACTCTTGTTCTTTTTCTCTTGGTTCTTAGTTACTACTCAAAAGGAAGACTTTAGAAGTTGGTTTGATATTGTTCATTCTGACTAAGAGGACTGTCTTCATCTATTCCCAGGAGAGCTCTAGAGCAGGTGCCACCTCCCAGCCCAGCTCAGGCTAACTCCTAAGCAAGGCAACTGACTGCCTTCATGCCGTGCTTGCCATTCCATCTGTTCTCCACCCTGCGCATACTAAGCTGATGGTTTCAGTGATGTTACATAACAAGTATTTCATCAGTTTTTTGGCCAGTGGGATGTATGTTATGCTTGTGACTTCATATAGTCTAGTACCATGCAGCGCTCAGGAAAATTTAATTACCCTGATGGATGTCCTAAACTGAATATGCCATCAAGCACAGTAAGGATGTCTGTCCATCAAGGATAATCAGCCACTAGTTTTCTAGGTCTTTAACACAAAAGCTTACAGACATTTCAAAATGCAAATATTATAGGGTTATTAAATCATATAAATACTATTTTTTTCCTGTATTGTATTTCTTTTGATTTAAGTCCTACACTGTCAGCTATTGAGATAGTTTCAAAATAAAATCATTTAAATCCAGGTATCTAAATGACTGGGTAATAATAGTTCTTCTGATGATATGGGATATAATGTCCTCTTGAATAAATTTAAAAAGAGCCTTTGCTGAAACAGGTTTGTATAACTAAGTATTTTTCAACTTTTATAAGCAGTCCCTTCCCAATCCTCTGGCAAGTGTAGCACAGGCAGCCACCCCTATATAAATATGCAGTTAGAAAGATAAACACTCATTAAAGTCCCTAGTGGTTGCATTGTTTCTCAAGGTTCAGCAATATTTGTTCAGTGTGTAGATAAAGAAAGAGATTAGCAATGTTTCCACTGGGCTCTACTCTTGCCTAAAACCAGGCAGCCTTCTCCCTAGCAGAAAGGCCCTAATCTGTGCATGTGTTCCAGAATGCCTCAGGACACTTTCTACTTCAAGAGCAAACCAAGCTCCTCATCGGTTCCATGCGAAGCCAACCAATTTTTAAGGACCATTATTTTTTAGTAACTTAATAAGTTAGACCCCCAAAATAGTAGGAGTAAATTTGTAGAACAGATTTCATATTTAGACATGTTAGTATCACTTAAACATTTACACATTAAACTAAGACTGATTCAGGTAGCGGCTCTGATCTAATTTCATAGATTTATGGACATTTTAAAACTTTAATTTATCAGTTAGTGTAGAAAGAGCCCCATCTTGGTTCCAGTCTCATTAGGCCAATGTGTGATCTCTGGGAAAGCTGAGCTGGGCTTTTTTCTTTTTTTTAATAAAATAAAGGAGAATGGAGTAGAGGAGTTCTAACATCCCTCTGACTCTGAAAATTATGAGATTCTTTTGGGAGAAAGAGATCTCATCTTCCCCTCGCATAGAGGTCTGTGTGAGGGTCAGATGACGTGTACTCCCAAGCCCAGTGTCATCCAGTGAATAGAACATGCAGGTGAGGGCTAGCTGTGTTTGTTTTCTTATCTAGTCAGCGTTTGGTGGAATAGATGAAAGAAAAACAATAGCAGAAAATGTTTACCCTTCCACTTTAAAGAAGGAAGGAAATAATTTAAGATTCTAGAGTTATTTATGGTTATTTCAGACAAAGTCTAGGTAAAGTAATTAAACTTGGCACGTGTTAGTACGTTGGTCACAAGCAGCTAATGTAAAATCTTTGTCAAAGCAATATGGTTCTCTTATCTGATTAAAACTTTCAAAATGTTAAACTAATCTTTTTCAAAGATAAATCTAGTGTTTGGGCTGTACTGTTATTTTCTTTAAATTATTTTATTTACTGATTAATTCCAAGTACCTCCCCAGGGGCTGGAAATACAATGGTGAACAAAACAGGGAGAGTCCCTACCATCATGGCGCTTAAGACTTCCATACTGGCCAGAGGAAGTGAGAAACACACTGGTAAACTAATAACTTCACCAAGTCAGCAGAAGGATAAGTGCTATGGCATTCACAGCAGGGTAAAGAGGGTAGGAAGTAAAAAAAGTGGGGGATGCTGTTTTCTGTAGAGTGGTCAGGGGACATGTCAATGATATGGAACATTTGAAGGAAGCTTGTAAGGGAGCAAAGAGCAAGTCACATAGATCCAGGGGCAGGGAGTCCATTGCAGGCAGAGGGGTCAACAGAGGCAAGGGGGCCCTTGTGGGTATCAGAGGAACAGCAAAATGGCCAGAGAGGCAGCAGAAGAATAAGGGGAGTGATTCCCACCATCTTTTTCTAAGAGAAGTATGATCGATTATCTTCATCTTAACATCAATTTTCATTAAATCCAATAGAAACTCTTTATTGAACTTCTTTTGTTCTGAGCCTCAGTTTCTAACTTGTAAAATGGGGATGACAATAGTACCTCATAGGGTTGTTGTGAGGACTAAATGTTACTAAATACAAAGAATAATTAAGACAGTGCCTAGCACAGAGAATACCATGGAGGGCCTCTTAACCTTACCATCAGCATTATCATCTCTTTATTCACAACAGTATCAATAATTTAATTTTTCAGGCTAATGGCATAATTCAGCACCAAACATCAATTATCCAGAGAGCTTCCTTACACATTAGAACATGGGTTAGGGTCGTGGTACAGGGTGACTCAAGCATAGAGGTTTATGTCATTAAATGTCTTAGAGCTTAACATAACATAAACAAATTGGGGCTGGAAGCTTAATACCTTAATCTAGACATAAAATGAGTATGATATCATATCCATAGGCTCACTTGAGTTTTTATTTTTTTATGTCAGTCTTACTCAGTTCCCTCTCCTCATGACGACACAGAATTCTCAAATGTTTGCCATGTCGTACGCATTCATTTCCAGCGTGTGGTCTGAATTGATTCCTTGTTTCTCAGTTACAACCATCATGGAATCAAGATTAATAACCTGCTTGGTGAGTTTTGTCCACACTGGAATCTGGAGCGTTTGTACTCCCTACGGCTGTCGGGCTCTCTGCGGTTCTTTCTAAGTGCTCCGGCAGTCAGGGTCAAAGACAGCCTCAGTGACCGGGAGCTTGCCGGCCTTTGGGCCACCCTGCCTGCTTCCATTATCTTTTCCCCTCTCCCAGGCATTTAGCCAGGGTTGAAGAAGAGTCTGAAAGTGGATTTAAAGTTCACTAATATAACCCCTGTTCTGAGAACAATGTCTGGCACAATGGAGGTACTCAATAAATACTTGTGGAATGAATAAAGATGGAACAGGTCTGGTGGACGATGCTGGGCTCTCCTAAACAGGCTGGCACTGAAGCACGGCGGAGTGGAGGAGCACCTGTCCCCTGCACTCTCCTCCAGGCTGGGCTCCCACCCCCATCACTCACAGGGAACATCTGCCTGCATGATCAGCCCCTTCACATCCGGGCACAGGGTATCTGGAACCAGCTTTGCTTTAGGCATGTGGCTTTTTTCTGGCCATCGCTGTTGGTTTCACTAGTTTCAACATGTTGAACAGAGCTTATGGTAACAAAAGAAAAATTCATCCTGGAAGGATTTTCACTCCTGGGCCCACTGGTCAGTCCCTCAACATCCCTCCAGAAAATACTTAGTAGGGGCACTTTCTGTTAGGGACACAGACTCAGGTAAGACAACACTGTAGACGTTCATAATCTAATTAGTATAAATAAACACTAGTATTAGTATAAAACAAAAGACTGCAAGACAATCACAGGTGGCACAAGAATAAGATTCTGTGTACCGTACAGTGATAAATAGGGCAACTAATTTTCAGTGAGAAGAACAGGAAGGCTGCAGAGCAGAGGTTGTATTCTAGTATAGAAAGAATGGAGAACATTTCAAAAGGCAGAGAACATTTCAAGAGGCAAACAGCTATGTATTATTAATAAATATTGTAATTATAAGATAGCAATACTATACCATCTGTCATGTATGTTTCATTGCTGATCCAGCATCCAATTATGCCTCTGAATTTTGTTTGTTTGCCTCTGATGCTTCATCCTCCAAAACCATGACCCTGAGCCACTTTAACCAAGAAACATTTATAGGTAAAAAACAGTTGGCGTATCAGGGTAAGTGGTAGGATTTGGTGGCGGTATTGTCCTCTATTTCTTCTTTTCTTTACCAAACACATGAGCAACCTATCCCAGAAAACAGGTTGTTGATGTTCATTCACTCTTTCTCAGTTAATAACTGCATTTATTTTATTGCAAAAATGAATTACCATTTTTCTCTGAGAACGCTTTCAAATATATTTCTCCCAATTGATAAAGAAGAATGGAGACTATGGTGGACTATATATTTTGAAAAAGATTTAAGGGGAGGAGGAGGAGGTTGAAAAACCTTTCAAATTTCCTTCCCATAATTTTACTTATTTATTCAGCTAATGTTCACGAAGTGCCTGCTATGTCTCAGTGTAGATGACAGGAAGGGTATTCTTAGCAGAGTTAAGTGTTACTACAATATATTCTCTATTCAATAGAAACGTTGTACTTTTAAACAATTGTGGTGTGCGATCTAACCCCTAGATAAATGCTTTAATTTTGGTTGTTCATTTTTCCTACAGTGTCGATGAGTTCCATTAAATAAAGGATCATTTAATGGTAAGAACTGAGGAGCATGGTTGGGGGGACGTGCATTCTACAAATATTTACTGAGCAACTCCCATGAGCCAGGTACAGTACGTAATAGTTGATGATTTGAGTACTTCAGTTTTCCGAGAAAGACAGTCAGAGACAGAAAAGTCAGAGACAGTGTGGCAGGTTTAAAGTTAAGCGCAAAACGTATTTTTGTTCCTAAAGGGATAAGGAGGGTGTGGGAAGAGGGCGGACTAAACAAGTTGAAGACCAGATTCCTGCCTGGAAGGAATTCGAAGTGTCCACCTGAGAAATGTCCACTTAAACAACAAGGACCTGCTCCCTGCTGGAGGGTGCCAAAGGTGACTTAGGACAGTCCCTCCGCCTGGCCTGCCGCAAGCCGCGCGGGGCGGCCAGCACGGCTGCGACGCCCGGGACAGTCTGCGGGCTGAGGCACAGCTGACAGCCCGCGCCCGGCGCCCAGCCCGCGGCCGCCCGCGCAGGGCCCCGCCCCCCGGGCGCGCGGGCCAATGGGCTGGGCTGCAGGGGGCGGGCCGCGGCCGGGCGGGAGGCGCGAGGCCGGGGGCGGAGCGGCGGCGGCGGCGGCGGCCGGCGCGGTCGTGGCTGCAGCTGCAGGGGCGGCGGCGGAGGCTCGGCCGGGCGTCCGCGGGCCGTGGGGGATGGGGGCGGCGAGCTCCAGCCCTCGGCGGCGGCGGCGGCGGCCGTGAGTGTCGGGCGGGCGTCCGCGTCCAGGACGCGGGATGGAGCGCCGCGGTGAGTGTGGGGCGGCGGCGGCGGGGGCTGGGGTCACCCGCGGCGGCCACCCGCGCGTTGCCGTCCAGGGTCCGTGCGGCCCTGGCAGAGGCCGGGAGCGGGGGCGGCCACCGGCGGGCCGGGCCGGTGTTCCCGGGACCCCTGGTCCTCCGGGAAGTGTCCGACCGGGCGCGGCGGGAGCGGAGGAGCCGCGAGGGCAGAAGCGGGAGCTGCACGGAACCTGGGGACCCCAGTTAGGCGACGCCGCCCCGGCCTCAGGGAGAGGCTCGAGGGGCGGACTTTCCTCCTTTTCCAGGTCCCGCCGAGCGCCCTGCAGCCCTGTCTTCCTTTTCTAACCACACGCCCTCTTCATCCGCCTCTAAACGGAATTCAGGGATTCCTTTACTCCCCCCTTCCTTCCTCTCCACCCCCACTCTCAACTGGTTTCCTTCACAGGGTCTTCAAGTTCGTCTTCCTTACTTGGGATCTTTTTGTAAGTTTTTTGGTGGCTTTTTCTGAAATTTCAGTCTGACAAATGCAGAGATAAAATAACAGACAGCTCTTGTTCCCTTCTACCTTTTCTAATCATACTTCGCCTCACCTAGGCCCGACTGTTTATTTGGTGGGGGGGGGCGGGACATGAAAAGTAGAAAACACTTCCCCTCTCTTTCTACCCGAGTGCCCCGCTCTGGAGCGCCTGTCTCCTCATATCCCTCTCCCCTTCTCCCCTCTTCTGTCTCTCACCTCTGCAGCCGTCCCTTCACCTCCCACCCCAGCACCTCCACACTCCATCCACCTTGCCCCAGCTCGGTCCTAGGGCAAGTCCTGTGATTTACAGAATAGGAATTGACAGGTGGGGTTGCAGCTACTACAGGAGAGGAGAGCGTCTCCCTGTGAGTTTGCTTCCCTGGCTGTCCCAGGACCCCACGACGGAAGCCTCGGCTCCGGAACGGCCTTCCTCTGGCCAGAACACAGTAGCCAGGGACTCTCTGTCTTTGAGCCCCTCTGACGTTTCTACAGTCTATTTCTCTTTTTCATCACCACCCCTCTTTAAAGACAAGGGTGAGGTTTGTTTACCGCCCCCCCACCATTGGTTTTTTTTGTTTGTTTGTTTTGGTTTTGATCTTTGACATTTGACATCCTCTATCACCTTCTAAAGGTGGATCTCTGAGGGGCTGTTAGGAGGTGAAAGGTCCAAGACCGCGGTGGAGCTGAAATAGGCAAAGAACTTTTTGTTCCACATGTACCTTTTCTTTTTCTCTTCTTTTATGGGAATTGGCTTCTCTCCCTTGTTCAGGTTGAGGGATGGGGTTTCCTGTTCAAGAAAAAGAATTCATAATTAAATATGAAAATATCTAGAATGAGTAAAGAAATCACAACAAATTATGAGCCTTGGAGATTTAATCCCCTCCTTCAGAGATTTCTCTAGGCAGTTTGCCAGAAATGCGTACTTAGAAATGCTTCCTGATTGTAGGAACTGTGCAAGTCAGGAACCCGGACCCTTAAGCTTCATTAGCTTTATGGTACAAATAGCTTTAGTCTCCTGATTCTGAGAAAAGTTTTAAGACTGAATTTGAAGGGAAGTATGATAGGCCTGGGTGGAAAATGTTGCAGTCTCCAAATTGGCAGGAAATAAAACTCTGCCTGAGATGAAGAAAGCACTGTTCAGCGAATCTGTGGTGGCTGGTCATTCCTGCTCTGCTCACCTCCTTAAAATAGAACATCCACCTGAATTATCAGTGCCTTCACTTTCCAGCTGTAAAAGCCCTTGACCTAGGAATGTGGGCTTCTACAACCACTGCTGTTGTTCCCAGCAGTTATTGCTGTGTTGAACAAAGCTCATGCCCAGAAGGTACCCTGGAAATACTGTCATTGTTGTGCCATTAGTGATCACTCAGCATTCACTCAGAAATGTCGTGTGAGCCCACTCTATGTTAGACAAGGCCCTGTGGAGCCTCTCAATCTGTTGGGTAGAAGTAGACAATTCCGAATAAATAGAGCCTAAGGCATAGTATCTTGGGTTACGTGAGAGAAGTCTGTTGCATGTCCTATGGGAAAGTAAAGGGATGATGTATTTCCAGTGGAGGAAATGAAAAGGCTTCTTGGAAGTAGTGATGTTTTATATGAGATTGAAGTTAAGTAAGAGAATAATTGTAATCCGCGCAGAAAGCAGAAGGGGCCTCGTGAGCAGAACTGCTGGTTGTCTCTCGTGCATACCAGGAAGTCACCAACCAGCTTCCATGATGCTCCTCTGAGGGCTGTTGTGTCTATTTTAAATTTCCCCCCTCACCTCTAGTATAATGAGCCACAACACAGACACATTCACATGTTAAAAAAGGGGGGGGGTAGTTAAAAGGAAGGTTTCCTAACATGTTTTGATATGATGAAGATTTTTGCAGAGGGTTTGCACTTTTTTCTTTATTATTACTCTGATGAACAAAAGAGCCATTTGATGATACTGCCTCCTTAGTATAAAAATTGTTCCTTTTTCTTAAAAAACATTCCAGTATTTGTCACTGAGAAAGTTTTCAAATACAGTATTGTTCATTTTTAAGGAAGAAGATGGAAAATATTTCGAAAAGTATTAAGGGATGGAGGAAGTTGATGTTGAAGGATTAATTCAAACAGAGCCTCGCATAATTTTACTTATTTATCTAATATTCATTAAGCACTAAAATGATGACAGATTTTTGTACACTGTGAGTTTTGACAAATGTATACACCTATGTAGTCACCATAATCAAGATATAGAACATTTCTGTTACTCCAAAAAGTTCTCTCATGCTCATTTGGAGCTCCCCCCGACCTCCCACACCACAACCTCTGCCATTTTTACTAAAGATTAGGTTCATCTTTTCTAGAATTTCATGTAAAAGAAATCATACAGCGTATATTCTTTTGTGCCAGATTCCTTTCATTTAGCACGATGTTTTTGAGATTCGCGCATGGTTTTTGCTGTGTCCTGAATATTTATTGTTAAGTAGTATTCCATTGTAAGGCTATATCACAATTTGTTTATTCAATTATTTGTTGATGGACATTTGGGTTGTTTCCTGTTTTTGACTATCATGAAAAAAGTTGCTATGTACATTTGTGTTCAAGTTCCTGGATTAATGTATTTTTCATTTCTTTTGAGTATATAAAAGAGTAGAATTGCTGAGTTGTGTGGTAAATGTATGTTCAGTTGTATCAGAAACTGCCAGGCTGTTTTCCAGAGTGTAGCAGCAATGTGTGAGTTTTAGTTGCTCTACATCCTTCCTACCTCAAATTTGGTATTTCAGTCTAACTAAAATGAAGAATTCTAGTAGGTAGATAGTGGTATTTCATTGTGGCTTAAATTTGCATTTTCCTGACACTAATGATGTTGAGCCCTATTTCATGTGCTTATTGCCCAGTTGTGATCTGTTTTGAAGTGTGTGTTCAAATCTTTTACATATTAATTTATTGTGTTGTTTGTTTTATTACTGAGTTTTAAGAGTTATTGATGTAATTTGAATACAAGTCCTTTTTCAGATATTTTCTCCCAATTTGTGGGCTTGTATTTCATTTCTTAACAGTTGTCTTTCAAAGAGCAGAATTATTAAATTTTGATGAAGTCTAGTTTACCGATTTTTTAAAATGGTTCTTGCTTTTTAGGTCTGAGAAATTGTTCCCTAGATTTTCTCCCAAGATTTCTTTCAGAGCAGGCGTCCTCAAACATACTCTTAAAGGACCAGATCATAAATATTTTAGGCTTACAGGCTAAAGTACCTCAACGACTCAACTCTGCTGTTGTAGAGCAAAAACAGGTATTGACAATACATAAACAGTCGGGCATGGCTGTGTTCTCCCAGAACTTTTATTCAGAAAAACAGGCAGCCGCCTCTTCTGATTCCAGAATTTAAAAGACTGGTAGTTTTAGGTCTGTAATACATGTTGAGTTAATTTTAGGATATGCTGTAAAGTAAGGATCTAGGATCATTTTTTTTCTTATATGGATATCAAGATATTTCAGCACCATTTATTGAAAAGACTGTCTTTCCTCCTATTGAATTACTCTGGCACCTCTAGAAAATCAACAGATTATATATGTGGGTCTATTTCTAGACTCTGTACTGTTGGTCTGTGTCTCTCTTTATACCAATGTCACACTATCTTGACTACTGCAGCTCTATAGTAAATCTTAAAATCAGGCAGTGTGAGTCTTACAACTTTGTTCTTTTTCAAAAAATTTTGGCTGTTCAGATCTTTTACATATTTACATACTCTTTAGACTCAGCCTGTCAATTTCTACAAAAAAGCCAGGAGGGATTTTGTTTGGGATTGCTTGAAACTATAGATCACTTTGAGGGAAATTTAAGTCTTAACAGTATTGAGTCTTCCAATTCATGAACTTGATATACTTATAAATTTATTCAGTTCTTTAATTTCTTGCACTAGTGTTTTATAATTTTAAATTTAGGCTTTTGCACACGTTCTGTTAAATTTAGTCCTAAAAATATCTTGGGTTTTTTTTTTGATGTTATGATAATTGGTACTAGTTTCTAAAATGTCATTTTCCAATTGTTTGTTCCTAGTATATAGAAATTAAATTGATTATAGTACAGTGATCTTACATTCTGTGGCTTTGCTATATTTATTTATTAGTTGTAACAGCTTATAGGTTTCTTAGGATTTTTGAGGTACAGAAACATGTCAACTTGGAATAAAGTGTTTTACTTATTTTTCTCAGTCTGAATGTGTTTTATTTCTTTCTCTTGTTCTATTATACTGGCGAAGACCTTCAATAACAATATTGATCCTGATCTTAAGGGGAAAATACTGTCTTTCATCATTGACTTTGATGTTAGCTATAGCTTTTTTTGTAGATGACTTTTATCAAGTTGAAGATACTCTTTTCTACTCCTACTTTGCTGACTGCTTTAATCATGAAAGGTTGCAGAATTTTGTCAGATACTTTTTCTCCATCTATTGAGATGATCACATGATTTTTCTCTATTGAATATTAAGCTAAGCTTGATTCTTGGGACAAACCTTTCTTGGTCCTAATGTATTATTGTTTTTATACATTGTTCAATTTGACTTGCTAATACTGTGTTAAGAAATTTGAACTGTAATTTTCTTGTAATATCTTTGTCTGGTTTTGGTATCAGGGTAATGTCAACCTCATAAAATTAGTTGGGAAGTTTTCCTTCCTCCTATTTTCTGAAAGTTTTTGTAGGACTGTTTCATCTGATTCAATAGATTTCATTAGTGAGGCCATCTGATCTGAATCTGCAGTTTTTTTTGTGAGACATTTTGAATTATGAATCCAATTTCTTTACTACATAAAAGGCTATTCAGATTTTCTATTTCTTGTATTAGGTTTGGTTATTTTTGTCTTTCAAAAAAGGTTCCATTTCATAATGCGTTGTTGAATTTTTTGGCAAAGTTGTTTGTAACATTTCCTTGTTTCCCTTTTAATGATCTGTAGGGTCTGTACTGTTGTCCCTTCTTTCATTCATGATACTAGTAATTTGTGTTTTCTCACTTTATTTTGATCAGTTCAATGAGATATTTATTAATTTAATTGATCTTTTCAAAGAACTGACTTTTAGTTACATTGATTTTTCTTTGTTACCTGTTTTCTATATCATTGATTTTTTCACTTACCATTATTTCTTTCCATTTACTTATTTTGTGTTTCATTTGCTCTTCACTTTCTAGCTTCTTAAAGTGGAAGCTTAAATAATTGATTTTGGACCTTCTGTTCTTTTTAATAAAGCATCTAAACCTGTATAATTCTCTAACGACTTCTTTTACTATGTAACTTAC
Organism: Vicugna pacos; assembly: GCF_048564905.1. NCBI lineage: Eukaryota > Metazoa > Chordata > Mammalia > Artiodactyla > Camelidae > Vicugna > Vicugna pacos. The sequence continues at coordinate 74,206,409 of NC_132995.1, forward strand.
ACATTTTGAGATACTGTGTTTTCGTTTTTAATCAGTTCAAAATATTTTCAAATTTGCCTTGTGAAAATTTGACCAGTGAATTATTTAAAAATATATTTTCTTATTTCCAAATAGTTGGGGATTTCCCAATTATCCTACTGTTATTCCATATTTAATTTTTTGGGGTCAGAGAACATACACTGTATGACTTCAGTTCTCTTAAATTTATTGGAACTTGTTGTATGATCCTATATATGGGCTATCTTAGTGAATATTTTATGTGTATTTGAAAACAGTGTATATTCTGTTGTTGGGTAGTATTTTCTATAAATGTCTATCAGGTCAAGTTAGTTGATAGTATTGTTCAAATTTGCTATATCCTTCAGATTTTCTGTTATTTGTTCTATAACTAAATGAGAGAGGAGTTTTGAAATCTTAACTATCATTGAGATTTGTCTATTTTCCCTTATATTTCTGTCAGGTTTTACCTCATATGTTTTGGAGCTCTATTTTTAGGTGCATACACTTTTAAGATCATATCTTTATGATGGATTAACTCTGATCATTATAAAATGTTACTTTTTATCCTTGGTAAAACTCCTTGTCTGATATAATAGAGCTATTTCTGCTTTTCTATGATTAGTATTTGCATGGTATATCTTTTACTGTTGTTTTGCTTTCAATCTCTCTGTGTCTTTGTATTTCAAGTCTGTTACTTACAGACAGTATGTAGCTGAGTCTTTTTTATCTGATTTGACAATCTCTGCCTTTTTATAGGGGTGTTTAGAGTATTTATATTTAGTGTAATTACTGATGTGATTGGGTTTAAGTCTATCATCTTGCTGTTTGTCTTTAATTTGTTTTATCTGTTCCTTATTTTTTTCTTCTTGTTCTGCTTTCTTTTGGATTCATTAATTTTTTGAAATTCCATTTATGTCCACTATTGGCTAATTAACTCTACCTCTGAAGATTTTAATACACATTTTAACTTGATATAGCTTCAAATATTATGCTATTTCACATATAATGTAAGAAGCTTACTTGCATTTCCCTCCTCCCTTACTTTTTGCTGTTATTATACATTGTACTTCTGTATACGTTGTAAATGCCACTGTATACATTGTAAATGCCACACACACTGCTATTTCATTTTAAATATCAGGTTTTTTTTTTAAAGAAATGTACAAATTGAGGCTGATTTTGTGGCTTCGTTGGGGTGAGTCTAGAACACTACTTTATGAGAGCTGGGTCAGGTATACTACTAACACATGCCCTTCTGGGATCTCTCGTTGAGTATTCAACAGGTCTCTACTCTGGCTGATGAAAACTCAAAGGTCTCCCAACCCTGTGGGAGCCCTGGGAATTGTTCAGCCACAACCTGTGGAAATTCTTTGCCCATCCTTGTGGAGTTGCCCCCTGTTCACACTCTGCTTTGTATTCAGCAGGAAAATTAAGAAATTGCCTGTGCAAATTTCTGGAGCTCTTCCTTTGCCTACATTCTTCCTCTCTGGTACTCTGTCCTGCAGATTCCAGCTGCCCCAGTCTCCCTGAATTATGATCTCTTTCTCCTCAACTTAACAGGACTACCACTTTCTGTTTGGCTTCCCCCTTCCTGTGCCAAGGTCTAGAATGTGCCTCTAGGTAGAAAGTTGGGGTGATTGTAGGGATCACCTCATATGTTGGTTATTCCATCTCTCCATGATCAGGGTCCTATGCTGTTTCTAGTCTAATGTCTGAAAACAATATAGTGGAAGTCTGGTCTCATTTATTCCTGCACTTGATCTATTTAAAATATTAAATCCTTTTTAATCTAGAGATTTTCTTTCCATCGTTTTCTATGCAATTTATTTAAGAAACTGTTGTGTGCTGTATAAAATGACCTAGAGTCTAGATTTTGCTGGGTGCATCCTGTGATGTAATTTAACATGTTCCCCTGTCTTCTGTATTGCTTATAAAGTGGTCATTGGACCTAGAGCAGGGTTTCTCATCCTTGACAGTATGGACCGTTGGGGGCTGGGTAATTCTCAGTTAGGGGTGGAGGGGAGAGGGTTGGGGTGCTCTCCTGTGCAAGTGGGATGTTTAGCAGCATCCCTAGCCACTACCCACTAGGTGTCAGTACAACACCCTCCCAAGTTGTGACAACCAAAGATGTCTCCAGACATTGTAAAATGTTTTTAGAATCATTATGAAAAGTAGGGTATCTAAACTACAGAATCAACTTGAGGAATATGAAGATACTCACCTAGCAAAAATAATAATACTAACTATGTTAACACTGAAGAGAACACAGGAAAAAGATTTTAATAATTTGTAAGTTGAAGCTTTACAGAAAGACTGAAGAGCAACATTACAGAGGGTGTGAATTTCTGTTTTAGAAGGGAAAAATAGACAATAATAATGTAAAATGGTACAAACACAAATAGTTTCTCTTCACTTATGTTAATTCCGTAAATATTTTTCGGCAACTTTTTGAACATTTTAAGATGTTGGACTTCTACAATACATATACAGATGCTTTTACTTTTTCTTTTTTTTTTTGTTTTTAACCCTTTACTGTTTAATTAAAAGTCAAGAATTTTGGGCTTACAGAAAGATATTGTTGCAATAGTGTACTTTTTACACTTGAAACTTACTTATGTGATATAAATTTTCTTTAAACATGGTGCCAGTTAGGGGATTAATGAAATAACCCTTTTAATTTGAAAGTGAACTACTATTTTTGCTGATGTTTCAAACTTTCATATTCCTACTTAATAAGGAAAAACAGTGGAGAAAATGACAGACAATATATTTGATAAAAAGATTTAAAAGGAGGATTAGGATTGAAAGACTCCTCAAAATTTCCCTCAGATAGCCTGCCTTATAACCATCTAATACTCATTGAAGACCCACTGTGTGTCGGTTCTATAAACAATAATTGGCTCTTTTGAGATGGTTTATGGATAAACCTGATGGGAAGGGTCTTGAGATTAACCTAAAGTAAAGCCAAGGGGCAGACTTTCTTCCCTTGAGCTCCCTGAGGGTTGCTCTGGCTTTACCTTCCATGGCCTTTAGAATCCTTTCCTCTCTCCCCCATTGATGTCCTTCAGTTTAGTCATCAGTGGTTTCCATGGTGAGTGTCCACTGTGCATTTCTCCTCCAGTAGGGTTTGAAGGAACATGTGGCTGTTAGGTGAACCTAGCATTTCTAGTGCTTCTGATCTGGGCACAGTTAATGTTTAAAGTTTAATAGGTAAGTTTTAAAAACTTAAGTCTGCAAAATAAGAGTGGAGGCCAGGAAGTCAAGGAGCGTGGGTTCTCGTATTTATCTTTTGTAGGGGCCTCACTGGTTTCACTTACCCAGAATTATTTGTGTGTGAGAGGTGTCGCTCTTCCCTTTCTCTGTCAGTGGGTGGTCTCCCTATTTCTTTCTCTTTATCATCTCTCTTATCTTCCCTTTTCTGACTCCATCTTATTTTTTCTTTCTCTGCCTCCTCTTGTCTCTGCATCTTTCTTGATCTTCTTTCCCTCTCTGTCTTTCTCTCCTCTACACAGTTGTTTCTCACCCTCTCACATCTCATGGATTTTTCCTCTCCCTCCCTCCCTGGCACTCCTTTTTGTCTCTGTCACCTCACCACTTCTACCACAGATACCCTTTCTCCCCATGAGGACCTTGTTCAAGACATTGTCAGTTCAACTTTAATAAGGAACTCAATCCTCTTTATTAAGAAAACGGTGATAATGGAATAAGGTAGTACAAAATAATTAATATATTTGAAAATAGAATACAAGGGGGTATTTGAGGTTGAGTGACTTTCTTACATTTCTTTCCCAAAACCTTGCGTATGATTTAATAATTGTGCTAATTCAGTCCCCTTTTGTTTAGGGACCCCTGACCTCCCATTAGTTTGTTTCACTTCAGGGCATCATTAGTTTTTACGGTGAGAGTCTGTGGTGCATTGCTCTTTTTAAGTGTGGTTAGAAGGAAATTTCAGTTGAGGTTTCCAGAGTATCTTTAGCATGTCCTTGGTACGGCTGTGTTTGGGGTTTGAAGGGGTAAATTTGTGTAAGCTGAGTCTGAAAAATCCAGTATGGAGCGAAAGTAACTAAAAAGCTGAACATTTTTATATTTATCTTTTCCAGGCAGCACCTGAAGGGCCAAATTCGCTTCATTTCTCTAACATGGTTTTCACTGGAAGGGGTCAAAGATGTGAGAGATTTTCCTCTTCCCTTTCCAACGAGTATTTTCTCCCTCTCCTGTCACTTGGCTCTATCATAGTCACTTCCTTTTTCTGTCTCTCCTTTCTCTTTTGTCTCAGTATTTTGTCTTTCTGCCTTCACCTGTTGCTGCTTTCCTTGGCTTTGCCCCCCCCCCCGTGCCTGCAGCCCCCGTTTCTTCCTGCCCCTCGTCCTCACGTGGCCTGTGTTTCCCCTGCTTTCGCCCGTAGGCAGTGCGCCCTGCCTGCACCACCACCCCAGCACCCTCCTCCTGTGCCCTGTTCCTCCACCAGTTCTTTCTGACTGTCCCAGCACTGAGGAACGGACGTGGCTTGTTCTCGTGAGGAGTATGATATGGGAGCTTATGTACTTTCGGCCCCTGCTGGTTTTCCTTAATTATTCCGTCTTTTCCATTACCCTTTTCTCATTCCGAGCGACTCTGAGAGAGCAGCTGAAGTAGCACGGGTCTAAGTGGAAACTGCTACCCCGTGCAGGGGGCGGGGGAGTGCGCTGGCTCTGAGGTAGTTCGTTCTGGAAAGGAGCCAGGCCTGTGCTCCGCTTCACCTGAGTGGGGGCCTGTTTTTGTTTCTGTTTCCTTAAAGGAGTTGGAGAGGAACAAGGTGGTCCAAAGAAGTACCTCATGAGAAACGTAGGTTGCTCATCCGGTAAACTCCTGTTTGCCAGGTCTGGTCAGCAGGTGACTTAGGACGGTCCCTCCGCCTGGCCTGCCGCAAGCCGCGCGGGGCGGCCAGCACGGCCGCGACGCCCCGGACAGTCTGCGGGCTGAGGCACAGCTGACAGCCCGCGCCCGGCGCCCAGCCCGCGGCCGCCCCCACCTGCCGCCCGCGCAGGGCCCCGCCCCCCGGGCGCGCGGGCCAATGGGCTGGGCCGCAGGGGGCGGCCGCGGCCAGGCGGGAGGCGCGGGCCGGGGGCGGGGGCGGGGCGGCGGCGGCGGCCGGCGCGGTCGTGGCTGCAGCTGCAGGGGCGGCGGCGGAGGCTCGGCCGGGCGTCCGCGGGCCGTGGGGGATGGGGGCGGCGAGCTCCAGCCCTCGGCGGCGGCGGCGGCGGCGGCCGTGAGTGTCTGGCGGGCGTCCGCGTCCAGGACGCGGGATGGAGCGCCGCGGTGAGTGTGGGGCGGCGGCGGCGGGGGCTGGGGTCACCCGCGGCGGCCACCCGCGCGTTGCCGTCCAGGGTCCGCGCGGCCCTGGCGGCGGCCGGGAGCGGGGGCGGCCACAGGCTGCGCTAGCGGCGGGCCGGGCCGGTGTTCCCGGGACCCCTGGTCCTCCGGGAAGGGTCCGACCGGGAGCGGAGGAGCCGGGAGGGCGCGAGCAGTGGCCCTGGGCAGATGATGACGATAATAAAAGCGAACACTTAGCATATTCCAGGTCCGACGTACTGTTTTCTAAGAGTGCTCCTATTTTAACCTCACGACAGTTCCACGGTTATCTAACTTTTCACGCGGGAAAACAGGTTAAAACTGCGGGAACTCACAGACTAGTAATTGGCAGAGTGCGGTTTAAACTCAGGCAGCTTTGTCCCAAAATCAGTGCTCCCTGCCGCGGAGTCTGGTCTTGCTTCCGACCCGGTCCCCACCTGCCCCGACAGCAGCCCTCCCTTCAGCTGGGTCTCGTTCCTGAGATGTCTTAGGATATCCGCGGTACATCGTTCTCGTCTCTGTCTTTTGGGCTGAGGGAGGGGTATTTCGATCTAAGGCATCCTCAGTCTAATTTATTTTTCCCAATTCCGTTGTGGCCTTGCTTTTACTTTTTTTTTTTTAACTTTTCCCCCTTTTTTCTTTTTTATGGGTGATCTCAAGACTGAGCTAGAGTCCTGGTAGCTGACGATCCTCGAATCTCCATGTTCAACTTTTTGACTCTCTTTCTCAGGAAATTGGCGTCATATCTTTTCGGAGGGCAGGAGTATTAGTTGCTAAAGGCTGGAGTTGAGCGCCCTTCGCTTTCTCCAGCTGCTTCTGTGACGCTGTCTCTTGTTCATCGCGATCCATGCCTGCTGCCCCTTTGGGTTGCTCTATTTTCCCACTCTGTTTAAATCCAGGGATAGGGAACGTGCTCTTTGGCATTGGATAGTTTTTGGCTGGTCAAAGGAGAGCCCAGGAATGCGAGATATTCTGGAGGCGTGGGAGTTTGGGCAGCTTCATCTTTTTTAAACGTGCTGAGTTCTAACTGCACAGGAATGAAGTCTATGTGCTTTGCACGCACATAGAAATTAGTTATTTGCATATTGTTAACAAAACTTTTAACACACCCCTATTGTGTTTTTTTCTTGGGGAGTGCTTTTAAAAAATATAATCAAAGACTTCCAGAATGATTTTTTTTCTGATTTTTAATAAATATCTCTAAGTAGATTCTTGCCAATCAGAAATTGTCCTGAAATTTCAGATTCCTGAAATATATGGAGATTTTTCTGGGTAGAAATAGTAAGATGGGAACTATTGATATTTGGGGTTGTTTTAACTCTTCAGCTAGACAGCCTAGTGCCTAAAATGAAAATACTTATGTAATAATACATTTAGGGCGGAGGTACATGGAGCAGGGGACATTAGATTAACACAGGCTACTGAAGTCTTGGAAAAGCCACATTGCAAGGTACCGGGAAGTTAGCGTTCTCACTTCTAATAGATATATTATTTAGAATTTAGAACGTACAGAGAAAATACTTTTGCACAGTAATTTTCTTTTTGCTACAAAGTTCTTTGCAAAATGGATAAAATGGGTTTTTTTTTTAAGCTGATGATTTGGAGTTGGAAGAGATGCAAGAGAATTAGGAGAGTTTCACAAATACTTTGCTCAACAATCTGTTTGCACAGTTCAAACTTCACTTGGAAGCGATTTAGTAGGCTTCCACAAAGTCAAGTTTCTGAAATTGTTTCCAGTCCTATATATATATCTTGTTCACAATTTATATACTGTAGTGAGGCCACATTTTGTCTGTTACTTAAGTGTGTTAAAAAGCATCCTCCCACAGTAAAGCGCTGCTGGTGATAGTGGCGAACAGTTACTGAGGCTTCATGATGAACCAAACATTGTGCTAAGTGCCTTCCGTATTATTATATCATGTACTTAAATTGCCAGTTGAAATCTGTTAGTAACTACATTTTATGTTAGCACCAATAGAGGGTGTTCATTTGGGGACATGGGAAAGTAATGTGGATGGTCTAAGAACATATATGTCCTCCAAACTTTCTCATCATAGTCCAGATTTTATGAAAGCTTGAATTAACTTATGTTACTAACATTTTTTTCAACTTTTGTATTTCCTTTTTTCAGTGTGCAATATGAAAAGTAGTAAAGTGTCAATAACAAAAGCAGTGCCTTGCTCACTGCAATGCTGACTAGAGGTGGAGTATAACCCTTTTTAGTTCCTCTCTTCCCCACCATTTTTGTTTGTTTACAGATGTTCTTAATGTTGACTAAAAATATTCAAGCATTTTTAAAACACTTTTTACAACTTTGGGTTACTAATTTGACAGTTAAAGTGAATTATTTTTGCTGAGATAGGTGAATTGTTTTATTTGAGACTTGCGATATATGCTTTAGTTTTTAGAGCCATCTTTTTACCAGTGATGGTGACCAATTTTTTAATTTCTTAAACTAAAAGCCATCAAAATTGATCAGAGTGACTTTATTAAGTAAGCTGCAAAATTGATGAATTAAACTAATAGTCTTCTCAATTAGTGATTTGTAAAAGAGTTGCCCAAACAAGGCACTTGAGTGTTTTGTTTTTGTTGGAGGGGAGACTTAGGTATAATAATAGTGCCCTTAAAATTGTCCTGAATTCATTTTAGAAGTTATCTACATATTTAAGGATTAATGTTAGATAAGTTTGAAACCAGATAAAATGTAGAAACTACGTTTTTAGAAATAATTTGAGATCAACAGTATTGAATAAAGGAACTTTAAAAGCTGTTAGAGAGGTGTTGGGGTACCTATTTTGATAACCAGAAGTAGAGAAACAATATTAGAAATCCAGCTGTGAGTTCACTTTTGTATACCCCTGCCTTTACTGAACGTCATGTGCTTATTTTCTTAAAATACTATTTTAGAGATAGATTTTTAAAAAACATTTATATTTTCCATTCAAAACACTCCCAACAATCCAGAGTTAACCATTTTTATTTCTATAAAAATTAATTGAAACTCTACAAATTTAAAAGCTCGTTACTCACTCTGCAAATTCTTTACTCATGCTGCAGACAGTTTTAAGTTGCTCATCCCTCATATGCCAAGCACTGTGCTATAAGCAGAGAACACATGGTTAGCAGACAGACAGGGTCATGATTTCCTTGAGGTGATAGTCTAGATAGGGAGACATGAATCATCTATTTGAACTTCAGAAAGTGCAATGATGAAAAGTATAAGATGCTATAAAGCATCTAACAGGAGATTATTTTCTTGTTTGGTGGTGGTGGTGGTGGATATGGGGGTGAGGGAGGTCCAGGAAGATTTCTTTGAGGAAATAATCTTTGAGCTGAGATCAGAATGAGTAAACAAAGAAGGAATAGTCCAGGCAAATGGAACTGCAGATAGACAGGACCCCAAGTCCAGTAGTTGATGTTTTCCGAGTTTTAGGGACAGGACTCATTAAAAGTATGAGACCAATTTGGTGGATTGCAACCAGCATTTTACAAAACGAAATGGGAGAAGATAGAAAACATCTGCGTGTATCACCTGGCTCCTTAGCCAGAATCTGTTCTGTTTGTGCATTACCACACACACACTGCACACAAACGTTGACATACCTAATGTGTATACTGGCTCATGATGTAAAATTATTTCCTACTGTGGGTCGCAGTAAACAAGTAATTGTTGGAAGAACGAGAAAGAGGTGTGTGTGGCAGGAGTGTTGAGTAGGAATTGTGATTCCAGATGACATGGCAGAGATAAGTAGGAGCCGATCTCATGTTGACCCTTGTAGTTTAGAGTAGCTTTTCACTTGTCCTTTGGAAGACTTTTGAGCAGAGAAATGACATGAGGAGAGTCATGTTTTGAAAATGTACTCACTCACTACATTTGGAGTGGGACATGAATGGATATAGAGAGATCTTTAGGAAATTAGTAACAATAGCTCAGACAAGAAATGATGGTAATTCACATAGTGTGTAGTAGAGATAGAATTGGATAGATTAAAGAGCTGTAGATTAGGGAAAAAATCTAGAGTTGGGCGAGGTATAGGAAAGAATAGCTTATGTGTGACCCAGAAATAAATATTACAAAAACTATCTATTATAAATTTCACAGAAGTCCTTAGTAATTCTACCATTTTGAAATTATCTAAATATTCAAGACAAAACATTTGAAAACTGTTTTAATGATAATGCTTGAGCTAATTTAATGCCTCTGGTCATTTCCTTTTTGATTTCAAGAGATATAGACAAAATTAGGACTTTTAATTCTGGAAAGGTAAAATGAAAGGATGAAGCAGAAACAAACTAAGATTTTGTTGAGTTCCAACTATCTGCCAGGTTTAGGTGTTTTAATATATGAAGTCTTCTAATTTTATGTTCCCTTTTAATCTTCACACAGCCTGTAAGCAATTGTACAGGTCACACATTTAGAAAGTATTCAGCCAGGATTCAAATGTCTATCTTTCTTATAACAAAAGATTGTGTTTTTATTACACCATTCTGAAATTACCAAAAATATTGCTCCAGTAATCATACATTTATTTGTTCAACCAATCCAGGTGTTTCAGATTAGTGGACATCCTTAGAACTTGTTTTTAACAAAGAAATATTCTTGATGAAAGTTGATAACCCAGAATATGTGTGTGTATGAGTATGCATTATTGTTAAGAACAAACTGTAATTGGAACTTCTTTAATGTGTTGGGCACTTCTATACCATTGTCTCTTTTAATGCTTACAAAAGCTCATGATGTAGGTGTTGTCAGGATGTTATTCCCGTCTTACAAATGAGCATACCAAAGTGAATAGATGATTAACAGCTTGTCAGGTCACACGTAGTAAGCGATGGAGGGGGATTTTGAAAACAGGCCTTTCTTTTTTCAAAGCTCATATTTCATATGTATTTTTGAAGGTGATGCCATGGAGGGAGATTATGTCCTTCCACTAAGTGACATTTCAGAATAACTTACAGTTTAAAAAATTTTATACCCTAGGAGTTAAGAAGTTTATTAGGAGCATGAATTTTGATAACAAAGCAGATCAGGGTTCAAGTACCAGTTCATCATGTATCAGCTGAAAACTTAGGCACATCTTTTACCCTCCAAACCTCAGGTTCGTAACTTGTGAAATGAAGAGAATAGTAGCTTGCATATCATAGGGTTGTCAAGATTACTGGCACTTAATAAATGGAAGTTGCTATGTAAGTAGTACAGGATTTTTTTTAATAGAATGCTGAGGTGGGTTTTGGGCTGTTTGTAAAAACCTAGTAAATATCCCCTGGTTAATACAGCATTTGTGTTTCTCTCTTCTTTCTTTCTTGCCCCCTTAAGGATTTCAGTTTTTTTGACTGTTCCATGAAAGGATGATTGCTCACAAACAGAAAAAGACAAAGAAAAAACGTGTTTTGACATCAGGCCAGCTCTCTGCTGATGTGGCAGCTTCTGAAATGGGGCTCAAGTCCATAAATTCCAACTCCATTTTGGATCCTGATTACATCAAGGAGCTGGTGAATGACATCAGGAAGTTCTCCCATATGTTACTGTATTTGAAGGAAGCTATTCTTTCAGGTTTGTCAACTGTTTTCCCTTAGCATCCTTACTGGGTACTTTGTAAAATTTTAAATGCCATCCTAGCTACAGACAAGTGTGCACACAGTGGTGGGAACAGGGTAGTCTGCTTTAGTTATTTTACAGATTTTTGTCTTTGTCTTTGTTTTTGTTTTTGTTTTGCCAAATGTTTAATTTTTACAGAGTAAATTTTTTTTAATCAGATACAGTGCAATACATAATAGAAACTTTGTTAAGTGTGAGAACAAGAATGCAAAAAGTGAAGATCAGTCTTTGGTTTTTAGAAGTTGGACACATTTGACATAGGCAAATTTTAGAAATTTGGGATTTTAACCTCCTTGTTAATGTTAACACAGTGCATTGATTGGTCTTTAATAAGAAGAATAGGGTTTTAAATTTATATTGTTGATACTTCTGCCTGGATTCAATTTTCTATATTGTTCCTAAAACTTAATCTAAAATCACTGATTTGAGTGAATTTTTGTTCTCAAAAATCAAAATTATGTTCTGATGTTCTTTTCTTCAGTTAAGGGGTAAACACAGAATTTGTCCTCTGTCTGGTTAGAAGTGGATTAACGAGGCATGAGACTTGATTCTCCTGAAGTAAAGAGCTATATACATCTGTACTCCCTGACTTGATGTTAATACCCAAGTCTTTCAACTTTCTGTGCCTCTTTTATATCTAAATTTGATGGCAATGATAATTAATAACCATATACTCCCATTCTTTCATAGTAAGTAGCAGTTCAATCCATAGTTATAATGGTGTGTCTGGGTGCAGGAAATGAGGACTCCTAATGTTACTTAGATGAGACCTTCTGGGGCTTCATAGACGTTTATAAGATTTCAGTAAAGACTTTCTATGTGTGTAAATTAAATATTCACTTTCTGATATGTTCTGAAGAACAGAAACTAAAAGCATGTCTTGTATTTGTCCTAAACGCTCTTTTTAAGAGTTTATTTCTAACCTGACAATAATTTTCAAGTTGAAATGCCCTAGATAACTGGACTTGAATTGTAGCCTCAAAATTTTAGTATTTGAATTTTCCTTGAAATGACAGTCACATAAGTCATTCTTCTGAGACTATGTATATATTTTTAGAAAAGGATTTACCTACATTCCTGTTCATTTTAATAGCTTGATTTTGAAGTCTAATTATGAATAAGTAAATGGTAATAAAGTTATCTTGTTCTAAATACTGGTAACAAGTTTATTACTAAAATAACATCTGCCATTTATTTAAAGAAGCATACCTTTGTAATAAAGATTCGTCCTTAACTGGGTTAGTTGTTTTAAATTTGTTTTTTGACTTACATACAGTAAAATTTATTCTTTTTGATGTAACTGGGTTAATTTTGAATTTGAAATTTAAAATGATGTATCAGTTGACAAGTCATTTACTTCAACTTAGGGTAAAATCTGATTTTATTTAATGTATCAATTTAAATAAGTTTTTATTAATATAAATAAGGTTTAGTTAAGATGTTTATTTGTTTTTGTTTCCCACAGGAGATTTATATCATTTGGAAGGCTCATTTTGCATTTTTATCCCTTGTTTCACAGATTTAAAATGATGGTAATTTAAAACAAGTTGGACCCACTCCTTATCTCTACAGTTTTTTAATAATGAGTTTGTTTGTGAGTAGACAGTTCGTAGGTTAGGAAGGAAGAGAACTGAAAGCTGATCCTAAGTGAGAAAAGAGAAAATTGGTAATAAGATAGCAAAAGGAGACTACCCTTTGAGATAAAAGGATGTGTGTGGAAATGTATGTTTTACAAAAATGTAATATTAAAAATCTGTAAGAATGTTACACATTTAATAAGAAAACCAGTACTTCAAAATTTAAGTACTTGATTGTATTGCTAATAATAAAAAAGCACACCATTTATGGCTGATAAATTGATTTAAAAATGTAAAAACCATCTTTCGGATAACCAACTCTCATGAATAAGCAGTGGCCAGAGGATTTTCATTCATTTATCTTTGGATCGATTTTAATACTTGGTTCTTCAGTCAGGGTTAAAAGGACTTATGTATGCCATCTCAGAATAAGTCTTGGGTTTAACAAGAATTTGTTTTCTCTGTCTTTGGAACCTTGTTACCAAAATTTGGAAGTACACTCTTTAGTTTATTTGAATTGATAGAGCTTTTTTTGTTTGTTTTCCTAAAGGGAGTATATATGAACATATAAATTAACCTCATTATCAATGGTAAGAAATGCTGTATAATAATATGCTTGTTTATGTTTTTAGCTTGTTAAGAGTCTCATACTACACCTTATTTACTTAATAATTATTACAAAAATCACATGAGATATAATATTCAGAAAAATATGTAAAAAGTTTAAATTCTGTAACTATTTAAGGTGGTATTATTATATATGTTCCTGGACATAGACACAGGCCATGCTTTTGTCTTCTGGTATTGAGAAATATCCCGGGACTTCCGTTCTTTAGTACCACCATAGTTGTAAATGTGGCCAGATAGCAAAGAGCTGTTGCACTGTTTTTCTCTTGGAGTAAGGGACCTTTGTCAGTATTGTGTCCGTGGCCTTGCCAGTATTTTATCTTTTGCGTCCTTAAGAAAAAGGATGCCAATTTTTTGGTATTGTTTAAAAAGTTAGCTTTTAAGAATATAGACTGTGGGTATGCAGATCATCTTCAGTGTAATCTGAATACCATTTTCTTTATGTACTTTGCCTGTTGTGAGGCAATGAAGTACAAAATCTCTTGACTGTTGCTTCAAGTGGTCAATTGTGTTGTTGAGGCAAGGCTTAGATTAATAGCTTTGTGATAGGTTCATAGCCACATTTCCCTTTCCCTGAACTAGTGATAGAGATGACGTATAATTGTATATGGTGCTTTACATTTTACAGAGTACTTTTATATACAGGCAGTATTAATCACACAGTCCCCACAAAGGCAAGTTCTTTTAGCTCCATTTCACAGATGAGTTGTATGTGTAATTTAGATTATGTGATTTCATCAACCTCTTATTGTTGATGAATCGTGGTTTCCTTTGGAACCCAGGAGTCATGAATGCAGAATGGTGGGTTATTTTCAGCTGCTTCACATGGCAGTCACTCTAAAAACACTGCTCAGTTTTCATTATTTCATTAACCAGTTCTGTTTTCCGTGGAGATTATCTAGATCTGCACTGTCAATATGGTAGCCTCTAGACATGTGGCTATTTAAATTTAATTGAAATTTGAAATTCACTTTCTCAGTTGCAGTAGCCTCATTTCAGGGGTTTATTAGCCACCTCTGGTTAGTGGCTGCCATTTTGGATGGTGAAGATATAAAAATTCCCATCATTACAGAAATATCTGTAGAACAGTGGTGGTATAGACATTTGACTTTCATCAGTCTCAAGAATAATGAGATGAATTCTTAAGCTATAAATGTTTTTGATTTCTGTAGCATGAAAAGAAAACCTAGAAAATGTCATTGGAACAAATTTAAGACAGTTTTCCCTAGAAGTAGAAACTTTTGGAATCTATTTGGAATCCCCTTCTTTAAGTTGCCTTTGGAATGTGTAGGTTTCATGCAGTTCTTTGATTTGAACTAGCAGATCACTTTCTAGACATTTTACACAGTTTGGTGAAATTGGTAGTAGGGGGTTGCAGAGATTGCTCAGGAAAGAGAATCACACAGTATAGGTTCTAGGCCTACTTTTGCTGTTGACTAATTTTGGAATATGATTTGTCATTTTATAATTTGTTAAGAATGAGGTGCCTACACCAGAGACTACTGATTTTGTAATTCTGTGATTCCAAAATTGATTAGAGTTGGAAATTCTTCATTGTCCACAATAGTGACAGTTCAGAGCTGAAGAAGACAGCTAAGTATTTGTTTTCAAACTTCATAATGAATTTTAGAGGACATCCACCTCCTACCACTCTACAGGATTTTTTGTGAGTTTTATGATAACTGTCTTAAGTATGATGTTTATGGAAATTTCCCAAGTGAGAATGTGAAGCTCGTATTACAGTAGTTATTGAGAACTGATTAGCGAAAATTAGTGCCTGCCAAGGAACTCTGTGCCCTTAACAGAGTAAAGATATGTATGCGCTTCGTCTCTACTGTTTTTATTTACAAATAAAAATGGAGAGCTTAATGTGGGAGATCAGAGGACTGTGAAGACACTTACTTGTTTGACAGGATAAATGATAAGATTTTGTTGATTCTCTGTCCACTGCTTATTTCCAGGGGGAGGTTACCCTGTAGTCTTATATAAGTAGCAGATGTGGAATTCAAAGTTTTAGATCTCTATCCAGTGTCATTAAGGTGCATTATGAATAATTACAGGGGCAAATTTTGCATCTTATGTTAAAATGCTGAAGGCACGTGATTATGCATATGTCCTCTGTGTTTAAATATAATACTGCAGACTGTGTGCAGTCTAAGTACCAGTTCAGGTTTATTGTTGCTCCCGCCCAAGAAATAATGTGTTCTGAACACCAAAGAACACGTTTATAAATGTTCTTCTAGTTTATACAATAATCTTATACTCTGTCTTTGTGACATACCTTCCCATTCCCAGGTGGAACACCATTCAAGGAAGTTCAAACACTGGGAATTTGAAAAGTGCAGGGTTTTTATTGCAAATTGCTTAATTTGTCTGATACTCAATGCTTGGAAGTGTCCATTGCAGTTATAATATATATTTGAAGAAAAATAGACAATTAGTCTAATACTTCTTGTAGCTTTTTGATTATATAATACTATTTTCAAAATAGATTTTAATAAAAGTTTACTGTTGGGACAGTGGTGCAGTGGTGCCTTGTTTTTCTTTTTTGTTTTTTAAATAGGCTAGAAAGGAAGATAATACTTTATCATCAGTTTCAGATAAAATAGTTCTCTAATTTTCAAAAAATGATTTCCAGTTTAAGAGTGTATCACTTTTATTTTATAAGAATGTAACTAATCTCATAAATGATAGCTTTTGATGAATTCTGGGTCCTAAATTTGACAGAACTATAGTCAGAGTGGTATGTTAACTTTCCTAAAGCGAATTTTATTGAACAGAAGGAATGAAGTAAAAATTTTAATGCCATTAAATATTAGATTCTGTTGTAAGAGGAAAGTTCTGCATAAATTTTCAAAGTCTTAATTGAAATCCTGTGTTGTGGATTTATCCAGTTTTTTTCCAGAGTGAATATACAAGAGGATGTGTACATTTATTTCAGGCAAATTCCAATGAGAATTAATTTTATCATTGATGAATATTACTTAATTTTCAGCCTCTATAGTGTGCCAAGAAATTTTGTGAAATACTAGAACATCAAGTTGCTAGTCTCCAATATGTCCTCCTGCTGTGTTCTTTTAGCAGTAAACCTCTCTAGAAGTGATTTCTAATGGTTATCATTTAGGAAAAGCTAATGTGAATGTTCATGGGTTATGGCTTAGTGCCTAGGAGGTAAAAATGAATCTTTGAGGAATGAACTATAAAATTCAGGTAGCTCTTTTATTACACATGTGCCAGCTCTTAGGCGATTTCCTCTTCTGCACTTATCTAGAATGGTTTATGTAATGTAACATCATTTATGATAGTAACTGGCATGTTCAGTTGGAAGTTAAGGCCCCTTAAATGACACACAGGGTACCTGTCACTTAACTATAACTTCTTTAACCATGTGATACATCATGGTGACTAAGAGCATATATTCTAGAGCCAGAGCCCCAAGGTGGAATCCTTCACATTCTGCCACTGTTTGTGTGTAACCACAGACAAGTTACTTAATATTCGCTCCCTCAGTTTCTTTCTACAACTGCCAAAAGGAGGTAATAGTACCTACATCATTTGGTTGTTGTGAAAATTAAATGAGTTCATATATGTAAAGTGCTTAGAATTAAGTGTTTAAAATGTCAGCTATTATTATTTCTACAACACCTAAGTGGCTGGATAAAGAAAGCTGCTGTTCAGACTTCACTTTTATCCTGCAAATTCAGAAGTCATTACAGAAAAAAAGTGAGTTTCCAATGATAAGTTCTGAAACTTTTTTCTCTCCTTCTTGTTTTCATTGCTTTCCCAGAAGGGTTAAGCTGAATTAACTAGACTGATTTTAAAAATTATTGTCACTTTTTTTTTAAATCAAGGAAAACACCATGTTTTTTTTTTCATTTATTTACATAAGCATTTCCATGAAGTGTTTGCAGTGTAAACACTGTGGTATTGTGTTAACGCATGAGAACCAAAAAGTGGAACTGACTGATCTGTTCTTACTTGATAAGCTGAATGAAGCAGAAAGTAAATGGCACCAATGAATGAAACAGTAAATTAAAATGCATATTACAGGGATGGTAAATAAACAAGCCAACATTAGGATACAGGAGTTTTCTATATAACTAGTGTTAAGACTGGTTAAACATAGTATTTGTATATATATTACCTTTGTGGTATAAATTAAATTTCATTACATTTACATTATGGCCACTATAGAATTTTTAAATTATCTTATAGTTATATGACTAATAATTTAACTTGATAGGTATAGAAATATTTTTATAAAATATATTCTTAATTATTTTATTTCTAAGTAATTTACTAATTTAGATTTTATATGTAAATTGAAATTTAACTTTTAAAATTAAAAATTTTTTAATTGAAGTGTAGTCAGTTACAGTGTGTCAGTTTCTGATGTGCAGCACAGTGTCCCAATCATACATATATATGTACATACATTTGTTTTCATGTCCTTTTTCACTAAAGGTTATTAAAAGATATTGAATACTTTAGTGTCTCTTTTTCATTAGCCAGAATATTGTAGGACCATACTGTAAGTGTATTTGTTACTCCCAAAGAGTTTTTGTTAATGTGGGCTGTATCTCTTACTGTTCCCTGTGTTAGAAATTAATACTAAGAGCAGTGAAAGCCATATAAAAAACACATACAATAATTTTGAAATATATTTATTTCCACATAGTTAGTTTTCTGGACTCCAAGAAGACCAGAATTTATTACCTTGGTTTATTTAAGCATTTAAACCATTAGTGTTTTGTAGTTCTTGCTTAATATTCAGCACTAATTTTGAATATTGGTGGTGGTTGTTGACACACAAGAATCAAGCTCTTTTGTCTTGAGATCTCAAAGGTATTTTTACTTGGCATTCCCTGAGTGTACTGTCTGTAGCTTTTACTGCGAAACTTCAGAGTAGGGAATAGAAATGACTGGCTTTCCTTCCTCTTTTTTAAGACTAACATAGGTTAAGCTTCAGAAAGAGGACAGCACAAGTCTTCATGACACTAGGGAGGCATTCAGCCCTGATTTTGATAAGTGGGCAGAAGTATTACCATAAACTAGCTTTAGTTAGTTATATATATTATATATAAAATACATACAATAAAGAATAGACTTTGCACCGCAAAACTGGGGATGGATACAATTATGTTATTTCTTATAGCTATTCAGATTGTATTATTGTCCCAGAAGTTTCTTTTATTTCAAAGCTACTAGGTTCCATTTCAGCCGTAACCTATGTTATTAACCTGTTTCTGCATCTGTATAAACTAATGAAAACAGCTGCAAACATTTACAGAGGGATTATTATGTTCCAGCTACTCTTCTAAGTGCCTTTTGTTTTTTAACTCATTTAGTCCAACAACCCCATGACGTAGCTACCAGTGTCTTCTTTTTTATCGGTGAGGAAACTGAGGCACAGAGAGGTTAAGTAACTTGCCCAAGGTTTATCAGCCATGGAGGTGGAATTCAGATTCAAGCAGTTTGGTTCCAGAGACTGTGCTTTTAAGCAGCCCCTAAGCTACATGTCTCAGCTAAGTAAACCTACCAGACTAACCTGCACGGCTACAAAACAGACAGAGTAGGTAATAATCACTTAATGAAGATGATTCTTGAAATTACATGCTTACATTTCCCCTAGGAATTTTAAAAAGTTATAAATGAATTTTTAATTATAAAAGTAATATGTGTTTATGAGAAAAATTCCAACAGTACGTAAGTTTTTTAAAATCTTTTGCTCATTTCTATTTCATTTTTTAAATAGACTATTTTTAGAACAGTTTTAGATTTGCAGAAAAACTGAGAAGATGGTACAGAGTACCCAGACACCCGTATGCCTAGTTCCCATTATTAACATCTTACGTTAGTCTGTTCCATCTGTTAAGAGTTAATGAACCGATATTTGGTAATAATGATACCTTATTATTAATTGAAGCCCATAGTTTATGCAGATTTCCATAAATTGTTCCTGATGCCCTTTTTTCCTTCGAGGATCTTACCATACTACATTTAATCATCATGTCTCCTTAGGCTCTCCTTAGTCATGGCAGCTTCTCCAACTTTCCTCATTTTTGATGACCCTTTTAAGGAGAGCAAGTTGGGTATTTTGTAGGATGTGCCTTGATTAGAATTTGATGTTTTTCTCATGATTAGACTGGGGTTGTGGGACATGGAGAGGGAGATAACAGATATAAAGTGCCGTTTTCATTATGTCATGTCAAGAATACTTACTGTGAACATGAGTTATTACTGCTGATGGTGACCTTGATCACCTGCCTTGAGCGGTTGTCAGGTCTGTCTAGTGTAAATTTAGTCCTCTTGTCCCCCTTTCCATATTGTACTCTTTGGAAGAAAGGCACTATGCACATGCTTCATTCGCCTTGAGGACAAAATAATCGGTATAAATCGTTTGGAATTCTTTTATACAAGAGAGTTGTGCTTTCCTTTCATTTATTAATTTATTCAGTCATTTATTTGTATCAGCATGGATTCATGAATGTTTGCTTTATACTTTGGGTTATAATCCAGTACTACTTTACTTGCTGCTCACATTTTTCCTGCTTTGGCTTTGGGAGCTCTTGCAGTTGGTTCCTGTGCACTGTTGGCATACCCTCTTCAGTATGAAGGCTTGTTTTTTCAGCTCTTACTTTCTGGCATTACAGGATGCTCATAACTCACCTCGTGTATTTTTTGACCCAGTCCTAGAACCAGCCATTTCTCTGAGGAGCCCTGGTTCCTCTTACTGGAGAATGGTATTAGAAGCCAAGATCAGGGTGCTAATATGCTTGTTGCTACTGGGGCATCATTTCTTTTAGGCCCCCTCAGCTGACAGAGCAAAGAAATACATGTGTGTGTGCTAACCTGTGTGTACACACACGTCTATGAATATTTCTGTATGTAGTCCCCCTGTGTGTTAAGCTAAACATGAATTCTTACTGAAGTTTCCAAATCTAATCTGTCACTCCACGGATCATTATGGCCTCCTCTCCCTGCTTGTTTGTAAATTTCCATTCCAGCAGTGTGAGTCCTGGCTCGCAGTTGTTCACTTCCAGCATACACGTAGGGCAGTTACCAGCATTGTTAACCTAACCCCTCACTGGAAACACTTCATCAACTAGAGTACAGGGCGTGTGTGCATTTCCTTTGCCGTTGTCTTGTGGACACCACTCATCTCCAAAGCTGCTTAAGTCAGCACCAAATCTCCTGTGTTTCTTTTTCTGTTATTAAAATCTGTTGGATGAATGAGTTGGGTTTTTTCCTGAAGGCACGCTGTCCTCTTTGCTTTCATCTCTATCTGAAGTATCCTTCTTTGCCTCTTCCTGGAATACTCTTTGCCTTAATATACCCAGCTTCCTACTCTGCCTGCTCCTCTAATACTACACATTTCTCTCTTTTGGTAATGCCAGTAATAAGTGGAATATTTGATAGATGATGGTAGAATTTTTTGTTTTTATTTTTTATCCTGTAGACAGTTTTTCTTTCCAGTGATTATCTGTTAACATTTCTGAAAAAAGTTAATCACATAATTATAAAATGACACTTTAAAAATGTTTTTTCCTCATTTTTTAAGCTATTTCAAGAGGGAGAGAGGATAACATTAAGAGCCAAGCTTCTAGAATTACTCAGATTTTAAGTTCAAATTTTGATTTGGTGAATATAGGTGTGTCTCAGTTTTCTCATCTGTACAATGGAGATTTTTTAAATTATCTGCCTAATAGGATTGATGTGAAAGTTAAATGAGATAATATGCTTTATGTGCTTTTAACAGTGTCTAGCACATAGGAAGCACTTAACAAATGTGCTGTTGGTAAACACGAGTGCTATGTAAGGTTATAGAAAAGAACATTACATAAGAGTATTATATTTAAGGTACTTGTCTTTTCATGCTTTTGAGGATTACTTCAGGGTTTTAAAGGTTTGGGTGACTGTCCGGTTTGCCTGGGATGGTGATCTAGGAGCGTGCCTGTTGTGCTGGCATGATTATGGGTAGGACATGCCTTTATTCTTGCTAGATATTTTACTTTGGAAGAAAAAGTATAAGGTCACCTTATTTCCAGGCATTGCAAAATGTCTGTGTCCCTCTGGTGAGGGCTGGTGTAAATGGTGGAGTAGGCTAGGGGTAGGCAGATGGGGACTACTGGGAAAGCGTACACACTGAAGTGAGCGGTGCTGCTCTGTTTCAGCTATTTGTGGCCAAGGAGGCCTGGTATAACCAGATTTTGATTTTTCAAGAGTAGGCAGAAATCTGGAGCTTTTGCAGTGGTCCCCAGTTTATTATCATTGGCATTTAATTTAATTTTTCTAAAAAGTACAAAATTTCATTGAACCGTATAAAGATCTATGCATTTTATTGCATGTAAATTATGTCACAGTTTTTAAAAATAGGCAGATCAGATGGTGGTCCATATATATATATATATATATGCTTGTGAGTCGCTAATTTCCAATATCTGATACTATCTTAATGCAAAGACTCAGTTCTAACACAGAAACTTAACATGTTAACTGCTGTTTAATACCAGTTAATATAGCAGACATTGTAGGGCTTTAACTCTGTTACCATATATATTTAAAAGTATGTGATAGTAAAAACTGTAAGATAGGAAAAACTTACATTATAAAGTTGCCTCCAGGGAAATCTGGAGAGCACATTTAGACTGGGAAAGCTGAAAAAGGTCGTGCTAAATTGACCATGACTGTGAGTGCCTTTGAAATCCTTAATGAATTAAAATGATTATGGATATTTTGAAGACTAAATAAATTACATATAATTGCCGTGGTGAAAATGTATGTGAATACATAGTAGGCAGAAATTATGGAGCCACTAGTTCTGCTTGAAATGCGCTTCAAAATGCTCTTCCCTAGTTTAGGTTCCTGACACTTGTTTGGGAAACAAATTTAAAAATTTTTTTTCCTTCAGACTGTTTTAAAGAAGTCATTCATATACGTCTGGACGAACTTCTTCGTGTTTTAAAGTCTGTAATGAGTAAACATCAGAACCTCAATTCTGTTGATCTTCAAAATGCTGCAGAAATGCTTACTGCAAAACTAAAAGGTAAGAAGAATAATACTAATAGTGGGTTGACGCAGGCAAAAGGGATCCAAGTGATATTTTGTGGTTTGTAATGACTGTAGCGCCATCTCTCTTGGCATCTGTATGATGTGTACCAGTGGGAGTTGTGTATACTTTGATATTTAAATATCCCACTAAGTCACACCTAAAACCCTTGTTTAAAAAATCAAAACTTTATTTGGCAGGAAATGTTCTAAAAATACTAACTGAAATAAACTAAACAACTGACGTTTGAGATTTTTTGAGTTTTTTAAAGAATGTATGCTCTTTTGAAGTAGGTTTTTAATGTACAAAAAGTCTTTGTTTTCTGAGGACAATTGATGCTGAAAAATGGCCATTTATAGTGACTCCACTTAAAGGAGGGAACCAAATGGAGAAAAAGAAGACTAAATTGGAAATTTATTTTAAAATGTGGAAAAATGAAGATAAAATTGTAAAATAAGTCTATCGTGTATGTGTATGTTTTGTGTATATATGTGTACATGTACGTGTGTGTATACAGTACATGTGCTAAAAGAAATAAGAATTAGGACATTATCCCTTGATGAAATGATTTGCCACCAAAAGTTGTTTGAATCCGTTATTCTAGGCTGCAATATATAAAGATTGAGGATGGAGGCAGGGAGTTCAGTTAGGAGATTGTAAGAAATAATAGATGAGGGCTGACAGTCTGATTTAAGACAGAAGCTGGGTTGTGGCAGAGGTGGAACCAGAAGAGGGCATGGATGTTGATTTGGGGAAACATAGGACAAGTTGAATGTTAGGGGTTAAGTTGAAGTTTGGAGTTGAACATGCGGACTTGATATGTAGGTGGTGGTAGGAGAGGATGACACCAACTCAGAGTGCAGAGTAAATAGAAGACTGAGTATGAGATCCAGGGACAGAGAGAAGATAGAGGAACCCGAGAAACATCTAGGAAGTAGGGAGATGATCTGGAGAAAGATGTTACGG
The DNA here is from genome assembly GCF_048564905.1 of Vicugna pacos. Lineage (NCBI taxonomy): Eukaryota > Metazoa > Chordata > Mammalia > Artiodactyla > Camelidae > Vicugna > Vicugna pacos. Next base: position 74,229,558 of record NC_132995.1, read on the forward strand.
AATTTTAGAAGTGTCAGTTTCTAAGAAGTGATTGTCAGTGCTAAGTGTCAGTCTGATAGATAGTATGAATTCAAATAATTTAACTGTAAAAAGTGTCACCATAGGTTGAGTAAGGAAACGAAAGGCTTCTCTGGGGGGAGGGATTGCCTATGGAGAGTCTGAGAGGTCAGGTGGGCAGTATCCAGGCTAGAGCGAGACCGGGGCTATTATACAGGCGCTTGTATGAGAAGTCTGAATGTGAGAAACAGGACTTGATGGATGGACACACTCATACGCAGAGAGGGCCAAGGCCAAGTGTCAAGGGGTGAGGCGTGCAGAGAAAGTAAAACCTTGTCTTTAAATGTGATCCATATACTTAAGAACTGCCTTCCCTACCTTTTGGCGTAGGTTTATCCTGTTTGCATGGTTCTCTTTTTTCTGTATTTCAAGCACTGAAGCAAATGCAGATGTCTTTAAAGTGGAAGAAATGGATAGCTTCTGTTATGACTTTTAAAAATGTTTAGTAACCAGATTTGTTTTCTAATAGATTGTTTATAAGTGCCCTGTATCTTAACTTAGATAGGGAAATTTGTGTCTATAGATAGTAAAATTTCCGTGCTTGGAAATAGTGACCACAGTTCATTCAGTTGTTGTCAGTAGCTATTGTGTGCAGGCAGGATGTCCTGGGGAAGGAGTATGTCTGTGTATAGTGATGTCCGCATTCCAGAAACAGACTTGAAGAAAGTGGCCTCTCAGCTGCCTGAAAGACCCTTTTTTCTTTGAGGTAAAGCAGTCTTTTGAATATTATTTCCCGCTAGGAGTGTCTTTGCCCGTGGGATTATTGTTAGAATTTTACTCTTGTGTTTGATGAAATTTAAAAGATTATTTTGTTGCTGGGGCCCTTACTCTGTTTCAGGACTCCATGACACAGAAGAACTTTAAAAATTGTGTCTTCTTTGGTGTAAGTTTAAGTTTTTTAACTAACTGCCCCCATCTTATTGTTAAGGCTATCTAAAAATATCATTTATACCCCAAATGAAAAATACTCAGTAACCTGAAAAATTGATGTCAAATCAGAGCTCATTTAATTGTTTTATTTAATGGTAATTTAGTTTTCAAGCCCTGGAAAAGGCAAGGGGAAGGTAAAAACCATTTTTGGTTGTCTATTCTATGGCAATTAAATATTTTACATATGCTGTCTGCTTTAATGTTTTCAAAAAAACTTAATAAAGTTACATTTTTAGTCCTGTATTAAAGGGAAAAGCTTAAAAACTATCGTATATTAGTATCAGAAATGCGGAGGTCATTTTGTCTTAACCTCCTAATTACATTTTTCAAACAATGGTAACCTGACTGACTTTGGAGATCTTAGCTGTCAGATGCATTTTGCAAGTATACCAAACCATTTCAAAGAGTAACATATACAGAATAACTTTAGAATCAGAGAGGTATAATCTTGTTTGTGCTTCTGCAGGTTTGAAGGCATGAAATCTCTCCACTTCCTATGCGTAGTAATTATAAGCACAGTGGTGTGAAATTGGAATCTTTGACTCTTATTTTTCAAGTGTGGAAATTACTTTTTAATAACTTTAAAAGAAAAATTCTTAGCTTTTCCCCATTCATTCTAATAGTGATTTTTGTATTTCCTGTGTATCCTCTTGTTTCCAAGCAGGAAGTTCAGTCTGACAAAATATTTGCAGTGTGTTAAGAGAGATACAGCTTATTTGTGAAGTAGATGAAGACATCTTCAGTACTCAGTAATTTATTATGTACTTAATATTTGTGTTTTCATCAGTTACAAGTATTTTGGTAAATCTTATTTGTAATATAATTTAAAAGGACCATTTTTTGGTTTTTCGTCATCTGTGTTTTGCCTTATATTTAAAAATTGACAAACAAGAAAAATAATCTTTAATTATGCATCCCAAACTGTAGAAGCCTCATGTTTTCTTTCTGCTTTGAAACTTACTTTTTTAATAGGCAGTTCATTCACATGGTTCGTAGTACAAATGATACAAAAGAATATTCAACAGTGAAGTGTCTTTCTACCTCAGACTGTAGGCATCCCTTCCTTTCCTTAAATAAGCAACAACTATTACTGATTTTTTCTGTAACTTTCCAGAGACATACTACACATATGGACGCAAACACGATATGTTGTCTTTTTTTAAGAAAGGGTAGCATTCTGCTCCTTGCTCATTGTTCTGAGTTACCTGTATATAAAGGGTCTCCTTATTCTTTTGTTGTTACTTGTTTTGTTTTGTTTTTTTAAAGCTGCATGGTAATCCATTCTATTGATGTACTATAATTTATTTAACCAGTTCACTACTAATGGGTGTTTGGATTGTTTCCAATTTTTTTCTGTTACAAACAGTGCTTCAGTGAATAGTTGTGTGAATTCCTAGATGGGCAGTTACTGGAACAGAGTGCACGTGCATCTGTATTTTTTATATTACTGAATGCCCTCTGTAGGGGTTCTGTCCTTCTGATAGCTGTGCTGAAGAGGCTGATTTCCTGCCCGTTTGCCAACAGAGCTGGTTACCAGACTTTGTTATCCAATCTGATAGTAAAAACTGGTGTCTTGGTGTAGATTTGATTTGCATTTCCCTCATTTTGAGCACAGTTGAGTATCTTTTCATATGTTACAGAGCCATTTGCGCATCCTTTTATGTGACTTGACTGTTTATTCGTTGTTTTCTTGATGGTTGGTCTTTGTTTTAGTTTTGATTTGTAGAAACTCTGTATAAGGTGCTTTACATTTGTTTTCTCAGTCCTTCCTTTCAGTAATATGCCATGTTACACGTGGAGAAATTGAAGTTAGGCGGTGTGTCCAGAGTGACACACGAAGTGGTAGGGATCAGATCTAGACTTAGGTTTGAAACTCTGGGGCCTTACTTCCTCTCATTGCTGTAACATACTACTTCTAAGCAGAGCACTTCAGGATGGAAGGGAGTGGATGATGTTTGCAGCAATAACAGCTGCCATTGCTGAGGGTGTGCTTGCTTATGGCAGCCACTGTTAAGCTCTTTACATGGGCTACCTGTTAGTCTTCACAGCAGATTTTCGAGATCAGTACTATTATTACATCAGCTCCCATTTTGCAGATAAGAAAACTGCGACGCAGAGACTTGTCCAAAGTTGCATACATATTAAGTGGGAGAGTTGTTGAGAGTTGCAGAATGGTCAAGCAGGATGAAAGCTTAGAAGGAAAAAGGCATCTAAGTTTGACTAATGCAGTTGGAGGTTGTTGTTGACAATGTTGTTCAGTGGCATGGAGTGAAAATAACATTTACTGAGCATTTTCTATGTAATAGGCTCTGTTCTGAGGTCATTTGGTCTTCACAGTGGTTCTCAAAATACATATTATTATCCCCATTTTATAAATGAGGAAACTGAGGAGCAGAGCAGTTAAGTTACTTAACCTAGTTAGAGACAGAGGTAGGACTTAACCTAGGTAGGCTGGCTTGGAACCCATCCTTTTAACCACTCTTACTCTATATGTGGCTTCTTTATACAGAGTTAAATAGTTGCAACAGATCATATGGCCTGAAAAGTCTGAAATATTTGCTGTCTAGCAGTTACAGAAAAAGTTTTTCAACCCCTGCTAACCATTAATCTGGCTGAAAAGCCAAATCCTGGTGAATTCAGTCATTATCTATTTGTAGAGATTTGGCAGTAAAGAAATGCTGACTTACATTGCATGGTACCTTTAAGAAAAAATATGGTAAAATTAATTTTTTCTCTCATAGGGAAAATGTGAGTATGCTGTTAGCAGCATAAGGCAAAACGGTCAGCTGGTAGGAGACAGTGAAACCATGAGGGAGGAGTGCTGTTTGTGGAGGGTGTGGAGAACGAATACAGGAGAGAATGGGGAGATTTATGATTGGAAGGGAGCCAGAGACTTTTTTTTGAAACACTGGAAGGAGCAACAAAGGGAAAGGATATTAGAAGTATGGAGCTGTTTTGCAGTGGAGGCAAGGGCGGTAATAGGAATTTTCATTAGATGGTTGTAGCCTCATTCAAGTAGGAATGAAGGTAAGAAACAAAGACGGTTCAAATAATTGTCTTTTCACTACTCACAGTTATTTAATCTCCCAGTCATGTTTAGTGCTTTTAGAAAGTATATTTATAGGAAAGAAAGAATAATTACAGAATTTTACAAAGTGTTATGAAGTGTTTTTTTTTCTTTAAAGTCTAATAGGTTAAAGCTAGTAAATATGAGAAACTTTGTATTTTTTGTTAATATTACATTATAAATTACATTTAGAGTCCACTTCCCAATGTGATTTTAAAAACAGCATTATTAAAGTATAATTGACTTACAATAAACTGCCCATATTTAAATTAAGGGTACAGCGTAATCACTTGTGACATGCGTACTCTTGTGAAACTGACAGTCCTGGGGATTCCTGCTCCTTCCTCATCCTCCCCTCCCCGCACCCTTCTGCCCCCTCCCTCGCCAGTTTTGATATATTGTGTTTTCATTTTCATTGTGTTCAGAATACTTTCTAATTCCTCTTTTTTCTTTGACCTGTGGGTTATTTAGAAGTGTGTTAGTTTCCTTATATTTGAGGATTTTTCCAGAGATGTTTCTAATCTAATTCCATCCAGTCACAGAACATATTTTGCTCGACTTGACTCCTTTTAAACCCATTGAAACTAGTTTTATGGCCCACAGTATGGTTGGTCCGTCTTGGTAAATACTCAGTGTGTACTTGAAAAGAACATGTGTTTTACTGTCCATTGGGTAGAGCGTTCTTTAAATGTCCATCTTCTCACGGTTACTGATGGCATTGTTGAAGGCTTTCACATCCTTCACTTATTTTTCGGTTACATGTTCTGTCAACTATTCAGAGAGGGTTTTTTGAAATCTCTGACTATATAACTGAGTTTGTTTATTTCGCATTGCAATTCTGTTAGTTTTTGCTTCATGCATTTTGAAATTATTTATTAGATGCATAAATGCATAAAATTGTTCTGTCCTCTTTATAAACTACTCCATCATTATAAAATGGTTGTCTTTTAGCTCTGGTAGTTCCTTTACTCAGAAATCTTTGTGTATTCTAGTCACTAAGGTAGAGCAATTGTAGAGCTTAGCACAGTTGTTTCTTGTCTGTTAGGATTCTTATTCTTTGTTGCCTGATAGCCAGTGTCATGAAAACTATTGTTTCATATATTTTGTATAGATTTCTTTTAGTTGTTTGAGCAGTATAAGCCTGTTTTTCCATCTTGGCCAGAGGAGAAATCCAAAAATAGTTTTTAAATTATTTGTGGTGGTACTTAAGTTTTCCTTCTTGTTTGTATCAGGGATATTTAGAAGAATCTGATGAAAGGTGTGGACCTTAGCTCCTCGTATCTACAAAGGCTTATACATGTAAAATCATGGTTTTAATTTCATGAGGTTTCCAGGCTTGATGATTAATTTATCTGTGTTGATCCTTGCTTTCCAGGAAGCATTTTCAGTCCTAGTTACACATTAGAATCACCTGGGAGAGCTTTGGAACAAATATCTATGCTTCACCAGATCTGTGAAATCTGAATCTTTGATGGTGGGACCCAGACTTTCTTTTTAAAGCTCCCTAAGTAATTCTAATATGCAGCCAAGCTTAAGAACAACTCAATTTTAAAACAAAGGATAGCTTCCTCTTCACTTGGTTTTCCTGCTTCGAGTTACTGGTAAAGATCCTAGGAAGGGTGGAACATAGGGAATCAGTTGCTCCTTAAACTCAACCTGAGTAGAATGGATTACTTGAAAAAGTTTACTTATTCATCCCTCAGATTTTGTCCTGGTAAATTGTATCTGGGCTTTTAACAAAGGTGCATTCAGGTGAAGTTGTGATAGGAAACCTTTTTCAGTTATGTTTTATAATTTTCTTTAAAAAATGTAAAATGTAGGAATATCCCTAGGAAAACAAAAAACAGCTGTATGTCAATTAACATGGACCTCAGAGCCAAAAGCCTATGAGAAATAAGGTTTAAAATAGGAATTTAATAATCTTAAAGCATTGGGTGTTTTCTGTTTTGTGATAGGTTTTATGCTGTGTCAGATGTATATGTGACTTCAAGTATCAGTAATTTGTAGTGAAAAATGTACTTCACATTGACTTAACTGAGCCACAGTGCATTTAGCTGTTTTTTAAAATGCCATAAAGCAATAAGCAAGAGAAATTAGCACAGAACACTCTTAATGAGAAAGGTCTGGTGTAACATGGACTCTGTAACTCCAAGATTGATTTCACATTGAGTCACTTTTCAAATATGTCAAATTATGTAAGCATGGTGTAGTCCGTTTGGAACTCCAGCTACTTTTATGAAAGATGATTCTTTGGTATGATTTCCTTAATGAAGAATTTGAACATCATATTTATTTTGTGTATTAGGCTTTTCAGTTTCTGAATCTTCTAATGCTTCTAGAGTTAATGGTGATTTTTTTAAGGGATCAAATGACTTTGTATAAATCTATTCTAAGGTATTTTCTCCCTCATTTATTGTAACCAACCTTTCCCTGTAGCTGTGAACTTCACAGAAGTAAATGAAGAAAACAAAAATGATCTCTTCAGAGAAGTGTTTTCTTCCATTGAAACCTTGGCCTTTACCTTTGGAAATATGTAAGTAGAGGACTGTCATTTAAAGACATTTGGGCCTACGTGTCTCACTGAGAATATGTCTCAATAATTCAGTAGGTACATGAAAAGTGAAGTGTTCCCAAACATGACGTATCATCACAGCTTTGGAAAAGCTATGCTCTGTGTTGCCTCATTGCTGTATTCAGAGGTGTTTATAGCTGTTTAGAAGCAGCATCCATTTGTGAGTGACTGTGTGGTTTATGTGAGTAGATTCCTAGGAGTTTACTTCTAAGGTTCTTACTTTAAAAAATTTAATCTAGATGACATGTTGAATGTGAAGCCTGTGACAGAGCAGTGTAGTGACTTATTCTTTTTTTTTTTTTAATTTCTATTTCTTTTTTGTTTTTTTCACTTCCCTGGATAGCTTGACAAACTTTCTCATGGGAGATGTAGGCAGTGATTCATTATTGCGACTGCCTGTTTCTCAGGAGAGTAAGGTAAGCCAAGTTTGTATGAAAGCTAAGACTTTAATGTTTTTAACTTAATATTTAATTAATATACTAATCTTAATTTCAGCATTACTCTTTGATACTGTTTCAGTTTAGTGGGGGAGAAATCAGTTTATTTTAAATATGATAATTTATGGTCAGTTTCTGGACCAAAAATTTAATTGTACTTTTGAAGTGGAACCATCATTTAAAAAGAATATATCTGATAATTTTATAAATTTGTTTCTTTTTTAAGTCTTTTTTGCAGAGAGGGTAGGTAATTAGGTTATTTACTTACTTGTTTATTTAATAGAGGTACTAGGAATTGAACCCAGGACCTTGTACATGCTAAGCACACACCATGACTGAACTATACCCTCCCCCATAATGTCTTATGTAATGAATATATGACTTATGGTCCAAAATTTTAGTAAGTAATTCTTACCATTTTTCCTTCAAGAAGAGGGTGTTAATCTTTTCTCACATCCCATAGTTTGTTTGTTACCATGAAATACTTATTAACAGGACTGTAGGTCTAAATTCTCCCTAACAGCATCCTTACATGTATGTCAGAGGATTGGGGTTCTGATTCCCAGTTGGAAGAAAAATTGCTATGAAATAATAGGACATGAGGAATGTGTGTAGAATATTGCTTTAAAGATTTATAGCAGTAGTAGTATTTTCATTTGACTAAAATTTTTCCATCAAATGCAAGGTATTTAAACAAACTGCATTAGGGACATATGTTGATCATTTCCTGTTAAGGATTTCCAAAAAGGATTGGAATTCAAATCCACAAAGATTTCAACAAATATTTGGAAATGTGCCAAATACTTGTTATATCACAATAACATAAAAACTACAGGTCTTTCTTAAATAATATAAAATATAAATGACTACTGAAGACATTTGTTGCATGTACTACAGTATTGAGAAAGAAAGTGTGACTACTTCTGAAGTCATCTATTTGATGACTCAAAGAGGATAGTGCAGAAACCATATCAGAATGATGAAGAATTTTAAGATCTTTAAATACTTTGCTATTTATGATTTTTCTGCTAATTTAGAAGGTATAATAAAACATTATCTGTGTGATAGGGGTCTAAACAATTTAAATTTTAGATGTGAATCATATTTCCTATTCCTGTGCTTCTGTTGTGCACACACATACTAATTCTTAATAGGGTAATACTTTTTCTTTTTTTTTCCTTTTTGCAGCTTTTAATTTGCCATGGATATTAAAATTCAAAAGTCCATGATGTTATAATACTACAATAAAATTACTTTGTTTGGTAAAGAGTTTTGAAAAATATCTTTTGAAATAGTAGTTGCCATTTACTTAATAGTGCTTAATATATAACCATGCACTGTGCTAAACCTACATCATCTCAATCCTTAAAATAGCCTTTTGAAGTAGCGTTGTTATCCCAGTTTTACAGAAGGGCAAACCACATTTAAGTGAGTCTGAATATGTAGCCCAGTGTCATACAGCTACTAACCGATAGAGCTTGACTTCAAACACAGGTTTCATTGATCCCTTTTGTAGTGAATCCCTGCCTACTCCGTATTGCCCAGCTAAATACAAGCTCCCACAACCTTGGTAGGTGACCTTTTTCTGCACTTTCCAGTAAGGTAGCCGCTTGTCACATGTAGCTCATTAAATTAAAAATTTACTTCTCATTTACATTGGTCACTTTTCAAATGCTCATATGGCTACTTGGAGCTAGTAGCTACCTTACTGGACAGTGTAGATATAGAACATTTCGGTCATCATAGAAAGTTCTGCACTAAGATGTCCAGTGGACTTTCAGAGAAATGCTTACCATGTAATAAAATGGTAATGGATGGCTGGAAGAGACAGGTCTTTGTCTTCTATTTAGATTGCTTCTATAACTTGCTGACTAATATTTTTGAGATCTGCACAATTTAAAGTTTTGAATGGTTTCATCAGCGTTAACTAATGCTGTTCATAAACAATGAAGTTATTCATTCTTGGACCTTGAGAAATGCTGTTGTAAAAAGCTATCTAGTTCTTATTAAACGTTCCAGCATTTAAACAGGCTTCTCAGGCCCTTGAGTTCTAAATACTTGAAATTCTTTAGTAGGAATTGTGTTAGAGTAACAAATTAGTGTGAAAAATTTCTGAAGCAGAGATTGTTATCTTCTGCTCTAATCTTAAATTTGTTTTCTTCCATGTTTTAAGTCTTTTGAAAATGTTTCTGTGGAATCAGTGGACTCATCTAATGAAAAAGGTAATGCTTGAGGTACTTAATACTTCAGTCAAACTTTTTGCAGTTACTTTTGATCAGTGTTTTGAATTAATCTCTCCTTGCTTAGTAATCTAAAGTATTCATTTTTAACATAAAACAAATGATATGTAAAGTTTTACATATAACACTTAAGGGAAAAAACTTGCTAGAGTAGATAGTGTGATGATAAAGACTGATCAGGAATTATATAGGATTTGTAACTTGATGAATAATAGAAATACACATTAAGATTTAAAAATATAATTTGAAACCATTTTCTTTAAACTGTGACCCTTTAATTCTGAATTTATCATTTATATTTTTAACCAGTTTTCATTAAAGAACAGTTTAGTATTTGAATGCTTCTTTGTTTAGAGCTCATATTTAATATATACTTACCTTGACATTTTTATTTTCAGGAAGTTTTTCTCCTATAGACTTAGACAGCATGCTGTTAAAGAACACTGACTCTGTAGAACTGGCGTTGTCATATGCCAAAACATGGTCAAAATATACCAAAAACATAGTTTCATGGGTTGAAAAGAAGCTGAACTTGGGTGAGTTGCCCTTTAGGACATCTGATTAACTTGGGAATGTAAGAACTAAATTATTTGTGATTCATTTTTTGCAGACTATAAATAATAATGATTGTAAATTAGTAGCTCTTTCATTGTAGTGAATAAAATTATTGTTCATTTTCTCTTTTCAAAATAGGAAAGACTCTACTTACAATAAATATACTTATTGAATATTACTGTGGACCAACCACTAGATCTAGGGACACACAGTCATGTAGTTCACTGTCTTTACCTTTAAAGAAGTCATACTCTAGTGGGTAAAAATAAGTGCAATCAAATAATATGGTTAAAGGAGATAAAAGTAACAGTAGATTTCTGATCAGAAGGCAGTGGAAACATATAAGGAACATCTTAATAGCTAGTATTTTCCCAGTTTTTTATGGTTGACAAAAATGCTTGCAAATCCTTTATCTCATTTAATCCTTACCAAAACCCTGGGAAGTAGGCAAGACAAGCTCATGATCCCCATTTTATAGCAGAGGCAAATAAGACAGGGGATTTGCCTAAGATCATGTAGCAGTAACCAGAAGAATATAGAATTTACCCAAAGTGTATGCTCTTTCTCCTACATTATTTGCTTTTAATAGGGAATGTCGATCAGAATCACCTGAATATCCTTAGAAAAGGATAATACACAGGCCTAGGTCCCTTGCCTCAGGGAGGTGAGGTCTAAGCAAGTGTATCTTTTTTTTAATTGAAGTATAGTTGATTTACAGTGTTGTGTTAGTTTCTGGTGTACAGCATAGTGATTCAGTTATACATATATATATTCTTTTTCATTGTACATTATTACAAGACATTGAATATAGTTCCCTGTGCTATACAGTAGGACTTTGTTGTTTATCTCTTTTATATACAGTTGTTTGTATCTGCTAATCCCAAACTCCTAATTTATTCTTCCCCTCATTCCCTGTTGGTAACCATAAATTTGTTTTTTCTGTTAATGTGTCTGTTTCTGTTTTATAAATAAGTTCCTTTGTATTAGATTTCACATGTAAGTGATATCATGATATTTGTCTTTTTCTATCTCACTGACTTCACTTAATATGATAATCTCTAGGTCCATCCCATGTTGCTGCAAATGGCATTATTTCATTCTTCTTTATGGCTGAGTAGTATACCATTGTGTGTGTCTGTATGTGTATATACATACATATATATATATACATACCACATTTTATTTATCCAGTCATCTGTTGATGGATATTTAGGTTGCTTCCATGTCTTGGCTATTGTAAATAGTGCTGCTGTGAACATAGGGGTGCATGTGTCTTCGAATTAGAGTTTTCTCCAGATGTATGCCCAGGAGTGGAGTTGCTAGATCATATGGTAACTCTATTTTTAGTTTTTTAAGGACTCTCCATACTGTTCTCTACAGTGGCTGCACCAAACTACATTCCTACCAACAGTGTAGGATGATTCCCTTTTTATCCAGCATTTATCATTTGTGTACTTTTTAACGATGGCCATTCTGACTGATGTGAGTGATAGCTTACTGTAGTTTTGATTTAAACGAGTGTTTTGAAACTTTCCCAGTGGATTTTGATGAGTACTTCAGGTTAAGAATCGTAGCTTCATACCAAGATGCAGACTGGTATTTGTGATCACTTTTTAATTGGGGAATTACAAATAATTTTAGAGTGTGAAGGTGAAAAAGAAGTTGAATTTACCATCTGATGCCTTACTTGACCTTTTCAGAATTGGAGTCCACTAGAAATATTGTCAAGCTGGCAGAGGCAACTAGAACTAACATTGGACTACAGGTAGGTGGTCAGTGAACTACGAGGGCTCTGTGCCAAGAGATTACTCAGATGAGCTCCTGATAATGCCTTGCAAAATCAAAAAAGTTTGTAGTAAATAAAGGAAAGAACTTAAATGCTAGCCTTTTTATTGACAAAATAAAATCTTTTTAAACTTACATTGATACCTATTATGAAGAAACTAGGAAATTTACAGTTTTATATGAATGTCGTTTATCTTAGTAGCTAGTAATTTTGCTAACTAGTTTTAAAATGACTTGTAGTTAATATTCTTCAGTATTTTTCTCATGTGGTTATATTTATGAATAGTTATTTTTCTGGAAAAAAAAGTCTAAACTTAAAATTTTCTCTTTTTGAAGACGGGTAGTGAGGGTGCATCTAGAACTCTAGTGCCATTTCTGTTGGAAAATTGACTTTTCAATTTTAAATTCTAGGAGTTTATGCCACTGCAGTCTTTATTTACCAATGCTCTTCTTAATGATATTGAGAGCAGTCACCTTTTACAACAAACAATTGCAGCTCTCCAAGCCAACAAATTTGTGCAGGTAAAAATTTATATATACAATATACTTTTTTTTTTTCAAACAGTATGTCTTTAGAAAACAGCTTTTTTTCTCTCTTTATTTTTTAAAAAATACCCTTGGCAGCCTCTACTTGGGAGAAAAAATGAAATGGAGAAACAAAGGAAAGAAATAAAAGAACTTTGGAAACAGGAGCAAAATAAAATGGTTAGTATTGTAATAGAATTTCATCTCTTTGTGAACATCTGAAGTCATCTGCAGTCTGTAAGTATCTACCCTGGGAAGAGGCGTACCTTACTCTGTCTCTATAGTTTTTCTAAAATGCAATCTTAATTATCTTGCTGAGTATGCTACAGAAACTTGTACAGTAGGATTCTTTTCTCATTCTATATTTAATACTTTTTTTCTGTGTAGCTTGAAACAGAAACTGCTCTTAAAAAGGCAAAATTGTTGTGCATCCAACGTCAAGATGAATATGAAAAAGCAAAATCTTCCATGTTTCGTGCAGAAGAGGAGCATCTGTGCTCAACTGGTGGATTGGTGAAAAATCTCAACAAACAGCTAGAAAAAAAGCGAAGGCTGGAAGAGGAAGCTCTTCAGAAAGTAATCATCTTGTATTTTATTTGCGAGTTGAATTAGCAGTAATCAGCTAAAGCTTTGGTTCTCAAATTTTAACATGCATTAGAACCACTGGAAGAGTTGTGGAAACAGACTGCTGGGCCCCGTCTCCACAGTTCTGATTCAGTAGATCTAGGGTTGGTACCAGACAACCTGCATTTCTAACAAGTGCTCAGGTGCTGCTGTGGACCCACACTTTGAGAACCACCATGCTAAGAGATTTTTGCTTGTCTTTTGAATTTTGGGGTTTGTTTGTGAAAGAAGTATCTTAAAGAAGGCAGTAGTTTAACATTTTTTACTTGATTGTTCAGAAATTTCACCATGTAGGCAACAGTGTATATATGTTCTCAGTCCCAGTACCTGATAGCAAGACTAGGCTGAAGCTTTTATTATTTATGAAATTTAATGTGATGAATTCCATAAGAAGACGATACAGAAAAAGGTAAATATAAATAGAAAAGGCTGTTAAATAGAAGGGACATTTATTTATAGGCAAACAATATACTAAGTGTAAATCATACTTGACTATCCATGAAACTGACCAAAACGGACTATTTATCTTTAGAAATATTCTATTTAATAGGATATTTCAGAACTTTCATGCATAAAGCCTTTTCAGTTGTTTAAATTGAGCTTTACTAGAAAACAATATTTTTTTAAATGTAGATTCAGTGAACCAGTGTTATTTTTTCCTCTGGTATTCCTGAAGGTAGAAGAAGCAAATGAACTCTACAAAGTTTGTATGACAAATGTTGAAGAAAGACGAAATGATCTGGAAAATACCAAAAGAGAAATTTTAACACAACTCCGGAAACTTGTTTTCCAGTGTGATCTTACCCTTAAAGCTGTAAGTAATTTCTTGAGTATTTTGAAGAGGGAAAAAAAAGAGTCTGTGTATCTGCAGAAGGGAGAGGAATGTTTGATGAGTCATGATTCTTACGAGATTTAATTTTTGAGATTAACAGAATGTTTAGACTTTAAAAGTTGACTTTCAGTTTTTAATGGTGGTATATGTGGTTTGAGTTTCATTTTTCATCTGGTTCTCCACCCCATGGATTGATGATTTATTCTATTAAAATTGAAGTCTAAGAGTTTGAAATTGCCTCTACACCACTGTCTTTCTTGCCTTGGTTGGCACAATGGATTTGACCCCCGAAACTTCTATCAGCAGCATGAGATCTAGTCTTCAGAATTTGAGTAAACTAAATATTGAAATTGAACCCAATGATTTATTTGAAGACTGTTTCATTTGCCTCTTTAAAATGGCTTTTATAAAAAATTTATGTGCAGACTACAGTCAGCCCTTTGTATCCACAGGTTCTGCATCAGTGGATTCAACCAACCATGGATCGAGAGTATTTAGGGGGGAAAAATGTCCAGAAAGTTCCAAAGAGCAAAACTTAAATTTGCTCTTCACTGGCAACTATTTACATAGCATTTACATTGTATTTACAAAGCATTTACATTGTATTTACAACTATTTACATAGCATTTATATTGCATTAGGTATTATAAGTAATCTAGAGATGATTTAAAGTGTACAGGAGGTTGTGCATAGTTTATATACAAATACCGTGCCACTTTGTACAAGGGACTTGAGCATTTGCTGATTTTGGTATCCATGTTGGGTTGGGGGTCCTGGAACCAGTTCCCATCAGATACCAAGGTTCGACTGTACCTGTTTTGGGTGTACATTTCACGAGTTTTAACACATGTATTAATTTGTAGAACCACTACTGTCACAGTCAGGATTCAGAACAATTCTGTCACTCCAAGAACATTTCCTCATGCTTCCCCTTTGCAGTGCAGCTCTCCACCTGCCCCTCACCCCTGACAAGTCCTCATTTGTTCTCCATTTCTATGCTTTGGCCTTTTCCACGGTGTCATAAATGGAATCATAGTATTGTCTCTTGGAGACTGGCTTCTTTCACTCAGCGTACTGCTTTTGAAGAGTCACTGATGTTACGCATGTTTCAGTAGTTCACTTCTTTTTATTGCTGAGTGGTGTCCTGCTGTATGAGTCTGTACCACACTGGTATTCGTTCACCAGTTGACATTTGCATTGTTTCCAGTTTGAGGCGATTCTGAATAGAGCTACTATGAATGTCTAATAACAGGTTTTTGTGTGAACGCAGGTTTTCACATTTCTAGGGCAAATACACCTAGGAGTGAGGTTACTGGGTGCTATGGTGAGTTTCTGTTTACCTTTATAGGAAATTGCAAAACTTTCCCAGAGTGAGCATAACATTGTTCATTCTGACCAGCAACGTATGAGAGTTCCAGTTGTTCTGTGTCCTTAGCAACGCTTGTCAGTTGTTGTTTTTATGTTTTAGCTGTTCTTAGAGGTGTGTATTGGTAGTGGTTTTAGTTTGTGTTTTTAGAGTGACTTATGATGTTGAGCATCTTTTCAAGGGCTTATTTGCCATCTGTATCTTGCCTGTTCTTTTTGATTGTTTTCTTACTGTTGAGCTTGCATGTATTGTCTCCCAGTCTGAAGCTTCTCTTTATTCTTTCAGTAGTGTCTTTCATGGAGCAAAACATTTTAATTTTGATGGAGTCTAATTTATCAATTTCTTCTTTTGTGGGTCATGCTATTGGTGTTATATCTAAGAATGCTTCATGTCACCCAAGATCTCAAAGCCTCCTATGTTTTCTGGTAACCGTTTTACAGTCTGACACTGAGAAGTGATCCATTTTGAGTTAATTTTTGTTAAGGTGTGAAGTGTATGTTAGGTTCATTTTTCGCACTTGGATGTTGAATTAAAATTATACCCACGAGACTTCAATTTATAGAAGTAACTGAATGCTGACATGGAGAGGCCAGTGTCATTGAAAAATATATTACTAACTAGAGAGTGGGACACACCGTGTCACGCAGGGCCACAGAAGTACCAGGTGTGGTGGAGCAAAAGTGGGAGTGAGGAGAGAGCTGAGTACCAAGCCTTTACTGGGGTTTCTGAGGGAAGGGCAAGGTGGGACAGGATAAGCAATACAGGATTGGCTAGTTTGAATAATTCCAGTGGGCTTGGGAAAGAGGGATGGCCTCCGGTTGCTTGGTACCGGGCCTTCGGATGATTTAGGACAGGGGAAAATACTGGCTTGGTGTGTGAGAGTTAGAGGTGGTTGAGTTGCATATGAAAGACATGTGGGCTCCCCAGTTAAGAATTGGCTAGCTTTGGGAGGAACAGTCGATCTCACCAATCAGCAAGCTTTTTAAGATGTCAAATCATCATAAAATGCAGAAAAGAAAAAACGTGATTAATACCGGTGTCCGCTTCTTCCAATACCATTAGTTGAAAACATTGTGCCATCGCCATTGAATTGCCTTTGCATCTTTGTGAGAAATCAGTCGACCATATTTTTGTAGTTATATTTCTAGATCCTGTTTTGTCCCGCGGGTATATATGTGTCTGTCCGTTTGTCACATTCCTGCTAGCTTGATCGCTGTTGCCGTCTATCAAGTCTTAAAGTCAGATAGTGTGAGTCTTCCAACGTTATTCTTCAGAATTGTTTGGAATATTTAAGATCCTTTGACTGTCCATAAATATGTTAGGATCAGCTTGTCTGTCTACAGAAAATCCTGCTAACATTTTTGTTGTAATTATGTTACATCTTAATTAGATTAGGGAGAAATGACTATCTATGTGGCATCCTTACTATGTATAGAGTTGTCCAATCCGTGAACACAGTGTGTCTTTCTATTTATTTAGGTATGTGAGATTTTTTTTGTGTCATCTTTTTTTTGTGGTATGATTCCAAACTACCACCACAATCAAAATAGCTAGCATTTCCATCAGTCCTCAAGAGGTGAAAATTTCGAACTCCCAATTTATCGCTTTATATCCCCAATAGATGTGTGTGTCTATGCATACAGACACACATTTTATTTAATCTCACATTCAGTTGTTCATTGACTAATGTGTTGAGAAACACAGCTGATTTTTGTGTGTTGATCTTGTATCTTGCAACCTTGATATACTCACTAGTTCTAGGAGCTCTTTTTGTAGAATCATTGGGGTTTTCTACATAAAAAATCACATTGTCTACAAATAGGGACAGTTTTCTTTCTTTCCAAACTATATTCCTTTTTTTCTTTTTTCTTATTTATCGGGTGGGACTTCCAGTTCATTGTTGAGTAGGAGTGATGAGAAAAGGTATCTTTGCTTTGTTCTTGATCTTAGGCTGAAAGCATTTGTCTTTCACCATTAGCTGTAGGTTTGTTTTTTGTGGGGCTTTTTCTTAATACCTTTCATTGTGTTAAGAAAGTTCCCCATTTTCTAGTTTGCTGAGAGTTTTATCATGAAGTTGTTGGATTTTATCAAATGGGTGTTTTTTTTTACATCATTTGATTGATGTGATAATGTAGTTTTTCTTCAGTCTCTGAATATTATGATATTTGGTGTTTGAGTGTTGATTCGGCCTTGCATTCTTGGGGTAAGCCACTCATGGTTGTGATGCACTGTTCCTTTTATATATTGCTGGATTCAGCTTGCTAACATTTTGTTGACTATTTTTTTTTCTTCTCTTTTAATGAAAGATATGTGTATCCGTTTTTGTTTTGTTTTTTTCTTATACTGCCTTTGTCTGGTTTTGGTATCAGGGTAATTCTGGCCTCATAAAATTAGTTGGAGGTTGTTCCTATTCTGTTTTCTAGTAGAGATTGTGTGGAGTTGGTGTTACTTCTTTCGATGTTAAGCAGCATTCCCTGTGGAAGTGTCTGGGCTTGGGGTTTTCATTTTTGAAAGATCTTTCACTGTGTGTTCAGTTTCTTTTGACATCGGCCCATTTGAGCTAGTTATTTCTTTTTCAAAAGGTGAATTTCAGTGGCTTGTGGAATTGGTCCCTTCCTTTCATCGGAGTTGTTGAATTTATGTGCATAGAGTTGTTTATAGTGTCCTTCTGTCCTGCCGGTGTCCCAGGGGCTGTAGTGACAGCCTCTCTTCCATGCCCGATACTGGTGATTCGTGCCTCCTCTCTCTCTCCCTCCCTCTCTCTGGTTAGTCTAGCTAGAGGCTTATACATTTTACTGATTTTTTCCTAGAAACAGCTTTAGATTTCATTGATTTTTCTCTGTTTTTCTTTTTAAAATTTTACTTATTTCTGCTTTTTATTTTTTCTTTCTGCTTGCTTTGGGTTTAAAAAATAATCAGTAGTCTCTCAGTTGCTTAAACATTAATGATTGTTATGTATTCTTGGTAAATTGATCCTTTTATCTTTATCCTGCTAATTTTCCTTGCTTTTTAGTCTACATTATTTAATATTGGTAAAACTATTTCAGTTTTCTTTTGATTATTTTTAGCATAGTATATCCTCTTCTGTTCTTTTGCTTTTAATCATTATATGTATTTTAAATGAATTTCTTACATAGCATATTGTTCAGTGTTGATTTTTTTTCTATTGAAGGAATAACTTTTTTTAATTGAAGTACAGTCACAGTGTATCAATTTGTGGTGTACAGCACAATGTCCCAGTTATGCATATACATACATATATTCATTTTCATATTTCATTCATTAATTGAATAGTTGATTAATTAATTGAATATAGTTCCCTGTGCTCTACAGAAGAAACTTTTTAAAATCTATTTTCAGTGTTGATTTTTTTAAAAATCTATTTTGATAATCTGTATCTTTTAAGTGAGATGTTTAGATCGTTTAATGTGCACATATGTTCAGATTTAGGCCAACTATTTTTTTGTTTTCTGTACTGTATGTTTCCCTTCATCTGTTTTCCTTTTGCTGCCTTATTTTGGGTAAATTGATAAATTTTTTAGAGTTATATTTTAATGATTTATTTAATTTATCTTTAAGATTTAATTTAAAACTGTTTATTTCTATTTAGAATAACGTTTCATCTAAAATGATTACATTTATCTATTATCTACATTTTAATTCATCTATTGAATTTTTTTTTACTTTATCTGTTTGTATAGTACATTTCCTTTAAATGGTTGCACTATATGTATATAGAGAGAGACTTTTCAGTCCACTTAGAATTCATATTTTACCAAGTTCAAGTGGAGTGTAGAAACTATATCACCATGTAAGTCCCTTTACTCACTTTGATATATGTGCATTACATTTATATGCATTGAAAAGCTCACCAGACAGTCTTATAATTTTTGTTTTCAACAGTCTCATATTTTTAAGAAGTTAAGAAGAGAAAAGTAGTCTTTAAATTTTCCCAGGTATTTACCATTGCATTATTGTTCTTTCACTCTGAGATTCCATCTCTTCTCTGGTTTCATTTTTTTGTCTAAAGCACTTCCTTTACCATTTCGTTTACAGTCTTTTATGTAGTAGGTCTGCTGGTGGTGCATTCTCTTTGTTGTCTTTCATCTGAATGTCTTTATTTCATCTTCATTCCTGAAAGGTATTTGCACTGGATATAGAATTCATTTCTTTTCTTTTGACACTTCAAAGTGTTACTCAGCTGCCTTCTGGCCTCCATAGTTCCTGATGAGGAATCCATAGCCGTTTGAATCGTTGTCCCCTGTGTGGAGTGTGTTGTTTTCTTTGGCTGCTTACAAAATTTCTTCTTTGTCTTTGGGTTTCAGCAGTTTGATTATGGTGCTTTTGGGTTTGGATTTTGTTGAATTTCTCCTGTTTTGGGTCCCCTGAACTTCTTGAATCTGCAACTTTGACTCTTGCAGTATTTGGGAAGTTTTAACTGTTGTTTCTTCAAATATTTTTTTGCAGCACTTTATCCTCTTCCCCTAAGACTCCAAAGACTCAAATATTATCTTTCGTTGCTGTTCCACAGGAGCGTCGGACGTTTTCCACCCCAGTCTTTTTCCTCTTGATTGTTTATGTTGTTCTGCTCTGTCTTCAAGTCCACTGGCTCTTTCCTTTGTTACCTGCATTTCTGTGTACAGTCAATCCAGTAAATTTTTTATTTTGAATATGATATTTTTCAGTAGAAAAATTTTCTCATTTCTTTTTTTATATTTTCCACTTCTCTGCTGAGACTTCGGGCTTTCCATATTTCGAGACTTTTTGCCCTCGTGTCTTGAAACCATTATAATAGCTGCTTTAAAGCCTTTATCTAATAATTCAGATAGCTGAGTCATCTCAGTGTTGGTATGTTTCTTGTCTTTTCTCTTGTGAGTTGTTGAGATTTTCCTGGCTCTTCATATGACAAGTAATTTTGGATGATACCCTAGACATTTTCAATATTACCTTATATGACTCTTGGTCTTCTTTGAAACCTATATTGAATGTTGGGTTTTTTTTTAATTTTAGGGTTTTTCATTCTAGGATATATTATTGCATTTATCATTGCAGAGAAGGCAGAATCATTTGAGATACAGGGATGCTAGACACTCAGGTTCACTCACTATCTTAAGGAAGGTGCACTAGTCAGACTCATGTCCCAGCAAATTGTAAGTTATATCATGAGCATCAAGAATTACTCCTGAATATTCAAAATTGTCTTGAATTATAAAGCACTGAAGGGTATGGAATATAGATCATAATTACATTGCTAAGTGAGAGGAAGGAGAAATGACCAAGTCAGTCACTGAAGACCTAATCAGATCAGTGGCCTTTGAAGAGTGAAAAAAATTAACACAGGAGTTTTTCCTTTTGTTTTAAAGCACGTTCAAGAAAAATATATCTTTTAAAAAATATAGGATAGAAAATTATATTGAACAAAAATTAATTTTTAAGTTATTGCTGTCTATGTGGGAAAAACTTTTCCCATTGATCTGAAATTATGGAATACTCTGTTTCAACAGCTGTCAGAGAAATTTGTGCTAATCTCTGTGCCCATGGAGCAACTAAAAATTGTATGTAGGTTATTGAAAGCTGGGCATAGAGTTGGAAGTCCTGTGAGCTTGAGTAAGCAGTACCAGAAAACATGCAGAATTTCCATATGATCTTGGCTGATGACACTTTCTACTCTTACTCATTTAGTCATTTCCCCTTTAAGACCTGCACTTCATATTGGGGACCTTGAAGGACCGAGTCCTTCCCCCAAGCAGATTGGGGGGCAGAAAGATCTTAGAGGCATGATGATTTTTGAGGTACCTGTGAGCCACCCCAGTAAGGGCACCCAGTGCCTCGTCACTAGCACTCTTCTGCAAACACATACCTGGTGACATTCCATAACCTGATGATCTTATGTTTATAGCAGTTTTCAGTACCAGAAATTATCTTATTTACTTAATGTGTCCTGTCTCTCTAACACCACCCTCAGGGAAATGCAAACTCTTATGAGGACTGAGATCTCATCTGTTTATTTGCCATAGAATACCCAGAGCCCAGGGTTTTGTGAACATGAGAGAAGCTAACACGCGCAGCTCTCAGAATGGATCTGGCGCGTTGTAAGCACCCCCGGCTGCTGTGCCCCTGCTGTTACTGTGAGCAGCAGCAGTGACAATGTATTTAGGCATTTGTGGAAACTCAGTGAAATAATGTATTTTGAATAGATTCAAGATAGTACCTAATCATAAAAATTGAGTGCTATAGGATACATTATAAATATAAAGCATTTCTATTTTTACAGGATTGCAAAAGTGAAAGTCAAAATAATAGTGCTCTGATTGGAATTTTTTCCCCCAATTTTTCAGTTTAGACAATTGTGGTCAAACCATCAGAGTACAGAGCTGGGAATCCTCAAAAACCCATCCATCTCCTGAAATTGTGAACCATTAGGGACATGAGGTTGTATTTTTTAACATTTCAGATTAAAGCCAGTTTTGCCAGAAATGATTGCTCCTAGGTTTTGGATTAAAATTACTTTTTTCCCCCCCTGATTTAGACCTTGTACAAAGTCAGGCAACATAGTGTGCTCACAATGATACACATTGTTGAATGCTTCACTCTGTGGCCTGTTTTGGTGCTGTCACTTGGAATAAATATACACAGCATTCTGTCTAGCATGAGTTACCTTGCCTTTTGTTTTTGTATGTGACCATAGGTGACAGTCAACCTCTTCCAGATGCAACAACTGCAGGCTGCCTCGCTCGCAAACAATTTGCAGTCTCTCTGTGATACTGCCAAACTCTATGACCCAGGCCAAGAGTACAGTGAGTTTGTCAAGGCCACAAATTCAACTGAAGAAGAAAAAGTTGATGGGTAAGAATTAACACATAGATGAGATTATTTCAAGAGTGTCCTATCTGGTGTAAGGTGGTGTCTTTATTGCTCAGTGTCCTATCTGGTGTAAGGTGATGTCTTTTCTAACCCTGGCAGAATTGATGTTAAAACTTCCTGAATTTTAAAAATATTGTTTAAGATATAACTCACTTAAAAAAAAAGATATAACTCACTTAAGAGTAAAGCTTTCAATTTTGACACAGAGCTTAGTTCTTTGAGATTTAAAAATCCTTTCAGAGTGGCAAATCATGGTCATACCAATTTTTGAATGTCCGCAGATTTAACAGCCTACATTTTCCACACAAGTTATACTAGAAAAGTGTAACCATGACATGAATAATTGACTACACTTCTGCTACTATTTTCCATTTTTCAGCCGAAATAAATACAAATAAGTATTAATTTTTATTCACATCTCTTTCATAAAGTTCAACTGTATAATATGGTTTTTTCTTAATATTTAGTAAATTACTCTGTTCATTAAATTAACAGATTTTTCTGAAAATAAAGTGAAGTAGGCTGATTATTAGTCATTCTTCTGAATGATGACTTTTATTTGGGTTTTTCTTAGGAATATACATAAACAGTTAACAAACAGCTCCCACGCTTCCGGATACGGGCCTTCTGACTCTTTAGAGGACGTCGTGCGCCTGCCTTACAGTTCCAACAAGATTGAAGAGGACAGATGCTCGAACAGTGCGGACGTAACAGGTAGTTTCTCACAGCACAGAGAGCACTAATTTATGAAAGGTGAAGTTATTTAAATGTAATTATTAAATGAGTCGCAGCTTTGTAATGTAAAATCAGGCCCTGAATGGCAGCGTTAGGAGGCTTTATCCACAGTTGTGAGCACTGTGCCTGTCTGAAAGCCAGCTGTTTGACTTTAAATATTCTTTTCTTCAAGGTCCTTCTTTTATCAGATCATGGACATTCGGGATGTTTAGTGACTCCGAGAGCACTGGCGGGAGCAGTGAATCTAGGTCTCTGGATTCCGAATCTATAAGTCCAGGTACATATGTAGTTACGTCTAGAGTGAAAATGCAATGAAAGATTAAAATACTCCTTTTGGGCATGTTTTTAACTACTTTATATTTTTTCTTTTTTTATACTGAAGTATAGTTGACTTACAATATTGTGTTAGTTTCAGGTATATAGCACAGTGATTCGGTTATACATATATTTATGTATATCTATATTCTTTTTTCAGTTCTTTTTCATTATTGAATTTCAAGATACTGAATATAGTTTCCTGTGCTATACAGTAAATCTTTGTTGTTTATAACTACCCTGTTTTTAGAATGAACTGTCTCATAGGAGTATGTACGTATATGTACAGTTTAAATAAAAATGAGAGAACAAACCCTCATATATTTACCACCTGGTCTGAGAAGTAAAACATTAGCAGTGTATGAGACGCCTTCCTGATAACCCTGCCCTGTCACCCGCCAGAGCAGGCCGTCATCCTGAGTTTTGTTCATCATTCCCTAGCGATTTTAAATGTTTCAGTACTCGTGTCTAGTTGACCTTTGCCCTCTTCAGAATATTATTCAGATGGAATCATACTATTCTTTGTGACTTCTTTCATGCAGTTTTTTTTGAGATCCACATTGATGTGAGAAGCCGTCTTTATTTTATACGACACTCTGTAGACTGTTCTGTAAACGTAACTGTCCTTACCTGTCTTTGGGCTGTTCTGCAGTTAAGTGCCCTAGTGAGCAGTACAGATGGCACCAGTTCTTGTGCTGGTACTAACTTACTCATTTTTTATAAATGTACTTTAAGGAACTTTGGTAAAGATAGTCTCGTGCTCCTTCGGGAGGCAGAATGGATGTTTTGAACACTCTCTTAGTGGCTTCAAACAGAATAACTTGCCAGAGGTAACACAGCTGGCAGGAGGGGAAGGCATCTCTTGAACCCTTGAGGCTATTTACTTTCGATGTCCTTTCTCCTTCACTCTCCTTCCAAAGACTGCTCCAGTCCTGCTTTTCCTGGCTGTGTTTCTTTCTCCTGGGATCTTGGTACTGGGGGAGATATGTTATAGGATTTAGCCTACCTTGAAGTCCAAGGCCTTAGCTCTGAATTATTTGGAAACCTGTAACACTTCAGTGTGATAAAGACAAAAACTTTGAAACTGGTCACATAACAAATGGGTGAAGACCCAGGGAGGCATAACCTGGAAAACGGAAACTTGAGGACACGGCAACCTGTCCTCAGACACTGGAAATACAAGGGGAATAGAGTTAGAGTCCTTCAGGAGAAATGTGACCAAGGGCTGGAATTTATAGGCGACAGGTTTCTACTCAGTAATATGAAGAAGTCATTCTAAAATGAACACGTGGCCTCATGACTTCTTAGTCATCAAGGACACATTCAAAACAAAAACTAGATGACCACTGTTAAAAAAAAAAAGACAACATGGAAGAGTAGGCAGCGTGCCTGATCAGGCACCTCACAAAAGAAAAAGGTGTGTTGGCCTAAAACACATTTTAAAAAATCAATTTCATCTAGTAAACGAAGAAGTGCAAGTTAAAGCCATAGTGAGAAATCTTTTTTGCTTACAAATTAGGAAAAATTTTTTCCTTAGTTATAATTTCCAGAGTTGGCAGAGTGGTGGGGAAATATGGCTCTTCCATCATCTTTTGGCAAACACTGAAAGAAGTTTAAAAAGCCTTAAAAATGGATATATTCTTTAAAAATGGTTATACCAGCGTGCCAGAGATTTAGCTACAAAGATGTTTAAGTGCAACTGAAAATCATAAACAACCTGAATGCTAAGCAAATGGGGCTGAATTAACTATGGTAAAGTAAGTGAACTAATCAGACAGCTATTACAAATGACACTGCAGACAATGTCTGTGGAAAGGAAAGGATTGTCATGATATATTGATATGTAAAAAGACAAGTTACAGATTAAAAAAAAAAACTAGACCACTTTTTAAGAATAGGTGGAAAGCTGGGAGTCTTTGGGGAGAGAGGCTGTGGTTTCAATAGTTTGCAAAGCCCTTTCTAACTCGGCACCTAAGACTGTTAAAGGCCTTGAGTTAGGTGAAGTCCCCAACTGAGACACAGCCCTGTTAGCGATACCAGCAGGGAGCAAAGACACCTCCTCACCTGGTCGGGCTGCTGCTGAACGTGCTCTGAGACACGCGGCAGAGCCCTTGGCTGACGGCATGTGTCCTGTGCCCCCAGCTCCCTGCCAGGGATCGTTGCCCCTGGTGCCCAGTCTCCTGTCTTACCGGCCACATAAAGGTGACAGCACTGTCACACTGCTGTATTCATAGATCTTTGTATATTTTAGAGAGCTTTAGGTTACATTGTGTATGTTGCTTTATCACTTAACTTAACGAGTATTTGATGACAGCTTTACCACTGTGCCAGCCGCTCTGGCAGACGTTAGCCGTCAGACTTGGATAGGTAGTACTCCCTGTCCTTGTGGAGTTTATAATCCCGGCAGTTACTGTCGGAAATTGACAGCAAGTTCTCATTTGAACATGTGATCCTCAATTCTAAGTTTATTTGGAAAAGGCAGATTTGGTTCAGTTCTCTTTTGTTCCCAGGAGTAAGTATCAGATTTCCCTGTATCCACAGTCTGTGAATGGAAGCAAATATTTACATTGTAGCTAATAAGATACTGTGACTTGTGTTATTCAAAAAACGTGTCATTACCCATTTCTTAAATTCTGCAATGAATTCTCTTTTAGGAGACTTTCACCGAAAACTTCCACGAACTCCATCCAGTGGAACCATGTCTTCTGCAGACGATCTGGATGAAAGGGAGCCACCATCCCCTTCAGAAGCCGGTATTGCAGTCCCCTGGGTCAAGTGTCCACTGAACCAGTTGTGTCAATAGCATTGCGTGATATTAGGGGAAAGTAGCATGATATAAAGAATTACTTTACTGTGTGTTAAACAAAAGGCATCTTAGTGACTTAAATATATCTCAACAAACTATGTACAAGTATCATGTACAAATTATGTACAAGTATGGGTTGATAAAGCATTAATCAAATGTTATAAGTAAAAATATAAGAATAAACAGCAAAATTACTAGAGCCAAAATATATTGGCACTTTGCTAAAATAGGCTAGGTACTTCGATCTTTTATAAACCTAATACAGTGACTTAACTGTTCAGAGTGTTGCAATACATGAGAAATTGTATACATAAAAATTTCTACATGAGAAAAGTCTCTTCAGAAGAAATCGTGTAAGTTAGGCAGGAAAAGTAAGTAACTCTACTTCTTGAGAACAGAGAAAGTTGTGGTTGTTGAAGGAGGTAAAGGACGTCAGTTA
Source organism: Vicugna pacos (assembly GCF_048564905.1). Taxonomy (NCBI): domain Eukaryota; kingdom Metazoa; phylum Chordata; class Mammalia; order Artiodactyla; family Camelidae; genus Vicugna; species Vicugna pacos. Next base: position 74,255,707 of record NC_132995.1, read on the forward strand.
TGTTAATGACTTAATTTGAGACTCCGGATACCGCGTACCTCCAGATGTTTTGGCATCATTTTCTAAAATAGTATGGAACATCTGACCTCTGGTAGGATATTGGTAGATAACTAGCTAGTATTATCTGTAATTTGAATTAATGAATCAAGAATAGCTTTGTCTTTAATGCAAGTAGTGTTGACATACTAACCTCACGGCTAGTTTTCTTCGAGGCTTTTATAGGGTCACTTTCTAAGAACGTAATGCCACCTGTGTAATAAAGGGCATGCTAATAACTGTGCATTTGCTGATTCTGGAAACACGCCGTGCTGTTTTAGAAGGATCTTATTGCTTTGATGGTGATTTTTACTCAGAGCTGAAATGTCTGATAAACATGTGCCTTGTAAGAGATCTATAAATTGGATGCTTATTTTGATGTTACAGACTCAAAATAATGGCTTTTTGTAATCTTTCTGAAGATTTTTAAAAATGTAGTACCATATGGTGTAATTTTTCTGTCATCTTACAATTCTTATATACTAATCTACTTCTGTTTAAAGGACCTAACTCCCTTGGAACATTTAAGAAAACGTTGATGTCAAAGGCAGCACTCACTCACAAGTTTCGCAAACTGAGGTCCCCTACAAAGTGCAGGGACTGTGAAAGCATCGTGGTGTTCCAGGGTGTTGAATGTGAAGAGGTAAGATCTTTCTGGAATTATGTGAGCCCTTCTATGCTCTTCTTGCTTTATGCTTTTTCGTTATTAATTTTACTGATTAGAGTCTTTTGCAAATGTATTTTTAATAAATTGAGCCACGGTGTACCTTCTATGGTTTTATACTTCATTTTGCTATTTAATGTATTTCATACACTGCAAATAATACCTATTAAACTCATTTTTGTTATGTTACCACTCTACCTATAGTTTGTCCAGTTATGAATAGTTTTAAGGTGAATTAACCATTGTAAACTATGATTTTCTTGTAGTGTCTCCTTGTTTGTCACCGAAAGTGTTTGGAAAACTTAGTCATCATTTGTGGTCATCAGAAACTTTTGGGAAAAGTACACTTATTTGGAGCAGAATTCACACAAGTTGCAAAAAGGGAACCAGATGGCATCCCTTTTATACTTAAAATATGTGCCTCAGAGATTGAAAATAGAGCCTTGTGTCTACAGGTACATTGTAACTCTTAAAATTGAAAATTTTAAAACATAAATGTCTATGTAATTTGTTCTGATGATAAGGAGACTTTAAAGGAGAACAGTTCTCTGAATTTTTACTAATAAATCTGAATTCAGTCAGATCTATTTGGAAAATACTACTTTTTGATCCTAGTTTTCTTCCAAAATATTGATATAAATTGAAGTAGACATTAAATATATTTAGATATCTGCATTTGTTTTAAAGCAGAATTTTGCAAAATTTTTCCTTTTCTTCTGAAGGGAATTTATCGTGTATGTGGGAACAAAATAAAAACTGAAAAACTATGTCAAGCCTTGGAAAATGGAATGCACTTGGTAGACATTTCAGAATTTAGTTCGCATGACATCTGTGACGTCTTGAAATTATACCTTCGACAGGTAAAGTTATACCCTCAAAACGTACCATTAAGTAGAAAAAATCAAAAACATGATTTTCAGCTGGCTGATGTTTGCTACACATATTTTTTTCATTGACATAGACCATATCAATATCTTTCCAATTATTAACGTGCAGATTAAAGAGTATATAAAATACACGTACAGTTTAAAGACCTCTAATAATAAAAACACTCATTCTCCGGCACCTAGCATAAGGAAATAAAATATTACTAAACCTTATAAAAGCCCCCCCCCATTGTAGCCCAGTGGTCTTTCCTAGGCACGTTAATACCTCCCTCTCTCCCTCTCTGTTCTTGATAGTTTTAATACCTGTTGTGTATTCCTAAATAATGTATCATTAAGTTTTAGAAAAGTGAGTGGAAAGTATCAATCTGGCTGTCTAAGAAAAGGACATTATTCACTCTGTTACAAGAAGGGTTCAGCAAGTAGAAGCGTCTGGGTCATAGTTTGGCTTTAACTTCGCTGACACTTTACACGGCTGTTGTGGCGAGCGAGCGGTCCAGGCGTGAATGCTCTCGGGGAACACGAAGCCCTCCGTGGCTGCTGGGGGTTCGGCAGGGCTGTGAGTGGGCACGGGCTGCTCTGTATTTTCTTCTGTGCTCGCTCTTGCACCTGCATGTTAACGGGAGTAGGTTCAAAGAAAGCGCTTCCGTGGGGTGAAGGAAGTGGCTGCAGTGGCGGAGGCAGCTGCGTGTGGAAGGGCTGCGGGAGCAGCCATGTGATCATGAGCCAGATCCCAGAGACCTGGGCCTCCCCCGCTGCATCCTGCCCTCGGGGAAGAGGGAGAGCCAGTCACCGAGAGCGGGGTGGTGGTGGTCCTCAGCACGTCCGTCTCGGGGGTTCTACGTCTCCATCTGGTGAAGAGCCGCCATCCTGGGATCTCTCTCCTCCACCCTCGTCTCTTTTATGAGGGGACACCTGTCTTCTGTGTCATGGCTTCCTGTTTTTCCTATTCCCCTGTTTGGTCATGCCCATCCTCGAGCCAGGTGGAACAGAGTAAATATTTGAGGCTGCGTTTATCTGTAAATGTCTTTATTCTGCTTTCTTGAATGGGGATGGAAGAGTGGGTGGTGTGGAGGGTTACAGTATTCTAGGATGGAAATCGTGTTTCCTCAAAAGTTGTTCTCTTTGAAACCTGAAATCCTTCTCGTTCCTGCTGCTTTGTGTCTGGCTGCTTGTTTTCTCTCTGAAAACTTGTAGCATCTTTTTTCTCTCTCTGTGACCCTAAAATGTCAGTGTATGATTTTCATCTGCTGTTTCAGGCACTCCGCAAGCTCTGTCAGCGGCTTGTCCTTTAGTTCTTGACACTTTCCTTTTCTTGCTCATTTCTTCCTCTCTGTTTTCTCTGTATTTTGTTTCTGGAATTCATATTTGGATACTTTACAACTTGTACTGGTTCTCTGGTTTCCTTCCCTTTTCTATATTATTCATTTCTTTTTTGTTTGTTTGTTTTTGTTTATTTTTAATGCTTTCTAAGAGGTCTCCTCTGCTTTATCTTCCAATCCTGTATACTGTAAATCAGTTTTTAATTTCCAAGAATTCTGATTTTCGGTTCCCTTTGCATCCTTTTTTCTTTTTTATTGAATGCAGTATTTTTTCCACCTGAGATATTCATAGCTTTTTTTAAAAGGATTTTTTTCTCTGCTTAGCCTCTAGCCTTGTCCAATAGAAATATAATGTGAGCCCTAAATATAATATTAAATTTTCTAGTAGCTACACAAAAAGAAATAGGTTGAAGTTAATTTTAATATTTTATTTAACATACTGAAAATATTATCTGAATATCTAATCAATATTTTGAATGATTAATGAAGTATCTTACTTTATTTTTGGTACTGAGTCTTTGAAATCTGGTGTGTATTTTTCACCTAGAGCACATGTCAGTTTGGAACAGCCACATTTCCACTGCTCAGTAGCCACATATGGCTAGTGGCCACCATATTGACAGCTTAGTTGTAGACCTTCAAATTGGTTTTTTCCTACTTATTTTGATTTCTGTCTTCCATAGTTATCTGCTTAAAATGGAAGACTTGAGAATGGGAATCTCTCTGGCTGCTCTGAGTACATGAGGCTTTGAAGATTTTGAGCTTTACTTAGTGTGATCTAGGAGGGCTGTTTGGGAAACACCTGATCATGTCTGGATCTCTAGGTCTCTGCTCTTGGGCTGGTCTGATAACCCCAGAGAAGGGTCTTTCCGGGGCTACAGGTACATTTCCAGAAATCTGGGAGCCAAATTAGGTAAGAAGTCTCCAGAATTGGCATTCAGCAGGCATGCAGTCGCTAAATCTCTGCTTATTTTAAGAGTTGCCCACCTGTTCCTTGTGTTTGGCATTGCCCATCCAGGGACCCTCTGTTTTACACTGTCCAGAGAAGACATCCTCAGGAGCATGGAGTGGAGACAAGGATCTAGAAATCTAATGCTTCTGAGATAGCTCACCCTCCCCCGGATCAGAGGATCTAGTCTGACAGTCTCTGAGTCTCCTTAGGATCCAGTAAATCATGTGGGGCCTCTGTTTGGAATTTCAGCTTCCTCAGGAGTGCTAAGTCAGCACGTGTTCATCTTTTCTTAAGCTTGTGAAATGTTGCTTTTCTTCTTCATTCTGATTCTCTCAGTCCTATGGGCTTAACTGTATTTCAGTAGTTTTGGGGTGGGGGTGGGGAGAAATTAGGTGCAAATTTTGGATCTGCCATGTTAGCCCAGGAAACTGTTGATATCTCTTAAATCACATTTTGCAGGATTTTCAACTGAGAAATGGAGACAGTATCTTTAAATGACTTTTAATCTCACCGTGAATCACCCTTTATTTCTTCTGCCAGTCAGGGAGAGGAAATGGGGTCCAACACTGTCAGCTCTCATCCTATCCTAGGCATGCTGTGGGCCCAAGGCTTTAGCGTGGGAAGCCATGCTCCCTTCTTGCAGTATTAGAGAGTAGCCTTTGTTTTACTCATTACCATGTGGGAAGTCTGCAAGAGGCTAAGTGACCTCCTTCAGATCCCAAGGTGGTAGAGGTAGAAACTGATCTCAAGGCTTCCCCTTTCTGGGACCAGCAGGGGAAACTGGAGAAGTGGGTGCCTACTTCACCATGAATAGTATGGGGCATCAGCTAGCCAGAAATGTGTTGTATTTTCCGTCGGTGAGCAGTAGAAAGGCTGAAATCAGTTATGCCAGGAGACAGAGCAAGGTGGTATGCCCATCGATAGTTTGAGAGGGGAACTTTCTCTTTTAACCTACTTGGGACAATTCAAGTTGTATTTAAAACTTAGATAACGAAGTACTGACAGTTTCTTTCTTGTGAGACATGTCTCCTTATGCTAATCTCCAGTCTAGCCCAAGCAAAACACAAGGACCCTAAAGCGTTTTGTTCTCTGTCTCTCCTGTAGGAACAGAAAACAAGCTTTTTCTGCCTAATTTGACTTATATTGTACATTATCCTGGGTTTGTTTCAATAAAACAGTTGACGATCATGCTAACTTTTGGACAGTCATGAATGTAGTTGGTATAGAATACATATTAGAGTTTTAAAATCACATCATACAGCCTTAAGTTTAGAGTTTTACTGATTACCAGTTAACTCATTTTTAACATAGATATAATATATGATGATACCACATCTAGCGAACATACGTACATTTCTTTTTTTCTTGTTCTTGGGTAGTTTTTTTCCTTCAGTTGTATGTTAAGGTATAATTGACACACAGCACTGTACAAGTTTAAGGTGTGCAGCATAATGACTTGACTTACATACACCATGAAGTGGTAATCACGTCTGTTTCAGTGAACATCCATCATCTCATATAGATACAAAATTAAAGAAATAGGGAAAAATAGTTTCCATTGTGATGAGATATGTGTACATTTCTCAGTGTGGATTGACCATACGTCCTGTTAACCTGAAAGGACTTGCAGAACCACTCAGTAGCTATTCAGTAGATTATTTAAACAGGGGGAAAATTGGACAGAATGATACTCCTATTGTCATTTTATTTCTTTAGCTCCCGGAACCATTTATTTTATTCCGATTGTATAAGGAATTTATAGACCTTGCTGTAGAGATCCTACGTGTAAATGAAGAACAAGAGACAAGAAAGGACAACCTCGAGGACAAAAAATGCCCAAGTACATGTATAGAAATAAACCGAATTCTTCTAAAAAGCAAGGACCTTCTAAGACAATTGCCAGCATCAAATTTTAATAGCCTTCATTACCTCATAGTCCATCTTAAGCGGTAAGAACTTTGAATAAGGCAAGCATCCGTTAATAGGTGGATAATTGATCAGTTTTTTGGTTTTGCTTTTTTGGTTTTTTTAAATTGTAAAATACACAGAACATAAATTTAACCATTTTAATGATTTTTAAGTGTACAGTTCAGTGGTATTAAGTAGCTTCATGTTGCTGTGGTATTGTTTTTACTTTGAACATTCCATTGCTCTAGAATGTGTTAGGGAAAGGGGGGCATTAAATACAGGTTCATGCAACCAGCATCTTTCCCTCAGATGCCTCCTATGTGCCAGGTTCTGGCTGGGAAAATGAGGACGAACATGTGAGGTTTCTCTCGTCTTCTGTGCCTGTCAGCTCGAGGGGAGGCCTGCGCACGTGTGCGGTGCAGCGGCCCTAGTCTTCTGATGGAGCTGCGCTCAACATGCAGAGGAGGATGGGGGGGTTCTCACGTGGCTCAGAGAAAGTAGCCTTGAACCAGACTTGAAGAGTTCAGTCATGGCTTGGTGACAGAGACTGTACAAAAGAGTATTCCAGGCAGAGGCTAACAGACACAGAGACATAAGAGATCGTTTTGCATTTGGGGAAGTGTAAGTAGCGGTTAGGCTAGGACTGGGCAAGCGGCAGCCCAGAGTGAGCTGGGCGGAGTCCTGGCAAAACCATGCGTACCTGGCAGGTGACTTGCCTGTCTCTTTCTGTGCTCACTGAAGGGTTTTGAGCCAGGAATTTAACACGCTCAGGTTTGCCTGCTAGGTCTTTCTGGCAGCAATATGGAGAACAGATTGAAGGAGGAGGCTTTGTTTCAACTCCGATCTCCTTGAATAGTCAGAAATAAAAGGTGATGAGAGCTTGAAGTAGGGCCAGAGCAATGGGAGTGGCAACAGAGTAGAGAGACCTTCAGGATCAGTGAGGCTTGAGGACTAGATAGAAAGTTTCCAGCGTGAGGACCTGGGAGGATGTACTGTGTATATAATAAGATGGGTGCAGCTTTTAGGATATTTTTTATTTCTGTTGATAAAACTGTAGTGATTCCTTCACTTACTTGAATTTAATCGTAATACTGTGAAACCCAATTTGGTGGGTGGTCAGTATTTAATCAATAAATATATCCTTTTCCTAGACAGTTCTCCTCCACCCTTCCCCACCTGTAGTAACCTACTGTCACGGAAGTCTAACACAGCTTTATGTGTTTGGCTTCGCAGAGTCGTCGATCATGCAGAAGAAAACAAAATGAACTCCAGAAACTTGGGGGTGATATTTGGACCAAGTCTCGTGAGGCCGAGACCCACAGCTGCTCCCATCAGCATCTCGTCTCTGGCTGAGTACTCCAATCAAGCGCGGCTGGTCGAGTTCCTCATCACCTACTCACAGAAGATCTTCGACGGCTCCCTGCGGCCGCAGGACGTAGCTGCGGGTGGTGCAGGTGGCGCTGCACCTCAGGTTGAGCAAGGCCCTCTTCTGAAGCCTCTGTTGTCACCAGAAGAAAAAGATCTGGAGCATTCTATGAAGTCACTCTTCTTTTCTTCAAAGGAAGTGAGTTTTGACTTTTATGGAGTTGTGTTGGAACTTTGTAATGTTTGTTACTAACAAGTTAAAAATACTTGAACTGTTTATTTTGAGATGTGTTTGTGTTCTACAAGCTTAAAAATTTGCTTCCATCAACAGGATAACAATACTGCAGACAGTGAAAGCAGAATTTTTGAATCTGCTACATCATTTGAGGAATCAGAACGAAGGCAAAATGCGTTAGAAAAATGTGATGCATGTCTCATTGGTGAGTGGCCATGTGAAAATGCATGTTTGTTGACTTAAAACTGTCCCAGTAAACCATGGTTAAAAGCCAAGGTGAGTGGAGTGGAGAGAAGTCAGGGAAGGACGCGTCGTTAGTAGATGGGTCTTTGCCAGCCATTTAGGAAGCTGCCTTCTAGTGTGCCTTGCATTTGAGCAAGTGTTACTCTTTATATTGGTCCTTACAGAAAGACATCTTGGAGTTCATAGGTGTTTCTGTGCTCGTTCTGAAATTTTCTTTGTTTCCATTTTTGCCGTCAGAGTCACGGCCGAAGTGTGTTGAGCAGTGTGATGATTCGTTAGGATCTCCTGTTACTACAGATCATTGTGTTGATCTAACTGTTCACAAGGTATCAACGAGACTTCTAAAATTCAAAAAATGTAGACTCCCAAACTTCAAAAATTTTTTTTCAAGTGCGTTTTCCTGTCACCTGCCTTTCACACATTAAGCACACATATCTGTCTGTCTTTTTTATTTCCTTGCCTGTAGTCACTTCATTCACTGTATGATGATTTTGGTTGTAGTGACTGGGAGCTGTCCATTTGTGGAAAGGCTTCCTTCCACTTGTTACTGTAATTCTGTACATCACTAGAGCCAACTTCCGATTTTTAAGTGCAGCCATATATGTGAAATTTGATGTATAATGAGATATCAGTGATCGCAGCCTGACAGGCTCTTAACAGTAAGGGAGCTAATAACGTTCACTGGGTACCTGCCTGCTCTGCGCTAAGCACTGTGCTTACTGTTTGATGCCATTTATCTGATTTGATCTTTGTAACAGCTCTGTGCTATGAAGTGGGTGGTGTTAGCCCCATTCGACCCATAGACTAGAAGCCTGAGAGAGTTTAATAATGTCAGAGGTCATGCCCCTAGTAAATTGTTCAGTTTGAACCTATATTTGTCATATTTCACTGTTCCGTGACCTAGGGCTCCCAATTAGGAATCATAATAGAAATGTGTCATTTTTCGAGTACTTAGTAAATAGTAGATAATTCTAAGCACTTTCATGATTAGGTCATCTAGGCCACACATCATCATAGATGGAATTATGTTTCCTTTCTGACAGTTGGAGACACTGAGGGACAGTGAGATTGTCTCACCCAGGGCAAAAGGGGGAGAACTGAGCTAAACCCGGCCACTGGGCTTCCGAGTCTGCACTCCTAGCCATCGCGCTACAAATTTTTCCCCAAGAACTCAAGAATGCACTTTGGTTGGTGCCTACAGCCCCACGGCAATGTGTCAGGCCCCTTAGAGTGCTCCATCCATGCAGGGAAGGACCTGGGAAAGCAAACAAGAGGGCGTTGCCCTGGACGCCAGGGAAGAGAGGTCCACAGTCTGAGGGAGGAGGAAGGTCAGATGAGATGATGACTCTCAAGTGACTCTGGTGGGCTCCTGCCTGCAGACCGCTGCCCGAGACATGTGGGAGGAGGACCTGGCGACAGGGAGGAGGCCTGCGTGCTGTGCTTGGGGCCCGCTGAGACTCAAAGGCAGGGTGGTGCCACAGCTCAGAGTTGTTGTTTTTTTAGCAGTAAAAGGAGTGTGAGCAGAGAGCCGTAATTTTCCAGAAATGGGAATTTTTTGGGGGGAGATACAGCAAAAAGAGACAGGGTTTGAAGGAGCCCAGGGTTCTAGTTGGAGAAGACAGTTAATGGGGAGAATGGCATTTTTTACTTAATACAGAACTGTCTGATCGTAATAGGATGGGATGACACTTAATAGTTGATCAGATAAGCGCATCACAAGGCATTTACTCTGGTTTGCTCTTGCTGTGGGTTGAGTGTAACTGAAAAGCATAGTAAATTGGCAGAAGCCTTGGGATTTAGGGCACAGTTGCATGTGGTTGGTGTGTGACTTGGTGTCACTTTTCTGGGGGTGCCACGCAAATATCTGCCTGTTGAAATGGCAGCCCTTTCGCCCAGCAAACCCCTGTTCACGCGCAGCACATAAAAAGAAGCCACTTCAGCAAGTGTGTTTTTTTTTTCACTAACTTGCAGTGAGTTTTGTAGCTATTTATTATATTGATTTAAATAGGAATTCTAACATTTTTATTCAAAGTGTGACTTTAATATTTTATGACTATTTAACTCCTCTGCATAGAAAACGGAGAATAACTTGGAAAAAATATACGGAGACCCCTGTTCTGAGAGGTTGTTTATGTATAACTCAGACTCTTGTTAACCACGTGCCGCCATAAAGTTTGATTTTTAAATAAATCTTTTCCTTTTTCAGACAACAAAGTGCGTTTGCTTGTGGACCAAGAGCTTGAATCAGCATCACAGAAGGTGGACGACGTTTGTAAAACCTCCAGGCTGCTTCCTCTGAAATCCCACAGGGAGACAAACGGTGTTGAGAGGCACACTCCACGGACCAAGGTCAGACCTGTAAGTTTGCCTGTCGACAGACTGCTGCTGCTTGCAAGCCCTGCTAACGAGAGGAGTGGCAGAAATACGGGAAATACAAATTCAGACAAGTTTTGCAAGAATCCTTCCTTTGAAGGAGTTAATAGAAAAGACCCCCCAACTACTGTTTGCTCCAAATCTGATGGCTTGGATCAGCAGACTCTACAAAAAGCTCGGGAGAAACAGTACGAACAGAATGACCTGACTGCGAAGACCGCACTGATGGCGCCCGGTGCATTCCAGGAAAGAGGAGGGACGGCCAGCAGCAGCAGGCTGCGGGGGGACCACCCCGTCAGCAGCGCCCAGCCCAGCAAGCCATACGCAGAACCCTTCAGGCCGGCACGGCAGGTGGCCGAGAGACGGTCCTCGGACTCAGGCCCTCCTGCTCCCGTCAGAGCACCCAGGACTCTGCAGCCCCAGCACTGGACGACGTTTTATAAACCACATGCTCCCACCGGTGGCGGGAGAGGGGACGAGGAGAAGTCTGTGACACCCTCCGCAGCCACGCCCCCGGGCACAGCTCCCGCCCCGCAGGAGCACGTGCTGAAACCAGAGCCAGACTCGGAGAGGCCGCCGGCGGGCCCCGCGCAGCCGCCGGGCGAGCCCAGGGACGCGGCCGAGGCGCGCGACGTGCCCGGCGCGCACCCCGCCTGCCCGAGACCGCGGCTGAAACGGATGCAGCAGTTCGAAGACCTGGAAGATGAAATCCCGCAGTTTGTGTAGGGTTGTCAGAATTCTGTGTTTCTTTTTCCGTTGCTTTGTGATACTGTTGTGTTTGTTTTCTGGAAGAAATTTTTGACAGGGCCCCTTTCGTACAGGATTGCCAAATCATGGATTTTGCCTCTTGTCCCGGTAGCATGTGATCCCGTGTTGGTTGTGTTGAACGGTGGAAAGCTTTGATAGGGTCCCGTCTCTGCCTCGCTGGAATTGTATGTACTTTTGAAGTTGTGAATAAATAGACAGACTCGTGTTTTTTAAAGTTCAGTTCATTTTCCCCGTAAAATGGTCCATTTAAGTGCATCCCTAATGCAGCTCTCAACTAATAGGTGCAATTGAGGGAAATCAGCTTTATTTTTTTGAAGTGAAACTATGTGCTTATTTATAAAAGGAGTGTTTCTGAGTGCAAGTGCCTGAAAGATCTCTGTTTGGTATGATTGTTTTTTTCACACAGTTTGTAGTGTATCTTTGACCATTTGTGCTTTTAGGGTATGTATGTAAACTTCCATTTTTCAATTTGCAATTCACTTAACTTTTTAATATTCACATAGTGGCCAAAAGGCTTACAAATCTGCATTAATTACATTTTAATTAATTGCCAGATTTTACATGTGGTAGTCAGTTGGATTGTACAGGGAAAATGCACTTAACCATGTTTCTAAATTGTGTAGTTCAGTCATATCTTATTTGGCTTTAGATATTATACATTTAATAGTTTTTCACCTCTTGGCTTTGTTCTGCATAAGCTTTTGTTGTTCAACAGTTGTGAACCCTTTGGTGTTTAATATAATAGTCCAAAAATGTTTTAAAATTCAGTACATTTCCTCTTAATATTGCTTGGGTTTTTTTAAAAAAAACTTTTCCTTTTGTATGAAATGTTTTATGTATGAATAATTTTATGTACTTTTTCTACCTGAATTTATAACCATTGACAATGTATGTTTCATCTGAATCATGCAAAGATTTATTTAAGTTGATTCTAAGTATAATTCAATAAGCCTCATTGTTTGGAATTTGCGAGGAGGTGTAGATGATTGGATATATTTCATATACAAAATTCCCAATGTTTAGAACTAATGCAGTTCTGTTCTTTTCTTGGTTTTGTCATTTTGCCTAAAGTAGGATATAAAAGGGACAAGAAATAGCCTTTTTGTATGTGTGAATTATATTTGTAACAAATGCTTTTATATGACCATGTTATACTTGATAAAAATATATATATTATATATATTAACCTGTTAAATTATTGCAAGTTCTTGTGGGTTCTCTGAAATTGTTGCCTCTTAGGGTGTGAGACTTGAAGGTTTATTAACCATTGGCTTAGTGATCAACGCTTGGGGCTCATATGTCCCTTGACTACAACATGGATTTTATGGGAAGCTGTTAAATAGTTTTATGTGACATTAAGGACTAGGGAGAAAGAATAATCCTGCCCTTTTGGGCTGGAGCCTTGTTTTTAGTCCTCATTGTAAAAAAACATAAAAAAAAAAAAAGAATTGGTATAAAAACCTGAAAAGAAATTAAGAGCCAACATTTATTGAGCCCTTTCTGCATGCCATGAACTCTGCTAAGTTCCATATACATTATTTCATTTCAGGTTTACAGCAGGGAAGGTAAGTACCTTATTCCTGTGTAACAGGTAAGGAAACTGATCCTCAGTTAAATGATGTGTTCTCAGTTGCACAGGTGTGACAGCTGGAGTCAAGTCTCAAATCCAGGACTGTCAGATTCTGATGTAACAGTGCTCTTAATGGCTGTGTAATTACTAAGTAATATCCAGTAGGGTTTAACAGAAAATGTGCCTTTTTAAAAATTTAATGCTGTTAAATATGTGTAACATAAAATTTATCATTTGACCAGGGTTGAAGTGTACAGTTCAGTGGCATTAAGTACATTCACATTGTCCTGCAACCATGACCTCTGTCTATGTCCAGAACTTTCTCATCTTTCTATGGAACCTCGAAAATGTACTTTTAAACTCTCTTAGTTTTCTTTTAATGTTTGAGACAATCTAAAGAATATTTCATAATCAAATGGCCTCTCTGTTTCCCCTCAGTGAGCGCTCCACTTCGGGGTCCTTTCTGCTGTCAGTCTGTGGGTGCTTTCCGGTTTCCTGGGACATAAAGCAAGTAACTCTTGAGAAGGTGTTGCTGTTTGTAGAGCACCCACAGGGTGTGCTGTGCCAGGTAATATGGTGGCAGTCACTGATCAGGAAGGCGTTCTATGTCACGTTGAAAGAACGTGAGCCAAGGGAAGGGATTAATAGTGGGATCCGGTTAGAGCTGCTGGTCCACCAGAAAACTTCAAGCTCCCAAGCAGTCATTTGTGAAGTGTCGGCCGTAACTTCCCCACAGGGGCTTGTTTTATGTGCTGAGAACTTAGAATTGATGAGTATTTAAAATTATTTTGGGTGCACCTTAGGCAAGATACATGTGTTTCTGACAAGTTACAGTCACTGTAATTCTCTGGGTTTTTTCTTTCCTAGAGGCAGGAAATTGTTTCTGTGTTGATACGATTTTATATGTAGACAATTGAGTAACATCTAGATTTTAGCAAAGTTGCTCCATTCACCACCAGTGTGCAGAAGTCACTTGTATGGGTGTGTATCAGCAGCTAACAGAAAATGAACAGTTTTAAAAAGATCCTTAAACAAGAGCATAAAAAATTTGAAGCACCTAAGAATGAATTAGCAAATTAGACACAAAATCTTCATGGAGAAAATTTTAGACTATATCAAGAGGCATTCAAGGAGATTTTAAATAAATGGAGCACTGTGTTGTACCTGGACTGGAAGCCGCAATATTGTAAAGATGTTCATGTGCTTTATATTTATTTATAAATTCAGTGTGATCCCATCCAACATAATTTTTGAGCCACTTGAAAGTTGCAGACATGATGCCTCATTAACCCTACTTTAGTGATACTTCCTTAATACTCCTACATAACCGTGGTATGACCATCAAAGTCAGATTTAACATTGACATGTAATACCTAATCCACAGACCGTATTCAGAGTCTACTGATTGCCCCAACCATGTTCCTCTCTGCTGCAGCAGCCCAGTAGAGGGTTCCATCTTCTTCAGTGAGAAACAGTTTCAGTCATTTCTTCCATGACTTTGACACTTTTGAACAGTACTTTGTAGAATATCCCTCAGTTTGGGTTCATCTAACATTTCCTCATTAGATTCAGGGTATACATTTTTGTTTCTGGAAATATGAGAGAAATGATGTCATGTTTTCACTGTGTCATACCAGAGAATGCACTGTGCTGGACTGTCCCCTTCCTGATAATATTAACTTTGACCTCTCGGTTAGGATAGCATCTATCAGGTTTCTCTGTTGTAAAGTTAATAAAAAGAACTTTGTGAGGAGTCTTCAAGACTCTGTAAATGTCCTGTTTCTCATCAAATTGTCAGTCAGTTTGAGTCCACTGACGCTTCTTGCCTGAATCCGTTACTAGTTTTGGTTGCCCAATGGTGAGTTCTTCCTTTCTGATGCTTTGATTGACACTCTACTTGTCCCTACTTGTTCCTTCTCCCTTTATTTGTTTATTCATTTCTATTAATACGGACTGGTGGATTCCTGCTTTATTCAGTAAGTTACAATATATTACTGTCATTTACTTTGATACTGAACATTTCCCAGACTTGGTCTATGGGAGTCTCTTCAAGCTTGCGTCTATGTCCTTTTGACTTTTTTGAGTTCTTGATTTTTCTGATTTGTCGGCACATCAAGATGTCCCATGCTTGTCTTGTACTTTCCCCTGACCCAGCCATGTGTCCAAGGAGCCCTGGTTCCTGTCAATGGGAAGCAGTTTATGGAAACCAAGAGCTGAGAAGTACTCACTGCTCCTGATAAGTCATTGGTTCTAAGCCCTACTGGTGGACAGATTAAAGAAATACTTGTGAGTATACACATACATCTGTATGCATCTCTGTGGGTACATTTAAATTGATACCCTTGAGCTCACCTTGATACCTTCATTTCTAATTCAGTGCTTCAGAATTTGGTCTTTCCCTTTTCATGTTTATAACTCCTCTCTCTCATAGTGAGAAGCCTGGCTCCTATAATCCTAAATACATCATTTGCCTACTCTTTATGTTTCCAACCTCCTGACAATGCCAACTGCTGCATTGACCCACCAGCCTCAGATATGTCAAAGGAGTCCTCAGCCATTGCTGCATTGGTCACGACCACACTGCTCCCTAACATACCACTCAGAATCCTAGGAGGACCAGGCCAGCTGAATCCTTGACCCCAGTGATGTCAGCCCTGACCACGCCATTTTAATCCTAGATCCTGGCTATCTGGCTGAATTGACCCCAGCGTAAAGGGAGGTATGGAACAAATTCATGATCTTTTGATAAAGAGCAACTCTTATTTAAATATTTGATTATTGAATTTACTAGGAAAAATTTAAGTGAGCAATTATACTTATTTATCAGGAATACCTAAACACTCTATATTTATGAAATATATAGAAAGTTTTGAACTATGACTTTGCTGTCTCTTTTTTGTCTCAGTTCTAATAGTTTCAAGTAAATGTAAGACATTAATACTTCCTGTAATAACTAAACCATATTGCATATCACGCTGTTCTTCAGTGCCTTATAGTCAACCAACATAATTACTCTGTGTACATTAAATTAGCACACTTTTCAGAGGATAGAGAAAAAGAGACTAATTGTCAATGTTTCTGAGTTACAAGTTTTATTTGGATTCTTTGTCAGCTTTCAAATAAACAACAAATAAATAATAGCCATACATCACATGGAAACCTGTCAAAGGGTTTCTGGATGTGGTCCTGCCCCTTCACTGTAGGATACTATGTCTTCCTTATATAGTGTTGAAAGAATTGGAAAGAAGAGATGGTGTAGCAATGTGAATAGACCAGTGAGTTTTTCATTATCTAGGGAGTGCCAGTTAAGCAAATATGGCCCTGAAATTTAAAAATCAGGACATAGACTAAGTGTGGTAAGATCTTAGTTACAATCGTAGGCACAGAGCCTGATGGATGATAGTTGCTGTCTGCTAAATGAATTATCTTTATCTCATTTCATTTTACATCAGAAATCTGCCTTTTGAGATCTATGTCCAATGAAATCCAAACTTTTTTATATCTAGTTATTTTCTTCAATGTTGTGAGAGTTAATCTAGTCAATTGCCAGTCAAATCAGAACGCACTGTGATTCAGCACAGGAGAAAGCAGTGAACCTATGAATCCTCCATCTACAAGTATAGATACATACGTAATAATTCAGATTCAGTGAGAGTTTTAAATGATTTTTTTTGTTTTAATTGGCTCATAAATGCAGAAGTGTATAAAAATATATGTAGCATACAAAGAATAATTATAAAATGAACTCCCATTAGCCCTCAGTCCCCTTAATAGAGTGCGAAGAAGCCAGCAGAGCGCCCCACTCTGATCACATGGCTCTCTCCCCCTCCACTCCTAGGTGTGACTGCTATCTTGAATTCTATGTTAACCATTCCTTGGTTTAAAAAAAAATCGCTACCTGTCTATTATTTAGTTTTGCCTAGTTTTGATGCTTTTACAAGTGGAATCATGTTTGATCCTTTTGTGGCTGGCCGGCTTTCATCCAACATGTTCTGGGGATCAATCCATGTAGATGTTCGTAGCTGAAAACATATTTTTCCTTTTTTTTTTTTAACTACTGTAAAGTATTCTTGTGGTAAATATACTACAATTTAGTAGTCATCTTACCATTGATAGACATTTAGGTTGCTTCTAATTTTTCATCACTATGAACAATGCTGCATTGAAAACTTAATATTTACTTTTTCTTTCTATCACTTAAAATTGTTTTGTGCTGGTTATACCATTTAAT
Source organism: Vicugna pacos (assembly GCF_048564905.1). NCBI lineage: Eukaryota > Metazoa > Chordata > Mammalia > Artiodactyla > Camelidae > Vicugna > Vicugna pacos. Next base: position 74,272,258 of record NC_132995.1, read on the forward strand.
TGTTACTGAGGCAGGTATTCTTAACTGCTTTTTTCAGACAAACAGATAGCCTTCCAAGAGGTTAATAAATTACTGTAATTTATATAGCTAGTAAGAAAGGGTAGTAGGATTTGAGCCCAGGTGTCTTTATTATAAGTTCTATCATTTCTAAATTATTTCATCTTCATTTTTTTCAACCAGAGGCTTTCATAAATTGTGTACTTTCAGGCTGTATTTTTTTCTTTCTAGTTGCTAGGATACTGAAGTTTAGGGTTATCATATCCCAACTCCAAGGTCATTTGCTGTGTGTGTGTGTGTGTGTGTGTGTGTATGTGTGTGTGTGTGTGAGAGAGAGAGAGAGAGAGAGAGAAAGAGTTTATTCATTTAGTTGAAACCAGTGCATCTAAAATTGCTACAGTTTTCCTGGGTCATAGTGAGTTTTGTAGGTTAAACTTTGCTGGTGAGAGAACAACAGAGCAGACTACAGAATAAACAAACAACTCTACCCCTCTACACTCTATCTCAAAAGAATAGTTTGGAAAATAATGCTATAATGGAGAGCTCTTAAAGATTGTATGCAGAGACAATGGAGTTTGCATGAGATCTCTTAGCTTCTGCTTATAATCAGGGAAAGAGCCAGCAATCCAGGTGAGAAAGAGGCCCTAAATTAAGCTACTGGCTGTGGGGATGGTGACCTAAATTCCAGTTTATTTTTAGGAGCATAACTGACAGGGATTAGTGACCCATCATGAATGTGCAGTTGGTGAAGGTTGAGGGTGGACTTTGGCAGGATGGGGAAAGACATGCTTCACCTGGAAGCCAGTACATAACAGCTCTCCTCAAACAACGAAAGTGAAAACAAATAATTAAAGTTAATACCTTACTTGCTCCTTCAGGAGAATGAGGCTGCATGACTGGGAGTTAAACAGAGGTAGATTTTCAGTACACTCTAAGGAAGTCATTTATGATTTAATTTTTTTTAAATAGGATGCATTATCTTGTGATTTGGTGAATTCCCCCAAACTGGAAAGGTGTTCAAGGCAAAAACAAATTACCTCCTACTGGGATTGGGCTAGACGATCTGTAAAATCTTTTCAAGCTCTGTTGATGATTCTATAACTTTGAATTTAAAGTGAAGGAAGTGTTCCTTGGTGGTGCAAATCCTGAAATCATTGCCTTGAACAATTTCAGTATTTTCATTATGTCACTGTTTTTGATGTCAGCAAGGAGGTATTTAAACCTCACTGCCTAAAGGACATTGTTCAAGTGCTAGGGGAAAACATGTTAACCCAAAATTCTATGTAGAATTAAAATGTCTCTATTTTAGTGAAGAGAGTGAAAAATAGATGTTTTTGAAACAAAAAAGGGAATTAGTCATCAGCAGGCCTGTGTTAGTTGAAATTCTATAGAGAGGTCTTTAGACAGAAGGAAAATGATCCCAGATGTATGTACAGAAATGCAGGAAAGAATGAAGACCTATAGGAAAGGTGAATATAAATGATTATTTTACTGTTACTAAAAAATACTAGTAATGTGGAGTACAAGATTTATGTAGAGTTCAAATGCACAGCAATAATGGAAGAGGCAAAAATGGAAGTATAAGTTTCTAGCGTTATCAAGGAGGTGGTGAACGTAATGATTTGAATTAAGTTTAGTCCAGATGTGTGCTGTAGTATCAAAAAGAATGGTAGAAGGAGAGGAAAATGAAATATTTGTAATACCAAAAAAAGAAAACACAGAAGAAAAAAAGGTAAATGGAACAGTGGGTCACATAGAAAACAAATAGATGACAGATATAAAAGCACCTAGATCAGTGGTTACAGTAAATGGAAAAGGACTAAACAAGTAATAAACTATGTTATCAGACTAGGGAACAAAGTAAAACCTATGTACAGCCTGTTTACAAGAGGCTTATCTTAGCTGCACGGAAAGTACAAGGATGAAGAAAGGAAAACTGTACAGCTACTGATGACAGCCTGACAGCGCTGCAGTGAAGTCAGACAAAACGTGCACGTCACAAAGCATTGCTGGAGACAGATTCTGTAATGATAGACGTCCACCTCCCTGAAAGATGTTATCATTTTTAATAACACTGTTTCAGATGTATAAAACAAAAATAGACAACTAAAAGGGAAAGTGGGCAAATTCACAACCATAGGGTTACTTTAACATACATCCGACAAAAAAAGACCTAAAGGAAGACCAAAAAAGTAATAAAAAGACCTGAAGAACAGTTAACAAACTTCGCCTAGTAGACACGTAGGGAACACTGTCAACATGACAGAATTCATATCTCAGTTAAGCCCATATTTAAAATTTACCCAAACTGACAATAAGCAGGCTGCAAGGAAAGGTCCAGAACATTTCAGAGAATTGAAATAATTCAAAATATGCTCTCTGACCTCAGGAAAATTATGCTAGAAATAAGTAACAGAAGATAACTATAAAATCCTCATGTGCCTGGAAATTAAACAGAACACACTTCTACAGAACCCATGGATCAAAGAAGAAATAACAAACGTTAGGAAATATTTTAAGCTGAATGATAATGAAGATGTACCATATCAAAAATTGTGGGCTGCAACTAAAGCAGTGCTTAGAAATTTATAGATTTAACCACATTTACTATGAAAGCTGAAAGGTTAAAATCAATTAAACTTCATCTCAAGAGGCAAGAATAGTAAATCAAACCTAAAGAACGTAGAAAAAAGGAAATGATAAAGATTAGAAATATGTGAAAGGGGGCAGGGGGTGGGAAGAGACAGACTGGGATTTCAAAATTGTAGAATAGATAAACAAGATTATACTGTATAGCACAGGGAAATACATACAAGATCTTATGGTAGCTCACAGAAAAAAATGTGACTATATATATGTTCACGTATAACTGAAAAATTGTGCTCTACACTGGAATTTGACACAACATTGTAAAATGATTATAAGTCAATAAAAAATGTTAAAAAAAAAAAAGCTAAGCTAAAGAAAAAATAAAGCTAAAAAATTGGTTCTTTGAAAAGTTTAATTGATATACCCCTCGTAAGACGTCAATAAAAGAGACAAAAGTCACATTAAGAATGAGGATGAGGATATCTTTAGAGGCACTGCAAACACTGAAGAGGCGTAATGATACAGTGAACAACTTAACGTCAATTTGAAAATCTGAATAAGGGCAAATTCCTCAAAAAATTTAACTGACAAATAGGAAATCTGGAGAGTTTCCTCTATTAATGAAAATTGAATCAGTTATTAAGTTTTTCCACAAAAAACAAAAATATATAAATCCTTACTAGTGGATTCTTTCAAACATTTAAGGAATAAATTACCCCAATTTTATATAAAATCTTCCAGTAAATAAAAAAAGGGAACACGTCCAAACTTTCTAAGTCCATCTAACTTAACTGTGATACCGTAACCTGAACAGGACATCACAGTATATAGAAGAGAAAGGTGCAATATATAAAAAGGGCAACATATCACTACCACGTGAGCTTACCTTTCCATGTATGCAAATGTGGCTTAACATTTGAAAAAGTCAACGCAAGTTGCCACCTTAATTTTTCAAAGGGAGAGAAATACCTCAATAGATGCAAATTGAAAAAAGGATTTAACGATATTCAACAGTCACTCATGATAAAAAAGAAATCTGTAGCAAACTATGACTAGACCTTCCCTAAGCTGATAGAAACCCAGTGTACAGCCCGTATATTTAGTGGTAAAATACTGAAATTTTCGCCCCTTAGGTGGGAACTACACAAGGATGCCTGCAATCCCTACTTCCGCTCAATATTACACTAGAGATTCTAGCCATGCAATAAGCTGGGGGCGGGGGGCGCAGGGGCAGAAATAAAAGGCAGTAAGATTAAAAGGGAGAAATAAAAGAGCCATTTGTCTGCAGATGAGAAAATCCAAAAGAATCTACCAACTGACAGAATTAGTAGGTAAACTGAACAACCTGCTTATCAGTTCAGTACTCAGAAGTCATTAATACTTACATATCAACACCAAATAGAAGATGGAATTTAAAATAACATCGAAACATCAATGAGCTAGGAAATCTGAGGGATATGTAGAGATGTTATCTATACACTGAAATACACAAAATATTTTTATATACATTAAAGAACTAAACAAACAGAAGGGTATGCCACTTTTGTGGATTGGAAGATTCAGTATTGTAAAGATAGTTCAACCCAGTCTTCTTTACTCTTGTTAATTTTTTTACAAATGTGCTTTAAGGTGCTTTGATAAAGCTAGTCTCATGACCACCAGAGAGGTAGAGTAGGTGCTTTAAGCGTGCCCTTGGTGGCTCCAAAGAGGATAACTTGCCATAAGATACACAGCCAGCAGGAGAAGATGGCTAAGAAGCTTATTCTGGTTATTCACTGAGTAAGTACCTGAACCCATGAGATTCTGACTTGGACGTCTTTGTTTCTCCTCCACTTCTCCACCAAAGGCTGCTCCAGCCTTTTCCTCCCGACTACCCTCCTTCCTCCTAGGATCTTGGCACTGTGGGAGATACATTACAGAATTTAACCTACCCCAAACTCCAAGGCTTTTTCTAGGGGGGTGCAGGGGGAGGTTCTATATATTACAGAAATTTTATTCGCTTTAAAAAGCCCTTGAATTTAAAGTTAGAAATAACTTCCATGCAGCACTGTGTTTATAGGCAGATTGTCAGCAACTACTTTGAGTCCTACTTTAAAATTAATGCTGTTAAGGAGACAACCTGGAGATGTGAGCCCAAATACTTAACTGAATATTTGTAATTAGCTTTGTAAAAACCAAATGGTTCTAGCTATCCCCAGAAAGTAAGACCCAATCTAGAGCAAGCCCTAAATTATTTAGGATCCTGTAAAGATTTTATGCGATAAAGACAAAATTTTTCTAGCATAAGGGAGTTGAGTGGGTTGTGTTAGTTACAGTTTATTCTGTTTATTCACTGAATAAGTCTCTTCTTTCCTCACTACTTCTCCCTAAGATAAGTTTAATTTCAAAGGGAATTTGTTAAAGCCGTAATCTTATTTGGGCTAAGCTATTATCTGACACATTTCCCCATAAAATAATGTGCCCAGAGCTCTACAGGGTTTCCCTAGGGTTATTCGACTCCCTTGGAATCACATTGAAGTCCTCACTGATTAGATAACATTTAAAGTATAATATGTAACAATTAAGTGTATAAATTTATAAAACTGTAGGCATACACCTGTTGGCAATGGGGATGGAGTACTAAGGACTTATTCAAGAAATTGAGGAACTGTAATTGATTTTAGTGACCTGTTGTGAGTGTGGCGTTGGACAAGGTAGAGAATGGTCAGAATCTGGGAAATGGTCACATGACAAATGGGTGAAGACTCGGGGATGCATTGCCTGGAAGGGGAAACTTGGGGACATGACAGCTGTCCTCAGACACTGGAAATATACGGTGATTAGCGTTACAGGGCTTGTTTGCTCCTTTAGGAGAAATGTGACCAAGGGCTGGGTTTATAGGTGACAGGTTTCTACTTAGTAATTTAGGGAAGCCATTTTACAGTTAGAATAGTTCTAAAATGAAATGTGGCCTCATGACTTCTTAGTCATCAGAGGACACATTCAAAACAAAAACTAGACTGCCACTTTTTAAGAATAGTTGGAAGGCTGGGTGTCTTTGGGGAGAGAGGCTGTGGTTTCAATAGTTTGTAGAGCCCTTTCTAACTCTGAACCTAAGACTGTTAAAGGCCTTGAGTTAGGTGAAGTCCCCCACTGAGACACAGCCCTGTTAGTGATACCAGCAGGGAGCAAATACACCTCCTCACCTGGTCGGGCTGCTGCTGAATGTGCTCTGAGACACGTGGCAGAGCCCTTGGCTGACGGCGTGTGTCTGGCGCCCTCAGCTCCCTGCCAGGCATCGTTGTTCCTGGTGCCCGGTCTCCTGTCTTACAGCAACATAAATGTCACATTGATTTTTGTATATTTTAGAGAGCTTTAGGTTACATTGTAAGCATTTCTTTATTAATTAATTCATCAAGTATTTAATGACAACTTACCAAGTGCCATCCATCCACTAAACCAGATCATAGAGACAAGAGAGATACTAAAAAATAACTTCCTGTCCTTGCAGAAGTTACAACCTAATGCTATCAGAAGTTGGCTCTTGGTAGGTTTTGTTTTCAGATTTGGGAAAGTCAGAATTGTTAGATACTATTTTTTCCCAGAAATGAATAGCAGAATTCCCCTATGTATAAAGTCTGGGAATAGAAACAAAATTTTATGTTGAAGCTAAAATAATATGACTTACTCTTAAAATATCATCATTACCCATTTCTAAAATTCTGCAATGAATAATTGGGATAGTCATATCCACAATTTCCTTTTAGGAAACTTTAATTGAAAACCATGACGAACTCTATCCAAGTGGAAACATGTCTTCTGCCACTGATCTAGATCTAAACTGTCAATACAGTAGCCAGTAGGCAGAATCTAAATTTAAATCTAAATTCATTAAAATTATATAAAATGAAAATCTGCGTTCCCCAGTTATACTAGCCACATTTCAGGTGCTTAACAGCCGCATGTGTCTGGTGGCTACCATATCTGACAGTACAGATTTAGTACATTTCTATCATGGCAGAAAGTTCTGTTGGTGCTGCCCTAAAGAACCATTACATCTAGAAGCTCGTACTGTAGATGTAAAAAAAAAAAAAAAGCATTTGATAAAAATTTAACATCCATTTATGATTAAAAACTCTTAGCAAACTGAATAGAATTCTCTTAAACTGGTTCAGTTCCCACTAAATGACTTGAATCAGTCACAATATGTGACACTAGGAAAACAGAGAATTTGAAAAATAGCTACTTTATTGTGCGTATACGAAAGGCATCTTCATGACAAATACATCTTGATGGTTTGTACAAATATGCATTGATAATACATTAACCAGATGTTACAAATACAAGTATAAGAATACCAATAAAACTAATTTATCTAATACGCATTGTAACAGATGGGAAATCCTGCCGTGAATCAACACCAAGTAAGGATGTGCTGTGTAGAGTGAGAATTCTGTAGGACCTTCAGTTTCACAGTTCAGTATAGTGGTCTAACTGTTCAAAAAAAGGGTTCAAATGAGACTTTGGGAATTCATACGTGTTTTTTCTAAATGCTTTTAGCTGTGGTCTGCCTTTAGCTCATTATACACACATATGTGTATGAATATTTGTCATTTCATTAAATGTACCATTTTATTTACTATTTTTCTCTATAATTTTTTAGCTGCAGAGTTCATTGATCCTGATGGAAAAGTCTTCACTTTTACCTGCAGTTTTATACACTAATGGAACTAAATTCTAAGTTATATTTGAAAATGGAGCCCTATATGTTAAGTTTTATCTGCGATCTAGTATCATTACTAAAATCCAGTATCAATGACAAAACACTATCAAGAATCACAGGGTCTAAAAAGGGTGGCAATAAAAAACAGCAACTTCCTACTTACTCTTTGCTGGGCATTGTGCCAGGTGCTTAATTCCGCAGAACAATCCTGTGATATAAAATGGGAGGATTAGCCCCCTCAAACACGTAGTCCAGCAGGCCAAGGTCAGTGTCATAATGTGCTCTATATCACGCCCCTCATAAACTGTTCAGTCAGGATTTAAACCCAGTCTGATTCTAGTATCTGGACTAATTCCACTATCGTATTATCTAGGGCTCCTAATTATGAATAGTAATAAATGTCCCCTTTTTTTGGCTTAAAAAACAGACATTTGTGGAGTTGTGGAGGCTGGGAAGTCCAAGATCAAGGTTTTGGCAGATTCGACGTGTGATGAGAACTTTCTTTCTGGTTTCCAGGTGGCCATCTTCTTGCTATCCCCTCACCTGCTGGAAAGAGAAATGACATTTTTCAACTGCTTAGTATATACTAGATAAATCTAAGCACTTTCATGATTAGGTCATCTAGGCCACACATCATCATAGATGGAATTATGTTTCCTTTCTGACAGTTGGAGACACTGAGGGACAGTGAGATTGTCTCACCCAGGGCAAAAGGGGGAGAACTGAGCTAAACCCGGCCACTGGGCTTCCGAGTCTGCACTCCTAGCCATCGCGCTACAAGTTTTTCCCCAAGAACTCAAGAATGCACTTTGGTTGGTGCCTACAGCCCCGCGGCAATGTGTCAGGCCCCTTAGAGTGCTCCATCCACGCAGGGAAGGACCTGGGAAAGCAAACAAGAGGGCGTTGCCCTGGACGCCAGGGAAGAGAGGTCCACAGTCTGAGGGAGGAGGAAGGTCAGATGAGATGATGACTCTCAAGTGACTCTGGTGGGCTCCTGCCTGCAGACCGCTGCCCGAGACATGTGGGAGTAGGACCTGGCGACAGGGAGGAGGCCTGCGTGCTGTGCTTGGGGCCCGCTGAGACTCAAAGGCAGGGTGGTGCCACAGCTCAGAGTTGTTGTTTTTTTAGCAGTAAAAGGAGTGTGAGCAGAGAGCCGGAATTTTCCAGAAATGGGAATTTTTTGGGGGGAGATACAGCAAAAAGAGACAGGGTTTGAAGGAGCCCAGGGTTCTAGTTGGAGAAAACAGTTAATGGGGAGAATGGCATTTTTTACTTAATACAGAACTGTTCAATCTTAATAGGACAGGATGAATGTTATAGTGACTTATTAGTTGATCAGATTAAGAAGGGGATCTAAGGCGTTTACTATGATCTGCTCTCACTATAGGGTTAGTGTATCCGAAAAGCAGATTAAGTGAGTTGGCAAAGGTCTTGGGATTCAGGGCACACTTACATTTGGTTGTTGTGTAAATGGATGTAACTTTTCTGAGGTTAATTTACCAATGTCTGCCTACTGAAATCATGATAAACTTTGACCCAGTGATTTCACTTCGGTGAATTTATCTTATGGAAATTCTTTCTGAAATTTTCATAAAGTGGAACTTCACAGAAGCAATGTTTGTTTCTTTTTTTAAACAGTGTGTTTTGTAGTTGTTAACATTAATTTAAATACACACACACACATATATATAACTTTACAATTTCATTCAAAAGGTACCTTTAATCCTTTAATATAACTTTAGGGATAAGTATTCCTGTTGAGTAGGGAAGAGTTTTTGTCTGCTAATCAGAGACAGGAATTCACTAATTCCTATGTATCTTTTATACTGAGAATAACTTGTTTTAAAAAAGTATATAATATCTCTGTTGTTCTGAGAATGAGTCCATCTGTCAATCCACGTTTTTTATTAAGTGCCACACAAATTTGATTTTGATATATAAAGTAACCACCCTTTCTTTTCTTGTCAGATGACGTTATATACCTACGTGAAGACCAAGAGCTCAAAACATCATTCCTCCCTTAAAATGAAAAATGTCTGAAAAAATCTCTAATCAATTTCCTCTAAAACCTGGCTAGACCCATAACTCTGCCTGCAGACAGACTTCTTGCAAGGCCTCCTAATGACAGAAAGGCAGGAACAGGAAATGTAAATTAAAACAAGTTTTGCAAGGTTGTTCTACAGAATCTACCACCTTGCCCATAAATATCCAGATCTTGCTCAGCTTCAGATTCTTGAATTGCTTACAGGGTGCTGAGAACATTGCAGCCCAAACATGCAATGATGTTCCTGGGTGAGTCTCCTGGGCGACTTCTGAGCAGTACAAATATCAACACATTTTGTGTTTTGAAACTTACAGATACAATATGCTGATTTTGAAATTGTAAAGTGACATTGATTTTTTTTTTTGCTCCCATAAAATGATCCTTTTAAATCTATTTTCAGTAAACTACAGTTGTCAAGCGGATAGACATAATCAGTAAGAAGCAGTTTCACTTTCTTAAGTGGAACTAAGTGCTTACTTACAGAAATAAGTCTCTGACTACAATGGTTAAGAAAGATAAAAAGCCTCTCCGGTATAAATGGTGACGTTCTAAAAAAAGATGAAAAGAGCTTTTAAAAGTTGTCCTCTGTTAAACATAAACTTTTGTGTTCCAAATGACACCTGACAGTTTCATTTTCCATTATTTTGCGTAATAGTCAAAGGCTAGCAACTAGAGTAAGATTTATATATTTTCGTACCAGGATTTTCATTTTTACCAGTGACAATCATCTGGATTGCACACAGAAGGTGCAGTGAAGCCTGTTTCTGAAACACGTGGTTTAGTTAAATCTCGTTACTTGAATTTTAAAATATGCCAACAGTTTGTCTTTCAGCACGTAGGCTTTGACGTATGTAAATTTTAAATTTCCAATTAAATTCAGTGTGACAACAGATACTTGTGTAATGGAGGAAAGAATTCAGACCTGGGTTATAGATTTAAAAACAACGTATCTGTACAACAAAGATGGAATATTGGAAGAGGGAGGAGTGTTTTAAAGCCATCAAACCACATTCCAAATAATATCACTTCCTGAACTTCACAATTCAAAGACCAGCTTAACTGTGTTTTTTCACTGTAAAAGTACACAATATAAAACTGTCAACAACTGAAATATGGGCATAAAATAAATACAGTATAGTTTTAAGCTTTTTCACCATTATATAAAACATTTAAAACTTTATTATCTAATTATATCAATTATATATGTGTATATGTAATATATAATTATGTATTTTCAAATGTGAACAGTGTACAAGTTATTAACTAGTACAGAGATCAAATCAGTTTAAGCTCATTTCTGAATAGTTGTGTAAGTCACGCTATTTAGAGTATGATATATGGTTTAGTTCAGGGGCGGCAAACAATGGCCCCCAGGCCACATCTGGCCTGCCACCTGTTTTTGTTAATAAAGTTTTATTGGAATTCAGTCACGCCCATTCATTTATATATCGTCTGTGGCTGCTTTCCTGCTACAACGTTAGAGTTGACTCGTTGGGACAGAGACCCTGTGGCCTGCAAAACCTAAAATATTTACTGTGTGACCTTTTACAGAAAAAAGTTTGCTGACCTCTGGATTTGATGAATGAGTCAGACTGTGAGCTAAATATTACACCTGCTAGTCTAATAAGTGTTTGTTTTACGTACAGGAATTCCCTCTTCTGGGTTTTGACTAATGTGTCTAAAATAGAATATACGACTGGCCAAGTTAGCCTGTCTGTTAGTATGTGCATAGTAAATGCTTCGTATGGCCTTGTTAGAGCTCATATATATATATATCTCATATACATATATATGAATTCGGTTTTTGCCACTGATTTCAAGGATCCATGGTTCTTCTGCAATCATGGTCTCTTAGACTTTATTCAAGTTTGTGAGCCATTCACTTGGTTTTCAATATCTTGAATCATACTTCTCTTGGCTGTGAGATGAAATACATTTCATGGGAATTTGTATTATAGTTCTGAATGGCCTTAAGAACTGAAAGGAAATGAATAGCCCACCCTCTTTGCCCTGGAGCTTTGTTTTTAGACCTCATTGTGTGAAATATTAAAAAATTATATTACTTATGGAAACTTAAAAAGATCATGGGAGCTAACATTGACTGAGCCTCCATGTATGTGTCAGGCATTGCTAGGTTCTCTGATGCACTCTCCCATTTCATCCACACAAGCTTAGGAAATATGTTGGTGGAGGGATAAATTGGGAGTTTGGGATTTGCAGATACTAACTACTGTATATAAAATAGATAAACAGCAAGGTCCAACTGCACAGCACAGGGAACTATATTCAATAGCCTATAATGAAAAAGAATATGAAAAGGAATATATATATATATATATATATATATATATATAAACTGAATCACTATGCTGTACACCAGAAATTAACACAACATTGTAAGCTGACTATACTTCAATAAAAATAAGGAAGGAAAGAAAGAAAGAGAAAGAAAGAAACCAAGGAAAGAAGGAAGGAAGGAAAAAAGAAGTACGTTGATGTATTACCCGTTTTACAAATAAGGATACTAAGGCTTAATTAAGACACTTGTCCAAGATCGCACAACCAGTACCTGACAGAGCCAGAACGCACACACAGAATGTCAGATTACAAAGTCGGGGCTCTTAATCTTACTATGAGATAATAGGTGTTACAACTTATGCACTTTAAAACACTTTCAGATGTCTTTTAACATGTTTAGACAGCCAAGCCAGACGACATGATGGTAAGCTGACACCTCCGTTTTCCCTCACTGGCAGACCTCAATGGGGGTATCACTCCTTGCTGTCATTCCCTCCTTCTTGCCTGGTCTCCTGTTCCCATTCCCTATGACCTGCCAACTTTCATAGTCTGAGATGAGCCAGGAATCCTGCCTTTGGGGTCTCAGGCATCTCATTCTACTTATAATCCTCAGCTTGTACACACTTGCCAGCTTCTGAAAGCCATTAAACAAGAAAAAACGCTGCTATTTCTTCTGTGGAAATCACTAGTTTGGAAGGTGACATTACAAATGGGCAGGGAGAGCTGACTGACGGAAAAGGACAATAGTGCTGAGCTTACGAGCCCACTGACTACGGGAGTCCTCGGGGCTCGTGCACTGGGCCACTGTGAAAAGTCCCTGAAGGCTTGGAGAACTCCTGTAGGCCATCAGGTTTTTTGACTTGAAGGCTCAATTACATAGACGGGAGGACATTTGAAAATGTTTCTTAAAGTGCACATTTGGGCAATGACTATTTATGGATACAGGGATGGACAAAGATTGTTTCCTGTGATGAATTTTCTATCCTGAGACCTCAAAAGCAAATGGAATAAGATCCTTTGTTCCTTAGTTCGTTTACTTGAGAAATGGTACTATGGCTTCCTTAATTTAATGCCTTAGTTCAATGCCTCTTACATTTATAAACTCTTGAGTTCATTCCAGGAATGCATGGATGGTCCTGTAACATAAAAATTATTAATGTAATTTTATCTGGGGATGGAGTGGGGTGGCAACCTAACCTATCTGCATCATAATTAATGGATGATCAGCACCAGAGTCATCCTGATCTAGAGGAACATAGCAAAAATATCTGTCACTACTATTATTTAACTACTATTTAACATTGTACTAGAAATATTGGCCAATTAAGCAAGAGAAAGAATGTAGAGGGGAAAAAATTGGAAATGGTAAGATAAAATAATCACTATTTGTAGATGAAATATGATCGTAAAACTAAAACCTCAAAGAGAATCACTGACAAACTACTAAGCCATGAGAGACTTTGGTAAGAGGAGAGAACACAGGAAAAGGATCCTAAGTTAATAAGTAGCACCTTACAGCTATCTTGAAACAGTATCACTGACACTTCTGGTGAAAATTGTCTCTGATGAGGGGTAAACACAAAATTGACTATTTTGTTTAGATTTTCTGATTAAAAACCACGTTTATCCTCCCAACTCTGAAAAATTCTCTTCATGTCCTCAAATTACCCAACAGAATCTTCCTGAACCAATACAGAGACTAAGGTAAGCTAATTAAGTGTTTTTCCTAAGCAGTCTATTAAAAAAACCCCAAAAAAATCAGTGGAATTTTTGGCATTTTTATCATGTGAGGGCCACCTCGGTTTGTTCGCTCCCCTGTAATAGTAGTGGTCCTACCTGAAACTTTCCAACTTATGTGAATTGGGTCTTTTGAGCATTTTCACAGAAAAAGCAACTTTCCAAGCAAGGTTGTTGCTGCTATCTCAATAATCATTGGGCATATGTCTCCTGTAATAATACTTAAAATCAGATGATGCTGACCCAGTTAGAGCTAAGGATTAAAGAAATCTGCTTAGTATTGAATTGAGTCCACAAAGCTACTGCCAAGAGAAATGCATTCCACAGAATGCCCTTCAGAGAACCTCTCGTTAGCCAGACTGCAAAGCTTTGATTTCTTTTCACTTGATACACGACTGCCTTGAATTCATTTAAACATGGGTGTAACATGGTTCATGTATGTTCACAGCATATTGGCTTAGCATTTCCTTTTTCCTGGACAACATAAGCAGGCTCATGCAGAACTTGGTTATTTGCATCTCTACCCTACAATACAAATTAAGGGTCATACAATTTTAATACAAATTATATATACTTGGTACGTTTTTTGTATTATTTTAATACAACTTCAAATACATCAGAATTCTGAAAAAGTTAAAGCATTGCCTTTTAAACTAGAACCAGTTTTTCTGACATTAGGCCTCTAATTTGATATTCAAAAAACCAAAACAAAACAAAACAAAACCCAACTGCATAATCTGGTATTCCTCCCATCAAGTAGCTGCAGTAGAATCCACCCAGAGGTGTCTCTGCTGTCGCTAACCTCTGCAGTTTTGCATTTATCCTTCCTTCTGTATATTTGTTTCTGTGTCAAATTGGATGCCATCTATCACTGTTGTTTTGTCTAAAACATGTCCTGACCACACGTTCTATGACAGATGTATTTACATCAATATTATCCATTGTAGACTAAAAGTTCTCAGAAGGTAAGATTTTTAACACCTTGATTTTGAACCCTGGCTCTGTATTAGCACCCCCTGGGGAGGTTTGCACATTCAGGCACATGGACGTTGCCCCTGACGGTTCTGATTCAATAGACGTGGGGTGTATTGCAGTATTTTTAAAAAGCTTTATAGGTCATTCTGACACACAGCTAAGAGTTAGGAGACACTTTTAAAAATATTACGCCTAATTCTATCGATCGGCACCCAGTATAACTGGCACACAGACAACCCTCAAAAACGGTTTATGTTACTGATCCTTTCCAACCAGGGCCGCAACAAGGTTCCTTCTGCCCTGGGTCGCTCATGCCAATAGAAGGCTTTCAGAAGCAAGGCTTTCTTTCGCTACTCTTTGATCAAACAATGGAGAGGTGCAAGACGGCGCTCTAGAGCACACGCTCTCCGCAGAGGCTGCGGGCGGGGCTGCGCTGTAGGGGTCTCAGCACCCTGGACTGGGTGGAGGGTTTGAGTCCCGCGCAGGCGCGCTGCTCAGACGGCAGCGTCCAGCGTCGGCCCAGCGGCTTGGGCGCGGCCCGCTGCCGCCATCTTGACTCGCCGGGGCGTGCGCAGCGCTTCTGCACGCGTCAGAGCTGCGGCGGGCGCGGCCATTTGCACTGGGAGCCCTGGGCTGAGGCGCCAGGCCTGAAGGGGCCCTCTGAGCAAGTGAAACTAGACTAAGCACAACAGGGGAGAAAAGGTTAGACTTTATTTTATCACCCAGATTCTATTTTTATATCCTGGGAGTTGTTGAGGGGCTTTGCCGGTGACGAATCCCTCCTCTGCCTTTGGTCCCGCGCCTCATTCCTGAGGGGCGCAGGTCGGTCCGTAACCGCCTCCGGCTCGGTGGCGGCGGCAGCAGCGTCACAACCTAGGGGGACGAGCCGCTCCTGCCGTCCCCAGGCCGCGACCCCGACCGTTCGTGTCCCTGAGGGACCACCATTTGTCTAACATTTTGGAGACGGGACACCAGACAGTTTCGGGTATATCGCCCAAATATCAGCGAGAGAATAGTGGTCTCATGTCAAAGTTTCCTGAACAGGAAGGTATCTAGCCTTCTGCCTGTAGGAGGAACTGCCCTGGTGCCGGGGCTGAGTGTCTCTGCTCACGCTTTTCTTACTTTTTGAAAGAGAAGCTTCAGGTCAGAGAGAAGGTCACACGAGTAGCCAGGGGGCCTGTGCCCCAGCTTGTCTCCCCGGAGGTGGGGATTCGGGGGCCTCTTCACTTGCGTGTGATGAACCCCTGGGGTGGCCCCTGCGGCTTCGGGGCAGCACGGGTGGTTCGGGTCACCCAGTGGGGTCTGCTGCACTTGGGGGGCGAGCTGGTCCGTGGGCGGCCGGGCTTCCTGGTGTTAGGGTCTCCTGGCCGAAGGGGTGGCGGGTGTGGGCGGCGTCTGCTTACCGCACAGTGAGGGCTTTCGTGGCTTCTCCGGCCTGGAGGGCATAGCTGAGCTGCTCCATTTCAAGGGGGTGAAGGTGTCCCTTCTCTCTGGTTGGGGGATGGGTCTACCATACATGAACTCAAACGCATTTAATTTTAACTTACTCCTTGGCACTAACTGCACATGAAGCAGGGCGATTAGAAGCAACTTAATCCAGTTTTCTTGGGTTTCCTGACATAGCTTGGCTAAGGCCCCCTCGAAGGCTGGATGGGGTCTTTCTTTTCTCCTTGATGACTGGGGTCTCCAGGCTGAGGGCAAGGTCCGTCACGCCCAGGGCACTTGTTCACTTGAGACACAAATGCGGTACCATTGTCGCTTCGTAGAGATACTGGGAGTCCAGATATGGGGATTATTTCTACTAGTAATGCCTTAGCCACATCAGCTGCCGTTTCAGTTCTAGCAGAGAATGCTTCTGTCCACCCAGAAAGTGCGTCTACTAGCACCAAGAGATAGCTGAAGTCGCCTGGTACTCTCAGCATGAGAGAAATCAACCTGCCAGTCTTCCCCAGGGCTCATCCCTCTGGTCTGAATGGGCCTTATCTGGGGGCCCCTGGGGAAGGGAGGGGCATCTGGTGTCAGGGTTGTTCATTGTGCAAGTGGGGCATGTCTCACCTATTGGGCTGGTTATATTTTTCATGCCAGGAGTTTCCAGGATGTCAACTAGCCAGTTATGATGGGGCTTCCCTCCCGTAGTGAGTCCCGCGACAAGCCTCCCTGATGGCCTGACAAGCTGCAGCCTGGGGAAAGACGTCCTGCTCATGTCCGTTACCTCGCCACCCTGGCCGCCTAGCTCTCCGCTGAAGCCCCGTTTTCCGGCTCTGTCTAATCCTCCATTTGTGTGGACTGGGGAACAATAGGCTGCGTCTCGCCTTGGAGGTGTGAGGAGTAGTTGCTGAGCCTCTGGTTCCAGGGCTGCCCTTTTGGCAGATGCCTCCACCTTGTCGTTTCCCTTTGTGGCCTCTGCATCCACGTTCTGGTGACCCCTACAGTGAATCACTGCCACCACTCTTTGGAAGTGAAATGCTTTTTAAGAGCTTTAGTACACTTAAGCCATGTTTCACCTGTTTACAGTGATCATACCCTCTTTCTTTCTCAAAAGCCCCATGTGCTTGTGGGGTATCATATGCACACAGGGACCTTCCCTGTCCTGAGCCCTGCGGCTCTGGTGAGGGCTGCCGTCTCCGCCTTTGGGGCAGAAGTAGCCTGGGGGTAGGCTTCTTGCTTCTATGATCTGGGTCTGGGAGGTCACTGGGCACCCCACCGGCCTTTTCCCTCTCTCATAAAACTGCTCCTGTGAACCATTCCTCTTCAGCATTTGGGAGAGGCTCACTTCCCAGGGTGAGGTGACAGAAATGGATCATGTCTGTTGTTTCTGTACAGTCATGCTCCAGGGGCCCCGTTTCTGTGGGGAGCAGGCTGGTGGAATTTAGTGTGTAACAGGTTTTTATGGTGGCCACTAGGTTGTCTAAAAACATAGCCTGAACTTGAGTCTACCCCCTGAGGGGCAACTGTTACGTTCCCTTAGAACTTACTGAAGATTGAACCTGGTATGGAGTCCATAGAGAGACTGGCTGACCAAACATTAACTCTCCAGCCTCCTTCAGTGGGTTGGAGTAGCTACTCCTGCCTGTGGTCAAGAAGGCCATCCCTTAGAGGTTCGATCTAATTGTTTAGAGAAATAAGCAACCACTCAAGCAAGGGGTCCCAGTTCTTGTGCTAATACCCCAGGTCCCCTTCTGGCATGAACATAAAGGTCACATGGGTTAGTTAAAACCGGGAGGGCCAGGGCAGGGGCCTGAAGTAATTGCATTTTCAGTTCTTGAAAGACCTCTCTGCATTCTGAATTCCCTTCAAAAGGATCATCATCCTTTCCTGTCAACTTTTCCTATAGAGGCCTCGCTGTGAGACGGCAGTTACAGATCAGATGTGGCGAAACGGCCACCCCCAGGAAAGCCCTAGGCTGCCTTCTGGGTTTGGAGGGGAGAGGCTGCAAACAGTGTATTTCCTTCCCGTGGGTGGGCTTCTCTGACCATCTGTGAGAATGAAGCCTAGGCAGGTCACCCTAGTTTGTGATATATGAGCCTTTTTCTTGGACACTTCATATCCTTTAACAGCTAGGTGGTTCAGGGTGGTTACAGTATTTCTGTCAAAGGCCTCCATAGTAGGGCTGCAGTCAGAATGTTGTCTGCATACAGTAGGAGGGTTTTCTTCTCCAGATGTAGAACTTTTAGGTCTTTAGCTTAAGTTTCCCCAAAGATGGTGGGGGAATTTTTGAACCCTTGGGGCAGAACCTTCCAGCAGTATTATTGGGGGTTTTTGCATGTTTGGGTCTTGCCACTTAAAAGCAAGAACTTCTTGTAACTCTGGGGCTAATGGAATACGGAAGGAGGCATCTTTTAAATCTAACACAGAATCCCAGGTCTTGGTGGACAGTAGAGTGGGGATTAGGGACTACTGGACATACATCCTTGGTGGTTTCACTGACTGCCCTGAGGTCCTGTCCCGTCCAAGATTCCCCACTGGGTTTCTTCACAGGGAGATTACAGGGGTATCAGAGGCTGACTGTCGTGGTCTAATAAGGTCCTGGTCAGTTAGGCCCTATGTCACAGGTGCAGTGCCCAACAAGGCCTCCCGATGGAAAGGGTACTGTTTTCTATTGGGGCGTGTATGTCCGGGTTTTAGATGGACTATGGGCTAATGCAGGGCTGGCCCTACAACTCATCCCACCCATCCCTGGGCCCAGACCCCAGGACTTACTCTAGAGAGATCGATTTGCTCTGTCCGGGGAGGTTGGTCTTAGCCGTTAACATTATCGTCTTGTGCCCTTTGACTAAGGAGATGCCAGTCTCCAGTTTGCCTCCCATTAGGGGGACAGTAGCCCCCGATTTAGGTAAGATATCTCTTCGTAGCAGGGGTATAAGGCATTCGAGGACATATAGGAAGGAACAGGTGAGCATGTGTTCATCCAATTTACATTCTGATGGCTCTGTGAATGCCCATTCTTGGGCCTTCCTTGATACTCCCATAGTTTTATAACTCTTGTGACTGAGCTTACCTGACCTGGTGTTCAGAACTGAGTAAGTGGCACCAGTGTTGACTAAGAATTAGAAAGGCTTTTCCTCTATGTCCAAAGTCAGCCAGGGCCCCTCGGGGGTCAGTTAGGTTGCAAGCTTAGGAGTCCCCTGGCCCCTCATTTTTGGTCTGTTTGGACCATCTGCCTTCATGGGTGTGGCCAGGACCTGCCATTTCCGTCCTCCTTCAGGGCCACCAAGGGCGTTCTCTCTTCCAGTGTCCCTCTTGTTTACATATGGTGCACTGACTGGGTCCCAGTTTCCTTGGTCTGCTGGGGCCAGGGGTCCCTCGCCAGAGACGAGAGTCTCCGTGGGCAGTTAATCCAGATCCCTATGCTGACTGGTTGACATCGGAGGCCAGCAGCCATGGGTGGGCTTGCCTCGGAGCCTTTATAGCCTCTGAATTGTCTTCCTCTGTATCTTGGTTATCAGATACCCAGTAGGCAGCCTCAGCCAGGAGAGAGGTAGGGGTAACTGGTTCTATTTCCAGTTTCTGAAGTTTACACACTTTGGGAAATCAATTATGACCTCAGGATTGCATTCCCTTCCAATGACTCCGGGCCAGTGGCAGTACCGGTGGCTCGGGGCCAATGGCGGTACCTGTCAGTGGCGGTTAGATTCACAGATTCGGAGGCATCCCCTGAGGTGCTCTAGGAAGGCCAAAGCGTTTTCCGTTGGCTTGTGATTGACTTCCTTTATCTTATCCTTTACCCCAATTGGCAGATTTCTTTCCTGCAGCCTGGATTCCCTTTAGGATCTTGTTCTATAATGAGCCGGCCTCTGTCTTCTACCCTGTTCTCCATTGTCTCTGTGCTCCCAGTTGGGTTCGTTATCTGGAACCACTTGATTCCCCGGTCTGAAAATAGCATGACCTGCATTGTTTCTGTTCTCTTGTCTGCTTCCTCTCAGGCTTTTGAAAAGGCTGTGCCCTTTTTTTCCCCTGTTAGGGGTGCACTGAGGGGGCTCCAGATGTCAGCCGAGGTGGGCTCACGGGTCTGAAAGATTCCCCCAGCAGATTCAGGAAGCTTCCTGGATCTCCCTTCATCCCCTTACCATGACTTTCCAGTTACACAGATCAGCAGTGGTAAACAGGACATACTTCTGGAGGAGCCCCCACTCTGTCGGGGCCCTGTCTCAGAGGGAGTGCTTTTCCCAGCGGGTAGTTCCTGGCAGGTTGTTGGACCCTGGCTGATAACCAGTCCCACTTCATGTCCTTGCCAGACTGGGTTCTGGGGGAGGGGGGACTGGTGTGGAGAGGGCCCCCCGGGCCTGTGGCCCTAGCTGAGACACATGAAGGAAGGGTGTTGGGTGGGAGCAGTAGGAGGAGGGTCAGGGAGGAGATCAAGAAGGCCTTCAGGTGGAGGAGGGTCAAGGACTGGTGTTACCTCGGTGGAGGGGACCCCACATCCTTTTTGAAGGCCTTTGTTCTGATATAAGACCATAAAATCTGGACATAGGAGATTTCATCCCATTTCTTTTGTCTCTGGCTTAGCGGATCTAATCGTAAAATGGTGTTGTATTTTAAAGACCCATTGACAGGCCAGCTTTCCCCATCTCGCAGTCAGTATTGGGGCCAGGCTGTGTTACATAGCATTTCTGGTTAGGGAAGTTTGGAACCAGCACCAAACTGTCAGTGGATTCCTCCAAAGATCAAAATAGGAGGCATCTAAGTGGCGTGGACTCTGATGTAACTTGGGGTCCCCCTTGAATTTGTAATGGTTCACACTTGAGATACTTATTCCCTCCTCAGTCAGAATGCCCCACAGGAGGGTAAGCCGGACTGCCTCCAGGCTAGAGCAGCTTAGCCATGTTAGTTCCTCGCCAGCTTGGTCCATTAGGGAGTGGCACAGCTGTCTGAAATGGGGATGTTCTCCTTCCTCCTTTTAGCCAAAAAGGAGGAGTTTGGGGACTTCAACCAGGTGAATGTGTGGGATTCCCCTGGGGCACTCACCAGCCCTCTGAGGCAGCTGATACCAGGAGGAGAGCCCATGGAATCTTGATCAACAATCACCCAAAGTTGGCCTGAGCAGAGGTCGGGTGGTGGGTGTTTCCTGTTCTTGCCAGCAGCTCACAGGGCTCCCTCTCGTCACAGGTTCCCATTGTCCCTGGACGTCTGGTACCACAGGAAGGTCAGCCAGAGGCAGTGGGCAGACACGCGTGAGTTTCAGTCTCCCGGGTGATGCCGTAATATGATCCCCTCAAGGGGGCGACATCCAGATCACTCTGGGGGCTGTGCTGTGTGCACACCACACCAGGTGTTGGGGTGCTGGGCAGAGCTGCTCTGAATGTGACTGAAGGCTGCTGCTGTTCTGCCCTGTCGGAATGTACTCAAAGACTAGAGTCAGCCGTCCTCACACGAACTTCCCAAAGCCTCCGGGGTCCTCCTTTTTGATCTAGAATGAGCCTGAAGCCTGCTAGATAGGTGCCATGTTCCATCCCTTTGTGGTCACCAAAATCTGTTAGCAACCTTTTGAGGGTCCTCCTGCCCGGGGTTGCTTGTGCCAATAGAATGAGACAGGGTCCAGTTCAGAAGCAAAGGAAAGGCTTTATTCTCTGATCAAGGAATGGAGAGGTACCAGACTGCGCTCTAGAGCACATGTTCTCCCCGAAAGGCCATGGGTGGGCTGCTTTATAGCGTTCTCATCAGTGGAGAGGGGCGTCGAGTTCTTGCAGGTTGAGTGTAGTGGTGCTGCTCACGGCACTCCAAACCCAAGGACAAGCATCTCTGCACAAGGAGTGCCCTGCCGTCCTGCACTGCAGTGTAGCGCTCAGAGCTTCTGCCCGTGGTCCGCCCAGCTGCAGGGCCAGGTGCAGCCATTTGGCACTAGGAACTCCGGTCTGAAGGGACTCTGCACACACAGCTCCCTGTGAGCGAGTGAAGCTAGGCTAAGCACAAAGGAAAGAAAAGATTAGACTTTATTTTATCATCCAATTCTACTTTTATTTCCTTGGAATTGTTAGTGGGTTTTGCCAGTGGCATTTGCACACCTGAGGAGCTGGTTTGAGATGGAGCTTCACTTGCGGGGTCTTTGGCCGTCATAATTATCATCAAGTAAGTCCAATAATTCTGAGTAAATAAAATGCTGACAAAACTGCAGCTGCACTTGTTTGAATTGTGTCATTTGAGCCCACCAAATTATTGACTTAACCCTGACGGGCCTAATCTTTTGTAATTAAAAAAAAGTTTTTTTTTATAAGGAGATTCTGGTTGCTAACAATCTAAGATTGCAGAAAGAATATGCCTTTCTTGTCATAAACAGTCTCTACAGAGTCCTTTTCCTTGAGTTAAAAATGAGTAAATAATTGTGTTTTCAAATACAAGCTTCATGTAAAAGATCTCAGAACTGAGTTATATGATTCAATAAGTTACAGTTCCCAAAAGTTTGCAGGTGATGTCATGAAAGTCAGCATTATATTTTCTTAGTATAAACCAGTTCCACTCTTGATGGTTCCTACAACAGTGATTGGTTTGTAGCAATCCCAAAGCCATGAGAATTAACCCAACTTGGACCACAGTGTCTGAAGGCGACCCCTGGCACCCTGGGGGAAGACTGGCCCATCTTTCTGATCTCTAGGGTGCTTCTCTAAATGCTACGTGCCCCAGAATCGCCTGGAAAGCTTGTTACAACGTACAGGTTCCTGGGCCTCAACACCCCCCCAACCCTCCCCCGAGGTTCTGACTGAGCAGCTCACCCACCAAGACTGAGAATCGTGTGTTTAACAGCTGTTCCAGGTTGATTCTGATGCAACGGGGCGTGACACCCACAGGAAGATTGCGCTGGATAGTGCTTTAGGGTTGTTTGTTTGTTTACTTCCAGTATCTGAATTTAACCTGGGCAAGGGCTTAACGACCTAGGCCATCGTGGGGGTTTTCCTGTGCTAGACATGTATTGAACTGTTTTTTTTTTTTTAATCTCTTTTTTAACAAGTGTATTTGTAGAACCAGAGAACTTTATGTGCCCCTTGGAGACATTGATTCCTGGTTGAAATTCAGTCTTGAAGCCAATGTTTTCAAATCCAGTGAATTAATCTGTTACCAAAGCTGTTGGGAATGCTTTACAAATCCTGCACTTTAATCCAAATGAAAATAGAATGCAGCCACCACTAAAACAACTGCAAATACAATTCATAATCTAATCAAGAGAGAAGTCATCTGACACCATGGCACTTCTCTGCAGTGCAGAGCAGCTGGTAAACAATGTTGCCAAAGTTCTCAGTTGAAATGGTGATTTGGGCTGTGAAGCCTTTGTGGGAAGAGAGGAGAGGGAAAAAGGAATAGTGATGCTTTCCGAGTACCACTGGGATTTTCCCTACTTGGGGCTTAGAGACTGTGAGAAGGACCTGAGGTTAATACCTTCCCTTTCTGTCTGCCCTCAAATTTCTTGTCATTCTCCTCCCCTCTCCCTTGCTTTCCCTTACTTTTTCTTAGGACTGTAAGTGAAGTCTGGGCCCCAGAGCCCTCTGAAGGAGGGTATTTGACCTTTTAAAAAGATGGCTGGGTGATACATTGATCTGCAGGCTGTCAAAGGTCTCATCTTCAAGATTGAATGGGCACAACAGTTTGTAGAACACAACCCGTCTTTTCCTTCCTTTGCATGCCCATAGTGGTAATTAAACTCAATTGTAATACTTTCTGAAACAGGAAGGAAATAAGACACTAGCATCCCGAAACTGAATTAGAACCCCAGACAAGCTGCCAATCTGTGGCTGAGTCACCAAAAGCTCTGGGAGCTATCTGCCATCCAGCAGGACAGAGGAGGTTCGGATGGAAATCAGCAAAAAACAAATGACTCAGTTTTCCTTTCTAGAAAATGTTCAATTCCAGCTGTCTGGTTTCCCTGCTTAAATAAAAGGGATAAAAACCACGACTGACCAATGGCATCTGGGATGGTGAGTTAACAGCTGCTCTCTGCATTGGTGTCAGTGGAAAAGCGGGTACTCATTGAGCACTGGGTGAATTTTTGCAGGAGCTTCGGACATTAAAGACCAGGAAGAGGAGATGTAAGCCAAAGGAAGGTTCAGCCATGTATTTGTTTCCTGCCTTGTCAGAGACTGATGTGGTGGGAAAGAATGAGAAGTCCTGTGTCTCCGTGCCAGCTTTTCCATTTACACGCTGTGTGACCTTGGCAGGTCGTCCAGCCCCTTTGAGAGTGTTTCCTCACCTGTGAAATGAGATGGTATCTGCATCACAAGGCAGTTGTGAAGGAGGGGTGACAGTGCACCTGAGTCAGCGCACGTTTTAAGCCCCATAAAAATGTAAAGCATCTTTGCTGCTGTGAAGGTATTTGAAGGGGCTGGTGATGGTTACTGGGTCACAGAAATGAGGTGAGAGAGAGGTCAGTGAACTGTTACTGCATTTGGAGGGGAAATGGTAAACGTTTGAATGGACATACCTGTTATCGCAGGTATTTTTATATGTATGAAGGTGGACCTCCATTTGAAAAGTTCGATCATGTCTCCGCCGATTTCAGAATATTAGGTAGCAATTGTATCAACAGCAGACACTTCCTATCAGAGCAATAATGGCTGTCATTTAATGCTCCCTTTAGGCCGAGCACAGTGGTAATAAGCTCTTCTTTTCATACCATCTCGCTGAGTCGCAGCCCTGCGGTGTAGAAGTCCTTCACAGCCACTTTCAGCAACACCCCTATGCAACAGGTATTACTGTCCTCACTTTACAGATGATGAAATGGATCAAAATTAAATTTAAAAAAATTCCCCAGGGTTGTACACCTAATAAGCGGTGGAATAGAGTTTCAAACCCACATGTGTCTGATCCTGAAGCATGTATCCTTAACTGCCAAAATCCTGGAGAATGGAGGCCACACGATTTTCCACTGAATTGGAACAGATGTCTTTCCTCTGTGACAAGTTGACTTTGACTTAAGTTCCTGTCTTTGAAGTTGGTACGTGACGAGCGTAGCTTAGACACACACACGCAGCCCTCCCTCACACCTGGCTCGCGTTAGCCAGAACTTTGCCTGACGGAGAAGTGTGATGTAACTGACTGATAAGGAGTCAGGAAGCTTGGCCCTTGTTCCTGCCTTGTGGATGAATACCTGTATGTCTTTGAGTAAGCAATTTAAAATCTGAGCCTTAACTTCCTCTTTGAGTGAGAGTCACAATATTTATCCAGCCCACCTCACAGGGAGTTGTGAGGATCAAGTGAGATGGCACGCATGCAAGTGTGTTTAGATCCTGAAGAAAGGGAGGGCTGTATTAAGAGTCTCTTCAACCAGAAGGAGGTTGGGAGAAGATTTTGTGCGTAGTATAGAAAAAGAAAAATAACCATTAATTCCCTGCCTGTAACAGTCACTCCTTTCATGATACATTTGATCATGGAAAGAAGTATCTTTCAAACTATGGTTATACCTACTAATGGAGAGATACATGGAAAATGTATTTTAATAGTTCTGTTCTCTAAAGTACTCTAGGAAATTTTTTTTAAAAAAAACTGGTTTCGCAGATTACTGTTGAGAATTCAGCTAGGTATAAAAAGTGAGCCAATGTGAAATGAATATAGCAAAGCACAGGTGTTGTGCGGACCTGGCGAACATGGTGAAGGCAGAGGCACGTGGTCCTGGGAAGCACTGACGAAGGTGCTCTACTTGAAAGCAAGGTCTTAACCCAGAGGAGCTGGTCAGGACTGTCGCTGATTGATCTCTTCATGTCTTCAACGACAGTAAGAATGACAGTGAAGAGTTCTGCATTGTCCCCCAAAGCTCACCCCAAGGCCCCACCTCCCCTTTTCTGGTTCAATGCACTTACCCCATAAGGAAGGCACTTTGAGCCAAAGCGTTTATTCCTGCTCTGAGAAATATGCTTTTTACCCCGCGTTACATAGAGAACTCAAACCATGGGTGCACCTCTACACAGGGCATGTGTCCCTACCTTAAAAAGTGAGAATTTACTCCTGGTATCCTAAACATACCCCAGAGGAAAAGCCCAAGTGCTCTGGGAAGGTCTGTAACAGCCCGTCGGGGACGGACGCCTCCATTCGGGCCCTGAGTACTTGCCAGTCCCTCGCAGCGTCTTAGCTGCTGAAGGTTGAAAGCAGTGATAATTCTGCTGCAAGGCTCGTTTTGTCTTTGATGACAGGGTTTCTCTCAGGATGGCTTCTCCAGGCTTGTTGAGAAGCCAATAATGACCTGATGTGACCTCAAAAGAGAGCAACATAGTCTTCTATATTAAGGGGCTTCAATGGACCACATCCAATTTTTCTCCAAATACAACCTGGCAATTTAAATGTTGAGAATAAGATAAAGAAGAATCATTTATTAAGAAAAAAAAAATACCCTTCATGTATTTTCTTGAGAAGCTCCTGGTTTAATGCAGGAAGTTTCTCTCATCATTTTAATAGCAACATCTTGATTTTTAAAACTTAGAGAGGTTTAGCGATTCACCGGTAGTTCCACAGCTAAGGGGCAGCCCGAAATTCGAAACAGGTTCTGTCTGGTTCCAAAGACCAGGACTTTCCACCATATTACAGTCCTCATATTCAAATCTTCACTAACTGATATCAAGGGGTAGCACTTCCAAAATAATTAAATTTCCTTAAGGAGAAGAGAGAATCAGAATTTGGTTAAGCTACAGGGGCAGGAGAGCTTGCTCACCATTCACGGGGGCTCCCGGGAGTTTGCTGGGAAACCGCTTGGACCCCAGCACTGCCACGGCTCTCTGTTTGCTAAAAATGACCAAGCCACACTCCTTCTAGGGTCGAGCCAGAGATGAGTGCAGGGCAGCTGCAGCAAAGGCTGACACGCAGTTTGTAGCCAAGCACGTGGGCCTCTTCCCTGTCCCCCTGCCCCGAAAGATGTAAAGGAGGAGGAGACAGAGGGCCAGGGGTGCTGTGAGTCATTAAGGAGGGGGGTGATGTGAGGCTGTCTGAAGAGAGATTTCCCTCACCTGAGAGAGGTTTTTCTCCCTTTGACAAGTTTAGCTGAAGGAATCTGACAGCAAACCACAAGCTTTCTTTGTCAGGCTGAGCAGGCAAAACCATGAGAAATATTTTCCCACGCCACTTCCACCGCCCCACAGAAAGCTGCCTCAGGGGTTTCCATTTTCCTCCTATTTTCTTGTGCTCAAGGTCAAACAGTAACTGGAAAGCAACATCGTTTTTGGCTGTTGTGTGGTTTTTCCCCTTGGCAGGTAAACTGGAGCAGACTCTTCCTGGTGGTTTGCCTGTTGTGAGGTTGCCCGGGAGGCAGGCTCTGCACTGTCGCTGAGTTACGTAGACACGCTCAGCCCGGTCGGCCGAGATCTCACTAGTTAACCTCCCAATGGCAAATTCCCGGGGACAGGCGCCGAGTCTTCCTTAGCGTTGTGAGGAGCACACACCTGCCACACGGGCACTCAGATTATATATCTTATTGAACAGATCACCATGAAGAACTTGTTCTTAATTAGTCCGTGTCCCTGATTCCCCAAAATTACTTATGGCACTGAAATATTTTTCCCTCTGTTCCTTAAATTTGAACATCTAGTTCTGGAAGCCAAGCTCATGATGCCCTGAGATTGCAGAGTGGCAGGTCTGGCCCCAGGAGTGAGGTTACCCAGGTGTTACCAGCCTCTGGGCACAGACAGCAGCTCAAACCCCTGCTGAGGCTCATGTGATAACGTCCCAGACTAATGGTCTGCTATGAAACACTCCTTGGCATCCCCTAAAACTCTGTTATCTGGCAAGTACTTAATACTCAGAAAATGTGAAATCTCCGGGCTCTTGTGCGTTTTGTGAATGTCAAGTCAGCAAAACTCAACAGCTTTTGAAGTGAGTGCATAAAATGTGCTTGGAAAAGCAACCTGCCTCCTCATTTTTGATAACAGCTTGATTTACTTTTATTTATTCTGCTAGAGAAGAGTCCTCCATACTGGGCTACCCCCTCCCTGGCCTCCAAAAGTCCACAAAGACTTTCCCAAGTATCAGACCAAGATAGCCAATGTGAATACATTTCTAGAGCTTTAATTTCCGCATGATAATTTCCCCAAATTAATCTGCCTTTGATAGAAGTGAGGATGCCAGTGGAAGCCTCATTGCAGTCTGAGGAATGAGAAGAAATTCAGACCTACTCCAGAGATATGGTGGGGCTGGGTGTCCATGAAAAAGAGGGAAACCAGTCAGGCCTGGTGGAGCAGCCATTCAGACTGAGGGGAGGGTCGGACCCGGAAACTGGGACAGCCGCCCTTTCAAAGGGTCCAGCTCTTCTGGAGCAGAAGTAACTACAACTGGGAAAAGAATTCCAGAAAACACTTTTTATTGGTGCTGATTATTGGTTTAAACTGTCAAGCTGAGTTGATCACAAGACTCTACCTGTGATTTCCCAACTACTTAGATGAATATAATAGCAAGTATGTGGGGATTGATTGTCTATAAAAAATTCGATCCGTAAGATCTCTACACATGGAACATAAATTACTCTCCCATTATAAATGGCTGACCAACGTATACCTTGCTTATCAAAGGCTGAAAGGAGGACAAATGAAAGATGAGACAATAAATTTACATGTTTGTTACCAATTTGTAATTCACAAGGTATTTTCACATCATCTCACTTAACCCCCTTGTTTTTCCTTTGCCACATTTAAGATATGAACCATTAGGGTGAGCGCCCTCGGCTCCTGGCCTCCACTCCCTGAATGAATCTGCACCTGCACCTTCCTGGCCTCCTTCCCTGTAGCTTCTGTGGGATACAGACTGCCCCTGCCCCGGCCCCTGCCCGAGGCTAATTCCGTCTCCTCCCCCTCCTTGGGCCTCATTAATCATCCCCACTAACTTTAGCATCTTCCTTTCAGCATGCTCTTTCCCACATACTAACATGATCAGATCTCCTGTCTTCAGGGAAGAAGACCTGCTTAACCGGGTGTCCCTCTGGCGACTGTGTTGCTCTTTCGTTCTGCAGTCAAGCTGCTTGAGAGAGCAGCTGTGTGTCTGCGTCCCACTCTGCGGTCCTCTGCCATCTCATTAAAACTGTCCTCCCAGAGGTCCATCATCAGATCAGTGGACAGTTTTTAGTCTTCATCCTACTGGGAATTTCTTGAGTCACTTGGTCCTTTGGACCAATTCCTCTTCCTTGAAACATCCTCTTTTCCTGGCTTCCAGGGCACTCTTCTTTCCAGACTTTTTCCCATCATTTCTGGCTCATCCTGCTCAGGCACCTTCCCTGGGTTCTTCTCCTTCACCTGCTTTTTAAGAAACTATTATCGTTGAAGTATAACGTACGTACCAAGAAGTGTACAGATCCCGAGTTTACAGGCCAATAACGTTCACAAACTGAACGCACCAAAGTAAATGCACCCAGATCAAAAGACAGGCTGCTCCCAGTGCCCCCTGAAATGTCCTTTATGGAGATAACCCCTTCCAGGCACCATGCCCTCCCCAAAGAGGAGCCACCATCCTGACTTAAATCGGGGATGAGTTTTGCCTGTGCTTGAACTTCATGTAAATGTGAGCTATGAATGCTTTGTATCTGGCTTATTTTGCTCAGCATGTGTTTGGGAGAATTATCCATAACTTCCTAGATGCTCATGGCTGTATGAGCTTTGACTGAGAGAATACGGCACAGCTCAATTACCCATGCTTCTGTGATGGGCTTTTGATGAGTTTCCAGGTTTTGCTGTTAGAAGGCACAGTGTGATAAAACACTCGTGTATCTGCTTTTTACATGGTGAATTCCCTAGATTTCCATCCTAAACCTGTCCCTTTACATAGTACCCCAGAGAGGCTCTGGAATATTTTCCGGGGTAGATGGGCAAAGATGTATTAGACATGAAAGCAGGGTCCCACTAAACAAGCAGGAAGCTCCTGTAAATGTTTCACATGAATATTTTTTCAAACATTACTATTTTCAAAAGCTAAAATTCAATATCTGCATGTTAGCCCAACAACAACAACAACCTGAAGTCCAAAATTCTTATAGGAAAGATTAAATTAGTGCCAGGTAATGTGCAAGATTCTCATAGGAGAGAGTAATTCAGCAAAATATTACTTGTTTTTCAGCATATAGGGCCAATGATTCCATAATACCTACCAAATGCTTACATTCTGTTAGCTTGGTCATTAGCTTCTACTGCACAAAAATTAGTGACGGACCTCTTTTATGACACTGGGTAGATGTTCTAGCAAGGCAGAGTGGAAATGGGTGTGCCAGTCTTGCTGCAATGATCAGCCAAGCAAAAGCAATGTGAAATAGCTCCAAGCCACAGGCTCACGAGCAAGACCATGTCAAGTAAGAGTCAAGATAAAAGCAAAGTTCCGGGATTACACTTGCATCAAGTCTGTAAAGGAATTTTTAATGTGTTTTACTACTGCTTCACTTGATAATTCAGAAATTATTTTTATTTTGGTATAACCATTCTCAGAAAAAATGTAAATTTAGATCTAATAGTATAGTTAGGAATCCATAGTAATAGATATTAATTTTACACTGTCTTGAGGAGGTAGAAAAAAATGCACTACCAAAATTCTCATGATTTCAGTATTTTTCTCCTCCAAAGATATTTTTAAATACAAGGCTTTTAGAGATTATTTTTCTGAAGGAATTCCTCTAGTCTGTGCCAAATGGTTTGGAAACATTCATCATTTCTCTCTGATGATAGACTATGTAGTATTGCTTCTACTTTTAAAAACAAAGAAAAAATGTGTTTACAGTTTCCCTTTGAGGCTTTTTAGAAAGAATTCTTGTAACACTTGGTGAACAGCAAATAAACATTAAACAAAAAGTTGGTTTAAAATTGGAAACAAGTAACAATGTCGCACGTGATCCATTGGCCACCAAAGTACAGCATTTGAAGACCCGGTTGATGCCGTTTTCAGTTCTGATAAACCATGAAAGCGCTTCAGTCCCGGCTAATGATGCACCATGACTGATGTGTTTTGAACCTGCCACACATCTTCCCACTTGCTACGACTTCACACGGCTTAGCATGTTTTCAAAAACTACCAGCCTTTTCCTAGTAGATATGGGCATTGACAACATTGAATATTTTGGAGTTCTTTTGCTTTCTTAAAGGATCCTCATGACAGTATAGCTCTTGTTTAAACTTTGCTGCAGCTCTACCCGGGAACTGTGTTCAGATTCATTCCATAGGTTGCAAATACATTTTCTGCCCTATGTCAGTTGTCCAGGTCATACGCTCCCCTTGATGAAGATAACTCACATTAGTCAGGAGTCTTTTGGTGGCAAGTGATAGAAGCCAAACTTGAGCTCA
Source organism: Vicugna pacos (assembly GCF_048564905.1). Lineage (NCBI taxonomy): Eukaryota > Metazoa > Chordata > Mammalia > Artiodactyla > Camelidae > Vicugna > Vicugna pacos. The sequence goes on from NC_132995.1 coordinate 74,303,318, forward strand.
GTTAGGCAAAGGGGGATTTTATTGGAAGGACTGGGGTGTCTTACAGCTAAATTGCCTGAAAGAAAAGCCGGGAGCAGCTGTGTCCCTGGGACAGCTGGACTCAGGCACGCGGCTGCAGCCGGGACCCCTGCTCTCTGCCTTGGCCTCCCCCATGCATTCCCTTCATTCCCTCTTACTGCAGATCAGATTTCTCTCGGTGGTTGGGTACCTAGCCTCGGGGCTGCTGCCAGCCCTATGGCACTGCTGTGCAAATGAGACCTCTGGGTGGAGGCCGCATGGCTTGGTGAGCAGAGGCAACTTTGTGAATGGGAAAAAAAAAAAAAAAAGCTCTTCTTTTTCTTGCTTGGATGCAGCCCTATGCCAGGGCCCAAGGTTTGGTCAGTAAAAGCCAGTGGGATTTCAGCCTCTACTCTGAGGTGCCTGGGCACCAAGTACAGACCAAACCTAGTGACCCCGCATGGCCTCTGATTTCTCTGGCAGCTTCTGCACTTCTGTAATAATGAGCTCAAGCTTCTCTCAGGTGTACAGTCAAAAATTCTCTGACTAGACTCTGACTGGCCTGGTGAAGGCCAGGAAACTACTCGTGACCAATCACTGTGGCCAGGGACCCACAGCACTCACCAGTCCACTGTAGACCTTTCCCTGGGCCTTGGGCCACCTGACAAGAGAACAGATCCTTGTGCGCAGGCAGCCGGTCTGCTGGCAGCTTCTACCCAGGCTTGGATATTTTTCCTGAGAAAAATACATAAACTGACACTTGCTTATCACACTATTATCAAATATGATTGGATAAGTTGAAGAAATATTTATGTGATTCGTGATGATACAAGGCGCTTCAGGTTTTAACTGCCAATGATTTAGTTTTAAATTTGTTAGGAATGAACTCAAAGTTAGAATCAAGATATTTTCCTTTTATCTTACATTGTAAGATCCCAAAGCTGCCTTTATGCTTGTGCTGTAAGTTCATAATACTACCCCCCACCCATAACCACTGTTTTCAAAGAAATGTAATATAATCAGCAGTGTGTTTTGGGGACATCTTGTTTTCTTCAGCTTGTTTCAAATGAACTACGGCTCTCTGTCAGTATTAGTTCGTTGTCAAATCTATCTCCACTCCAAATTACAGCGATTCTCACTCATGTAACTTACACGTTTTCCAGAGCTCTTTTTCCAAATAGAAACTTTTAAAGTTATAAATTATTTTTCTCCACTACTGAGTTTTTGCAGAATAATTGGTACAGAATGTCTCTTCTTGATAACACTGCATTTCAACCTTCAGATAGGAGTGAGGAAATCTTTAAAACTCCATTTGTCTTGAATTTTTTGTACTTCTGAAGATAAGTATGGGTTGATATGATCTGTCACTTAACTTTACAATTCCCAATCACATGTAGGGTCCTAGCCCAAAACCACTGCATTCCCTACATTTACATCAATTGCAGATTTACTGTGATCAATTAATGTTATTGGTGATAATTACAAGAATAAAATATACAATTATCAGCACCATTCTTGACTAACTAGGCATATTCTAAGAAATATTTGAGGAAACTGAGAACATAGGCTCTTATTTTGACATAATTTTTAAACAACTGTAGTTACCTGGGGTGGGGGTGGAAATCACACCTAAAAATGATGTAATATTTAAAGAGCAAGTGTCCTCAACATCACCGATCATTAGAGAAATGCAAATCAAAACCTCAGGACACCATTTCATACCTATTAGGACGTCTATTATAAAACAAAACAAAACAGCTTATAGCAAGTATTGGTGAGGACGTGGAGAAACTGGGACACCTGTGTCCTACAGGTGGAATGTAAAATGGTGCAGCTGTCATGGAAAACAGTACAGTAGTTCTTAAGAAAATTGAATTTAGATTCACCATTTGATACAGCATCTCCTCTTCTGAGTACCTACCCCAGAAAACCAAAAGCAGAGACCTGAACAGATGTTTGTGCACCTGTGTTCACAGCAGCATTGTTCACAATAGCCAAAAGGTGGGAGCAGCCCAAGTGGCGATGGGTCAATGAGTGGCTAAGCAAAGTGGTGTATTCATACAGTGAAATATCATCTGGCCTTGAAAAGAAAAGATATTCTAACGTGTGCTACAACATGGATGAACCTTGCAGATTATGCTAAATGAAATAAGCCAGACACAAAAGGACAAACGTCATATTTCATTTATGTAGTCAGATTCATGGACCCAGAAAGTAGGATCGTAGTTGCCAGGGGCAGGGGGAGAGGGAATGGGATTATGGTTTAGTGAGTATAGCATTTTAGTTTTGCAAGATGAAAAATTTCTGGAACTGGATAGTGCTAATGGTTGGACAATGATGTAAATGTACTTAGCACTACTGAACTGTACGCTTAAAAATGGTTAGAATGGCAAATTTTATGCTATGTGTATTTTGCCAGAATAAAAAGAGTGTAGACCTTAACAAACATTTGTGCAGCAAGAACATCAGATAGTTGAGAGTAATGCCAGTGGAGTGTCATCAATTGAATTATAACAAAGTGCTAATTTTTCTATTGTAACTCAGTGAAAAATGGATTATTTATTTTTTAATATATTTTTATTGAAGTATAGTCAGTTTACAATGTGGTGTCAGTTTCTAGTGTACAGCATAATACTTCAGTCATATAGGAACATACATAGATTTGTTTTCATACTCTTTTTAACCATAAGTTACTACAAGATATTGAATATAGTTTCCTGTGCTATACAATGTTGTTTATCTATTATATATATAGTAGTTAGTATCTGCGAATCTTGAATTCCCAGTATATCCCTTCCCACCCACTTCCCCTACTGGTAATCATAAGTTTGTTTTCTATGTCTGTAAGTCTGTTTCTGTTTTGTAAATAAGTTTCCTTTTTTTTTTAGATTCCACATATAAGTGATATCATATGGTATTTTTCTTTCTCTTTCTGGCTTACTTCACTTAGAATGACATTCTCCAGGTTCATCCCCGTTGCTGCAAATGATGTTATTTTATTATTTTTTATGGCAGAGTAGTATTCCCTTGTATAAACATACCACAACTTCTTTATCCAGTCATCTGTTGATGGACATTTAGGTTGTTTCCCTGTCTTGGCTACTGTAAATAGTGGTGTTATGAACATTGGGGCACATGTGTCTTTTTGAATTAAGGTTCCCTCTGGATATATGCCCAGGAATGGGATCGCTAGATCAAATGGTAAATCTATTTTTAGTCTTTTGAGAAATCTCCATACTGTTTTCCATAATGGCTGCACCACACTGCATTCCCACCAACAGTGTAGGAGGGTTCCCTTTTCTCCACAGCCTCCCCAGCATTTATTATCTGTGGACTTTTTAATGATGGCCATTCTGACTGTTCTGAGGTGATACTTCATTGTAATTTTGATTTGCACTTCTCTGATAATTAGCGATATTGAGCATTTTTTCATGTGCCTATTGGCCATTTGTATGGCTTCATTGGAGAGTTGTTTGTTTAGGTCTTCTGCTCATTTTTGGATTGGATTGTTTGGTTTTTTTTCTTATTAAGTTGTATGAGCTGTTTATATATTCTGGAAATTAAGCCCTCATCTGTCTCATCTTTTTCAAATATTTTCTCCCATCCCATAGTTTGTCTTTTTGTTTTGCTTATGGTTTCCTTTGCTGTGCAAAAGCTTGTAAGTTTAATTAGGTCCCATTTGTTTATTTTTGCTTTTATTTCTATTGCTTGCGTAGACTGTCCTAGGAGAGCATTGCTGAGATTTATGAAGAATGGACTGTTTTTAAACTATGACAGGACAATTACATAGCTGATACCTAATGACTACAACTTTTTTCTTCCCTTTGGGAATTTGGAAGGAGACCTATTCCTTCACCAGTTGTAGCTCCCCACAGCAATCCCACACACTCTCCAAGTTAGTCCTCCCTGGGGAATCTACTTAACTACTCCCGGGACTTAACTGTCTGCCTATATCCTGATGATTCCCAATTTTATGTCTCCATGCCAAAACTGCCTGCTTATTACCTCCACTCGGATGTCATCATGGGGACCAATGTCAATGTATCAAATCCAAGCCCGACTTCCCTCCCACTTCCTCCTGCTCCCCAGGGCCCTCCCCTGGCACTCTCCTCTCAGTTCTGAGCTCCACCACCTCACGACCTGGCCACCAAGCTCTAAAACCCAGTCGTTCTAACTGCCTTCTCCCTCTTCTTCATCACCCACTTCCAATAAGGCACCAGCCAGCTGTGTCTCCTTCCTTCTGTCATTCTAGTCCCCCCCCATAACCACCTTTGCTCAGGCCTCTGCTCCCACTGCCACCCCAGCACTACTTCCAGAATGAATTTCCTACTCTTGGCAGACACTGGATTAAAATCTGCAGTAGGCTCCTGGGTGATAAAACCCACACTCTAGAGCGTGTTTAAGGCCGATGATTCTGCACAGAGCCTGCTTCTGTTCGGGTGTGCCCTGCACCTGCGGGCCACTCAGAGATCACTTCACAGGGGCTCAGGAGATCTCAAAATGGTCAGTAATAATCATCAAGTCTTCAGCCTGGTTCCTGGTTCCCTTCCTAACCTCCTCTTTCACGGCTCCTACGTCCACACTCTCCACTCCAGCCACGCTTCACTTCTCGTGGTTTCCCTGGACAGAATCAGCCATTCCTGCCTCCCTGTCTTTGCACACGGTTTTAACGACTTGTTCAGAAACCCAGCATTGTCTTGGGTGGCCCCAAGCAGAGGATTTAATCCCACTAGACTTCAGGTTCCTTTTCTGTAAAATCGTGCAAATGCCTACCTCATAAAATTGTGATGAGGATAAAATGAGATAACGTACACAAAGCAGTTTGTAAACCATAAAATGTTATTTTGTAATTCATCAAAGCCTATCTTTAATGTCACCACCTCCAAGAGGCCTTTTTGACATCCTAGGCAGAAACCACCCTCCACCATACACAGCCCATGTGTCTTCCTGGATTCCACCAGGCTCCTTAATTTATCCAAGTTCCGGCCTCAGCTCGACAACCACAGCATAAACCCCATGAATCAGGATACATTCCTACTCCATGGCCTTCCGTCCACTCTGTCAAACTCTCATGGGTCTACAGTCTTTGAAAGACAAGCAACTTCTAAGATTTGAAGAGGCGGCGACTAAAAGTTCCCGGTGGTGAAACAGCAGGATGTCTTCTGTCTGGGATGCCCCTTGGGATCACAGATCGGCCTCCAGATGGCGAGTTTATCTACCGTGAGCTGGAATGACAGTGGCTGACCCACTGGCTGCCCCTCCTCCAGCCTGGCCTGCATCAGACATGGCTGGTCAGTCACAGCTCTGTCCTGCTGGGCGTGGAGGGTTCCAGCGGCTTTTCCGACACAGCTCCAAGTAGTTGACCAATTTCTGCACAATAGGGAAAAACCATTTGCCAGCCATTGAGCCTCAGAGACACCTGCAAATCCCTGGCCGAAAGTCACTACAGAGAACAATAAAGGGCTGAAAAAAGGGAGGATGACTTCACATCTGGCGAGTGGACTGGCGGGGCTCTAAAGTAGCCGTCGATCCCTGGGTGCTGGCTCAGGGCAGGCTGCTGCAGGGAACACAGCCCGGCCAATACTTGTGCAAAGAGATTTTGTCCCAGACTGAAAGGTCAGAGATCCCCAAAACCACCCTCTTCAGGATCCCCAGGGAGGAAGTGTGAGGGTCGTGGCTTCCCACGCAGCGCCGCCACCTCAGTTCACTGAGTGCATAGCCACGAGTGTCTTTCTGAAAAGTAGCCGACAGCGCGTCAGCCTGCTTTCTTCGACAAAGGGCTTACGTGTAATTAAAAGGGATTATGCTTTGAAGGAAGAAACTAGCCTTTAATCACCCAGAGAAGGACACAGCAGCCTGGGCCGGAGGTGCTCCGGGCGCCGTTTACGCCCATCGCTGCCGTGAGCCCCAGCCGTAGACAGAGGGCTGGGAGCCATCTCCCGGTCTTCCGTGGTCACCAGCATGCGCTTCGCCAGGCAGATCAAGCTTCTGCTCTGGAAGAACTGGACCCTGCGGAAAAGGCAGAAGGTAACAGGTGCAGTCTGTGGTCTCAAAGTGAGGTGTGGGGCAGATAGGCAGCGGAGAGCGTGGGTGGCGCGGGAGTGGGGAGGGGAGTGGCTGCCATTTATCACGGAAGCACCGGGTAACTGTCTGGCTGCTCCGTGAGCCTCTCTGAGAAGTGTCCTTTGCAGGAAGATGTGCTTCTCTGTCCTGAGGTGGCCGCTTTCCACCTGCAGCCCAGTGTAGCCATATTAAAGTCCGCTTCTGCTGCCCTGCACATAAATCCGTTTCTCACCCATCCCTTTCCCTGTCCCTGGTTTTTAAACCTGCCCTTCAGTCCTCACGCCCTTGCCCATCTCTGTTGTGCGGCAGGAAGAGCCCTAAGCCCTGAGGATCAGGCTTAAAGGAAGACCATGCTCTCCAGGGGCTTCCCTGCCCAGTGATACTGTTTCATTGGCTCTGTGAGGCGCACTGATTTTTCACATTTCTGAAATTAGACTGCAACTCACATTCAAGTGACACTTTTTCCTCCCTTAATGTGCAAAAAATAACAGTGTGTCTTACCAGTGATGGTGTCTTAGATTCAGTGAGCTCCGACACCTTATCCACCTTCACAGACATTTATTGAGCCTTTCAGTGACCAGGCATGGGGCTAGCCTGGACCAGGGACTTAAAGACACAGCTCCTACCCTGGACTCACTTCTAGGATGGCTGGGGAAACTCAGAGTACAGTTTGATACTGGGAGCGAGGAAAGGAGCATAGATCAGATGGCCCCTGAGAAGAACAGGCAAGACCACAGGAGGTCAGAGGAGCCCAGGGGAGGACGTGTAGGTCCCGACTGGCCTCTGCAAGTTTTCTGGGGGGAAAGGGTAAAGAGGTAGTATATGACTACAAAGAAATAATGCACTTTGCTATAGCCTCAGGGACAAGGAAATGCCAGGTATACTCAAAGAGCGAGAGAGGGAGAAGCACAGGAGGGCTGGGGGTGGGCAGGGCTGAGGGTGGAGGAGCCAGGGAAAGCAGGGAGTGCTTGGAAGGAGACGGGGAGCAAGACGGGCTGCGGGGAGGAAGAGAGCAGGTCTGTTCAAGCCTCGGTTCAGAGAGGGTTTTCTTGGGCGGGACAGGGTTGGGGGCCACTGTAAAGATGGTCAGAGAAGGGTGGGGGCCGACAGGTGGACCACCTGAAGACCCGCAGCGAGCGTCTCAGTCGGGGCCCAGTCAGAGGGCGTCTACCACAAGGGGGTGCGGGGCAAAGCAGGCGAAAGGGCCCAGGGTGGCACGGGGGTGGCCGCCTCAGGAGGCGCCAGCCGCCCCAGAGCCGAGAGAACCAGGGGGAGAGAGTGGGACTGTCAAGTCTTGGAAACACAGAGGGGATGTCAGGAGAGCTGAAGCTCAGACCTGCGAGGAAGGGGCGCGGTGAGGCTGCTACCGCGGTGTCGGCCTGACCCAGGAGGGGGAGCCCTGGCCGGCTGGAGGGCTTGGAGCTGGGGAACAATAGCTTAATAGCTGGCACAGAAGAGGACCCAACCCAACCACATGCACAGATGATCCTGCTGTGTGTGGCTTGGACGGGACGTAGGGAGGCTGGAGGAGAAGCCAAGTTAGGCCCCCTCCTCCTGGGAGACACCACTGTCCTCAGGCTGCTTTCCTTTGTCAAAGCTGGTGTGATTTTCAAATTAGAGTTGAAGTTATTTGTCACCCCAGGAGCCAGGAGCCAGTAATGAGACTCAGTCTCTTATTTCCAGGAGCTTCCCCTTCTAGAACGAAAATAGGCAAAACTGAAACAAGATTCATTATTAAATTCATTCATTTATCCTTTTGCTCCTTCAGTTAACAAACACTTAATGGTTCACCAGGCACCGTGCCAGGTGCCAGGTACACAATGACAAGCAAGACAACTTGGTCTCTGCCTGAGTGATGTTTGCAGCCTATGGAATGCCGAGGAAATTCAATATGTGACTGTTTTTCCTCTTCTCCTAAGAGACTTAAGATTCTCAATTCTGCTCTCAGTGTGCTCTTCGTGGCCCTCAAATAATAAACCCAAAGTCTGCAGCTGCTGGCCTGAATGGATCCCATTCCTGTGGCAAGCACATTGCTGTCACAGAGAATAACCAAGTTTTCAAAGACAGCGTTTGGCTCCAAGGCGCTCACAATCTCTGCTTCCTTTCCCGGGCACTGGTGGGTGTCCCCTGCTCTGGGACTCTGTCTTCTCCACACTCTGCTTCCCGGGGAAGCACACTTGCAGCCCACCGCTCCCACATTCCAGGAATTTCCTGGATGTCTGGGCACGATGGAGACATCCACACAGCTCCCAGTAGCTCCGAATGGGGGTCTGTGGCTCCTCCTGTAAACTTTTGGTTCTTCTGGAAGTCTCTGCCTTCACATAATGGTGACTCTAAGAAAGCAGAGTGCAACACACCCAGCTGATAACTCAGCTCCTAGGTTTTTAATTCCTCAGACTCCCACGGTTGGGGTGTTACTGCTGCAAAAACAGCTGCCGAGCTTCCCCATCCGTCTTCTCCCGGCCCCCGAGGGCATAAAGTGAACGTCTTCTCGTCCCTGCTGTCCTCCGTCTCTTTTTCTTCTTTCTCTGTTGACTAGTATTACCAAGTGTCTGGCACTGCATTAAGTATCACCTCACTTAACCCTCACCTCAGTCCTGTGAGAGCCGCCCCTGCTATCCCCCATGGGTACTGATGAGCCTTTGGAGAAGATTTGTGACTGGTGGGGCCAGCCCTGGGGCTCCATAACAGGCAGACGTGGCTGTTACCTGATTCTGCTCTTGTGTTTCAAGCCCTGTCTAATAAATGGGTTATGAAGGCCACAATGATAGGGTGACCGTCTAATTTATCATCCAATCCAGGGAACCTTTAAAAGTGAAAGGAAGCACTGTTAATACTTACATTAGGACAGTAAATGAAAACTGACACTGGACCTGGCAAACTGGGCTGTGTGGTCCCCCTCTGTGTCCTATATGGCCAGGTGAGTTAGCCCCTGCCCTGGTGGAATTCAGAGCCAGGTGGAAACGTGTTGGCCCACAGCTACTGAGCAGAATGACACACGCAGCAGCGGAGTAGAAGAAAGCACCGGCTGGGGGACGAGGCTGGGCTCTGGGAGCTCAGGAGGGAGACTGGGATTGGAAGGGGTGAGAGAGGTCTCAAGGAGTTCGTTCCCCAGAGCGTGTATTTCCAGTGATAAGAGCTCCCCCACTGCTGGGGACAAAAGACATCCACCCACAGGAGGGTTTGTGAAGACCATTAGGTGTGTCTCCTGCCCCTTGGAGCCCTTGGAGTCTAGGGCCATTGGGGTCATCCCCCAGCCTCAGCTTCTGCATTGGGCTGAATATCTGGGGAGGCCTGAGGATTCATGAGAATGGGGGACTTCTCAGCTCCTGGACCCCTGACCTGGGCATCTGGTATAGCTACGACCTTTAGCCTAGGGCCCAGAATTAGGTGAGGTGAACCTGGGAGGTGGGAGGAGGCTGGGCAGCCAGCTCCAAGGTTTCCCAGGCCCTGGGTCATATTCACCCAGCTTCAGAACCCTGTCTGGGCTCTCCGTGCAGAAGGGAGAATCCGGCGGCTCATTTCAAGCCTTGGCCACCCGCTTTCAAACTGAAAACAGGGTAGGAGGGAAGAAAACCTAACTGGCCAAGATTGAAAACAGCAAGCACGATTGCCCTTCCCTGAGACCCCCTCCCCCCTCCAAAATGGATTGAGTGGTAAAAGGAGGGGGAGGGGAGGCAGAAAAAAAGAGAGAGAGACAGGGAACAAGGAAATACCAGTTTGGGGAAAAAAAGATTTCCACCGGCCCCTCCTGAGCTTCGGCTGGGCTTAATTAAAGTTACAGACATATTTAAAGAGAAGGGATGGGGGAGTCAGAGCCACTCCGAAAACGTGTTTTTAATTACACTGTGGAATTTCTCCCTAGGGTATGCCTGTGCGCAGCTGAGCATCAGGGACAAAGATGCCGCTCTGGGCTGGGGGTGCTGGGCAGATTCTGGGGGAGGGAGCTGCGGCGGTGGTGAGGCCTTGCCAGGCTAGAAGAGAACTGCTGGTGGTCCGTGTGCCGGCAGTGAGGTATGAAATGCAGCCCTTCCAAAACAAACTCTGGCAGAGGTAGAGAAACAACCCTGACTCCTCAACAAAGGGTTTTCAAAGATCACCAACCCCTACCTGTGTCTGTGGTTCTCAGCCCCAGCTGCACGTTGGGATGACCTGAGAAATGTTAGCAAACAAACAAGACCCATCAAACTGATGTCACACGGCCGCACTGGTGTAACTGATGTGGGGCGTGCCTGAGATCCCCACACGATTCCTATGAGAACCATAGGCCTAGGTTAGCGGAGGTGGTCAGTCGAGAGTCAGGGGCTACAGGCAGAAAACGGCAGCCCCAACTCGGATACGCGGTGGCGAGGAACCCCGGCCAGGCTGTCCTCGTGCTAGGGCTAGGCAAGGAATGGAGGGGAATGGGAAGGTCTGATCTGGCCTCCCTCTGGTGGGTGACAGTTCGAAGGCCGGGTAGTTCAAAACACAAGAGTGAGTGAGGGGGTGGGTGAGTGGATGAGAGAGTGTGTGACTCACATGTGCAAAGAGGGGTGAGATGCATTAGGTTAGGTTTGGGAACTTTGTCCACGAGACAGGTAGGCCAGACAGGCTGACCCTCCCCTGGTCCAAGCCCCTCTAACTTACGGAATAGGGAACAGTGTGTGGGTAGTTTCTCAGGAAGCCCCACATTTCCAAACTGGCAACTGGGCAATTCTGACTCCAGAAAGGGAGAAAAGGAGCAGACATGAACGTGAGTGAAGGGCAGGCCTGAGAGTGTGCAGATGATTTTAATAACTCCTGTCCTTCGGCTCTTACAATGCGCTGTCACCTGTACTGTCCCTGTGACACTTGTAAGAACTGAGGATCAATAATAAATGGCTCTTGTTTGTGGAATGTCACCGTGTGCCATTCTCTGCTTTAGCTGTTTTACACAGTAAGCTCATTTCATCCTCACAACTGCTCTGAGAGGTCAGTCCCAATATCCCGTGACCCCATTTTACAGATGAGACCCTGAGGCATGGAGAGGCAGAAGAGGTTACCCAAGGCTGTAAAGCTAGTAGAAGGCAGAGCCAGCCAAGAGCCCCTGGTACTAATGCACTCTTAACCCTCAATAGAAGCTGTAGGACAGAATAGTTCCATTTCCCAGATGAGAAAACTGAGACTCAGAAATTAAGCAAGCCCTAAAGTGATTCCTAACCTAGATCTTCACATTCCCAAGTCAGCATCAACGTTTAACCTACCAGACTACTCCCAGATAGACATCAGGAAGTGGAAGGTGGTCAACTTACTAGATGAAAAGCCAGTGTTGCAAACAATTGTCATAGTCAAATATGCAGAATCTGGACTGGTTGTCTCACGTCTTTGTTAAGGACACCAGGAACAACTTCTGGTTTCCTCCTTTGCACCTATCACTCACATCACTATCTTGTCAAACTTGCTCCCCAACCTGGGGAGGTCCAGGGATGGAAGGCATGAAGCCAATATACGTGTCCCTGGGGGAAACAGTTTTTTTAAGTCTGCAGACTGTTGGTGACCTGAGCCTCTGTGTCACCTCCAGCTTTCCTGGAAAAGCCTCCTAGACCAGTTGACAAAGTCTCCCTCATTCCACCGATATTTACTGGCACTTATAATAAGCTTGGCTGTGTTGGGTGTTAGAATCAAGTAGTGACAAGGATAGATGTGGTCCCTGCCCTCGGGAAGCTTAGAGCAGTGAGGGACCCGCCTTCACAAAGGAGCAATGAACCTAAGGTAGGACGAGTGATAAGACAGGAGTGCAGGCTGCTGTGGGGACAGCTGTGCTGTCTCGTGCCCAGCAAGGATGAGCGAGGCTGCTAACAGTGAGCCAGGGTACTGGGGAGTCTCTGCGCCTCCTCCCTTGATGTACATGACCCGGGGAGCTGCCAACATTCCTATGGCTGTCAAGTACGCTTGGGGTCAGTCCTCTTAACACTGGGTGGGAATTGTCCAGTATTGGTGTTTTGCCATTTTGTGGGAGAATGTGTAGGGGGAGCCCTGAAAATGAGTGTCTTAAGGAAAAATCTATTATTCTTTCTTCTTCCCATAATGTTTGTGTGTTTCCTGTAACATCCTCCCTAGGCATATTTTGAGTAAAACAGTTTGTGAAAAGTTACAACTGCATAATTACCACCTGCCCTGAACATTTTTTGCCTGTTCTTCAATGCATTATCCTTTTCTGCTCATTGACTTATGTTATGGTTTGGAATTGTTTTGTTGCCAGTAGACCTTACCAACAGGGAAGGAACAAACGTTCATTGAGCACCTGCTATGAGGTCTACCATTTTGCTGAGAGTTTAGGTGCATTTCTTTGGAAGAAACAACAAAGGGTTACATTTAAAACCATGTGCACAGCCCCTAGCTGATCTGCAGATACTTACATCTCTGTTCTTAGCATCTGCTTAAATTCTCCTTTGAATTTTATGAGTTTCCTTCCTAAGGTCTTCGGATTGGGGACAGGGTAAAAGAACTATTACGTTCCCAGGTACACATCCCTCCCTGCCCCCCGCCCCCAATAATCCTACCTGTCCAACGCCACCTTCTTGTGTGGCGTCCCAGGGCAGGGGCTGCAGCAACCAATTTGTTTATTCCTCCTTTGGAGTCAAGAGTCCTTAAACTCTAAACTGCACCTGAATTTAAATCCCGACTTTCAATCGTATGTTGGTATCAGCAGCCTCTTCCAGTATTGTAAAAACCCAGGGCAGTATGCTCTGCTTTGTTTTTTTAAGCAACAAGACATTGTTGAAGGAAAATGTTGGTAAATCCAGATTTCCGTTGACTTTGCTATGGATCACAGTATTTCACAAAGGCATTTGTGCCTTTACGCATTCATGCAGTGACTACACTTGCAAAGTCTAGTGTGCGCTAGAAGAAGACAGGGTGGGGGGAGGGGCAGAGCACTGGCCCTGGAGCAGGAGACTGGATTTTGGTTCCAAGGCTGTCACAGCCAGTGTGACACTGCACAGGTCACCCGCCATTCCTGGGCTTCTGTTTCCTCATCTGCAGAAGGAGAGGTTACACGCAGACCTTTACTACCTGCAGCATCAGCATTACTGGGAGCTTGTCAGACGTGCAGAGTCTGGTGGGGTCTTACAGAGTCAGAATTGGCATTTCTGTGCACAGTAACATCTGAAGAGCACTGAAGTACATATTGATGATTCTTGATGAAAGTCCAGGGCCATTGCAATTTTCTAAAATAAATGCAGAGTGGAACCTAGATGGACACCATGTCTTGTTAGTCTAATATATCAGAGTAGAGGTAGTGTGGGAGATGGGATAAAAGAAGGGAGTCCTTTAAGTAAATATACTACGTGGAGGTGAAATGTGTCTGCTCTGGGTATGTCTGCAGTAATCTCTTAACATCTCTGGCCTTTCTTTCATTTTGTTTTTCCAGATTCGCTTTGTGGTGGAACTGGTGTGGCCTTTATCTTTATTTCTGGTCTTGATCTGGCTGCGGAATGTCAACCCACTCTACAGCCAACACGAATGTAAGCATGACAGGGGGAGCCCTGGCAGGCCTGGAGGTCTGGTCCATTTGTTTAGAAAGGTCTGGAGGGTTGGTGGTGCCAGGATTGGATCTGCTTATCACCATTTCATGCCTACAGTGCAGGAAACAGAGATTTATCAGCATTATGCAAACTAATTTTTAAATCTTACACATCCTACACAAATACTTGTAGTGGTTACTGAAGAATTGTGTAATTATTTTTTGTTTGTTTCTGTTTTCATTGTTTTTTTTTCCCTATCCCTGAACTCTTACCAGTTTTAAAGGGAGCAAATTATGAATGAGTTCTTTAAAAAAAATCTAGAGACAATTTAGGGATTTGTTATACATGGTGCTAAAGAGAAATAAGGAGAAGGGCATAAAATAGTATATTAATAATATGGTGTTTCTCGGACCCCAGAGGTGTCCTGGGACATAGTATGAGGCTGTGAGTGCCTCTTCTATACTATGTTCCTTAAAGAAAGCCTTCGTCTGGTTTCTGGCCAGGATGACCTCTGCTGACGCAGCTCCTGGTTCTTGCTCCTCACCCTCTTGTTCATGAGTCCCAGGCCCTAAGTTTTGAATCAGCCTCCTGTCCATCTAACCCTTGCTTCTTTACCTCACCCCTCCCCAAGGAGCCCATAACCTACGTCCCTCTTGCATGTAGAGGTACACACTCAGTACACAGTTGTCGAAGGACTAGATGACCCTCTTCTCCTCAAGCACCAGCAGCTAACGGAGGCTTCTTGAGCTAACATCCCTCCACCCCCTCCCCTCCCAAAACCATGTGCTTCTCCTCTGTTCCCCCTCCACACTTCCGTCCATGCCTCCAGCAGGACACCTGTCCCTCTCCCCGCTACACTGGGAGCTTGAGAGAAGACACCCTGTCTCCGGCACGCAGCACAGGGCCTGGCATGTATTAGATGCTCCTGCTCTCAAATGTTGATGAATGAAGGCAAGCACCAGAGGGGCCGGGCTCCTTCCTGCAGCGGCTCCAGCTTCCAGGCCCTGCATCCCACTTGGTGTCAGTGACTAACTCCTTGCCTTCATTTCCTGTCTTAAAGGCCATTTTCCCAACAAGGCGATGCCCTCAGCAGGAATGTTGCCGTGGCTCCAGGGAATTTTCTGCAATGTGAACAATCCTTGTTTTCAAAGCCCCACCCCAGGAGAATCTCCTGGAATTGTGTCAAACTACAACAACTCCATGTAAGTGCTGCGATCCCCACCACACGAGGAGGAGGCCGTGTACCCTTTGTTCTCATCTTGCTCCAGAGCCCACGTGTGGGCTCACAGACCGTGGAACGCTGCCCGAGTGTTTTTGTGGCTTGCCGAAAACTTAAACTCGGAGACGCAGGGCGTGTTTCCTCTCTGGAGCCTTCTGTCAGCTGTCGGGGCACTTGGCGGGTGGGGAGCATCAGACTCAGGCCACGTGGTGTGATTTCTTGGTCCTTATATCTTCAAGATGTGACTGGGAGTCTGATGTCAGCACCCTGCTGGGAGGGGCCCACTGCCTCCAGGTCATCCAGCTGCTTGGGCGGAGTCACTGGAGGAGAAAAAACTCAGTTCCCCTTCTGTTTCTTTCTATCACTCTCTACCCTGGGTCAACTCCGACAGACCCCTGTTCCTTTAAGAGCCTTCTTGGACATATAAAGGCTAAGAAGAATGTCGGGGTCCTCGTGAGGGTAAATGAAAGCAGGTTTACAAGGTGAAGCTTTCTTCTTGGGAGGAAAAGGCAGTTTCCAAACCCTCTGTCATAAATACCGTCAGTTCCCTCAGGCAGCAAAATCTTAGGGCATCACTTGAGAGCAGTTGTTCTTAACTTGTGGCGCTGAAGAACCTTCTGAGAAGCTGATGAAAACTGACAGCGCCTCTCCCAGGAAGAATGGACACACACACACACACACAACGTTACGCTGTGTGAACGACTGCAGGGGACTCGTGGACTCCAAGCTAATAACCTTTGGTCTGGGGTCAAATTTCAAGTCAAATCCCCCAAGAAGAGGGTCCCTGTCAGAGCAGAAGCAGGGGGACTTGATGTGGCATGTGCTGCAGACAGAGGCTCAGGGATGAGAACGGGCTGCCCGTCGCCCCCTGGGCTGCCCTCGAGCTGCAGTGTGTGAGGCTTACATCTGACGGCCACCAACAGGGGCTTATTTGGGGATGGCTTCACCTGCCTGTATGAGCACAAATCCGGATGGAAACTGAGGTATTTGGTTACTCCAATTCTCTCCTTAGAGGAGCTCTGGATATAATTCCTCTAGGACAAAACTGCACTTAGACTGAAATAAAAAGAACGTTTAGGAAGTCAGCTTAAAGCTCGGAGGTAGCCTTCCCCACTGGGAACAGACTGTGGCTGCTTTGGTCCTGTGATGACAGAGTTGCGTAGTTGTGAGGGAGACTGTGTGCTCACAAGTCCATGCTTGCTGACCGCCGGGTTACAGGAAGATAGAAGAGGGGACAGGAAGCACTCATCTTCCTGGGAAAGTGAGCAGATGACATTTTAGTTGGGCTTCCATGGCTGCAAACACTGGAAGCTTTAATTTGCGACCTATGCTTTTGGCTCGAGCCTCCTTGAAGTAGCTGAGAAGAAACACCTGCCCATCCAGAGAGACCCCATGGGGCGCACGGTGAGATCGGGGGGGGGGGAGTGTCGGAGACATTTGGGTGAAAGCTTTTCGGAGCTGTGGTGGGACCGTACTGACAGAGGCTATAGATTGTGGGGTGGGAGCTGGGGAGGGCGGGGACTTGGGACTCCTGCTCTGCTCAGCATTTGAAGCAGGAGATCGGGGTTTCATACTTCACACACATATTATGGGTGAATGTTGGCTTATTCAGGGTTCTTTTGCTTGCCAGGCACAGAAAAGCACTTTAGCACATCTAAGCTCCAGAGGGAAAGATGGTTTGGACACTAGACCGTCTTGAAAAGCCGAGGGCAGTAAGGCAGGTCTCGAGGGAGGGGGCACGGGCCGGAGCCCAGCAGGGGCTGCTCCTGGGCCTGCACGCCCAGCCTCCCTCCTCCCTCTGGGCATCTACTCCACTTGCTTCCCTCCGTGGACCAGTAGCCGCTGCTTCTCAGTGGCTGGGCTGGTGCTAGCTGCCCTGTTCACAGCGGCTCGGCTTGGGCAATCGGAAGAGCATCCCTGAGTACCATTCAGGTCCCCGGGAGCACATCTGCCTGGACTGGCATTATTCTCCGTGTCCAGCCAGCCTTGGTACGTGTGTGCACGCGTGCGGGGAGGAGTCGTGGTTACTCAGGGAAGCGGGTGCTCGCTGGGAAGAACCTCCAGTGATACCTCCTAATACCGTGCTGTTTAAGGCTTCCTGGGACGGGACACACAGAGAAGGGACCCAGCCCTGCCAGAGGTGGAAGGCTTTTGACAACAAATTGCTCACCGCCCCTGTCTACTATCTTGTATGTACAAGGAAGTAAAAATACCTTTCTCCTTTCCCCTTGGCAGTATTGTGAGGATGTATGATGTAGTAGCTAGGTCGTATCTTAAAAAATTATACAAGGTGTTGTTTTATTATTATTATGAAAATGACAGCTGTGTCTCTCCTGATGGGGCTCCATCTTTCTTGCAGCTTGGCAAGGGTGTATCGAGATTTTCAAGAGCTCCTCCTGGACGCACCAGAGAGGCAGCACCTCAGCCAGGTTTGGACAGAGCTCCGCACTTTGTCGCAACTCATGAACACCCTCCGGATGCACCCCGAGAGGATTGCAGGTGAGATGGGCTTCAACGTTCTTCAGCATCACTTGCCTCTCACTTGCCTCATTCATCTGAGAGACTGAAGATACAGAAAATAGTGGGGAGATTTGGTGGGAAAACATATTAGAGGATGTTGGAAGGGATGCGGTGTAGGGGCAGTGTGAGGTTTGCCCTGGGATGAACTCCTCTTTCTGCCAGACTTGAAGGTGGGAAGTTGGGAAGGACGGCAGGAAAGGTCCCATCCCAGGCAAGCCCAGAGATGGAAAGGAGGATGCGGAGAGGGACGGTGCTCTGGGGAGTGTGAGGCCAGGTGAAGGGCTGAAGCAGAGGGAGGAGTCTGCAGAGCATGGTGAAGGTGTGGAACACTTTCCCAGAGTCCTGGAGAGCGAGCTACCTAGGACTGCGTGGAAGCCACTCCAGGCAGCGGCAAGGAGCCAGGGGGGTCAGAGCATACGTTTACCATGACATGAATGTGTACAGTTCTGTTTCTTCTGGTAACGTTCAGCATCCCAGGCCCTGAGGCAGAGCAGGTGCCGAGTAGGGGGTGCAGGGCAGGGGGCTGGCAGGGAAGTGCTATGGAGAGTGCGGGAGGCCAGGGGTTGAGGGAGGTGGTTGGCCTGCCCGAGCTCAGTCCAGTGTACAGGACGAACGAGAAGCGAGCAGCACTACATTTGCCCCAGGGAAACAGAGGGGCAGCAGAGAGAGGTCGCAGAGGGCTCCACGGCCCTGCTTAAGGACTGCGAAATAGCAAGGCGGAGAGACTGACTGCTACGGTCAGAATGTGAAGTATGCAAATTCAGGATTTCAGAAGCATGTGGGACAGATGAGATCAAGCCCCCAGGTGTGGCCTTGGTGGTTGAAATGGAGCAGAGGTGAAGATTAAGGTGATGGAAAGACAAAGGAAATGAGAGGCCAGGTACTGGATGGACAATGAGTTTGTGCAAGGAGGAGAGCCCCGTGGAGTCCAGGCCGCTCCTCCCCAGGGGACGAGCCAGAAACAAACAAAACCTAACCCTGATACCCACTCGGACATCTCTTTTTAGAGCACAAGTGGGTGCTGTGTGTTTGCCACATCCACGTAGCCTCCCCTGTGTATGGCCGTGGAGCATGGCCATGCTGGGGCCTGGGCACCAGCTGGACCCCATCCCCCTGGAGAGGCAAATGAGTGTCTGGGAGGGAACAGGGCCTGCTGGGACCCCAGGGGTTCCTGCATCCTGGGGCTGGGAGAAAGCTGCCAGCGTGGGGAAGGTTGTTCAGGGCTGGGGCTTGGAGACTGCGAAGGAAGCATTTTTGCAGCTGCTGGGAGATGTCTGCTACTGGGATGAAGTTGAGGAGGTCTGTCAAGATGATCTTAGAGGATGACAAGGATAAGGAAGGGAACAAGGGGGCAGGAGAGGCTGGACAGAGCAGCAGCCCCCTAGGGCCCCTCCCCTACGTAGTTTAGTCAGCTTTTATCTGATGTCTGGTGAGTGGCTACCAAGCCAGGAAGTGTGCTGGTCCCTGGGGACAGAGAGACAGGTCAGAGCAGTGCCTTCCCCGAGGGCTCCCAGGGCAGAAGCGGGAGGATTGAGGGGACAGTGGCCACACCACATCTGGGCTGGTGGAGAGAAGCAGGGGGGCTTCAAAGAGCACAGGGTGTCAGGAGGGGAAAGTTGCCCAAGGAGGACCTGATCGTCCTCCAGCTGGCCGCCTCCTCCCTTCTCTCCCCGTTGGAGTAACAAAGGACAGGAGTGTGAGCAGATGACTGTCAAGACTATTTCACTGCACTGAAATTCTTTCAGAATGGAAACGCAGATACTTTACGTAGCAGTAAAGCCGTATCACAAACACCACCTTCCCTGCTGCCCCGGGTGGGAGAGTTTACTTAACTCCCTCTTGAAGGGCCTCGTACGGTGTGTGCACAGCCAGCACCTTCCCAGTAACGGGAGCAGAGGGCCGCAGGGTTAAACAAGCAGGGGGGCAGGGGCTGGCCAACCCGGGACTGACGTCCACCCCATTCACCCCGCAGACATTTCATTTTGTTGTCTGGTTGTGAGATGGAGTCCAGCTGGGAGGAAGAATAAAGGAAGTCGTTTCAAACCACAAAGTCTTTGTGGTCTTTCTAGCCTGCTTATGAGAACCAAAATCACTGCTTCCTAATCAGACGCTGGGCTAGCTTTGAGCCGGCCCCAGGCGCCCCTTCTGCCGGCCTTCAGGCCGTGGGAGAGCGTCCACTCCCTCCGCGAGGGCAGCTTCAGGTCTGAGGAGACGGGGTCAGCGAAGGTCAGCCAGGGCTCTCCAAACTGCAGAACTCCAGCCTTGGTGGCCATGGGAGGGGACAGGGGGCTGTCCCCACTTGGAGGGACAAAGGCTCTAAAGGAATTGCAGGCCTGGGACTGAAGTCCCGTGCCAGCACTGAAGACGACTTCGGGGTCTGTCCCGGGGCCACCTGGGGACCTCGCTCCCTGCGAGCACCGCCTCCTCACCCCACAGCCGCAGTGGAGGGTGAAGCCTTTGAAAGCCAGATGTTGGGCCGTTGCTGGTGTGCACTTTTGCCTGTCAGTTCCCAGTCACCTGGGAGAGGATGCCTGCTGTGACCCCAGGCAGTTTCCCCTCCTAGCAAACCTGTGGTGCTGCATTCTCAGCAGAGGAGGGTTAATGGTAAGAGACCAGCCGGGCGGCCCCTCCGCTCTCCCCTACAAGCCAGCTCTGCGGTCTCTCAGTCATCTTTAAGCACCTTCTTCCCCTGAGCCGCACGCACGCATTCTCCCGCCTTCCCTCCCACCCCGACCACAGCTCCACTCCACCCCCAGGCCTCAGCAGCCCCCTCCCCGAGCCTCTAGTCTTCCCAGGGCAGAGAACAAGAAGAACCACATTTTAGACCACATTTATTTTTCTTTCCTGAGGCCCCCAGTTCACATTTCTCCCTCAGGAGTCTAGTGGGGCTTCTGTCTGCTATCAGCCATCTCGTACATGTTGGGCCCCACGCTTTCCTGACAGGGTGGCCCCACCCCTCCTCAGGTGTGCTGGGCCAGCACGCTCCTGCCCCTTCTCCCGGGGGCCCCGCAGCCCAGGCACCTGGGCGGGACACTGGGCCGGGGCGAAATCACTCCCAGCCTCCCTTGTTTTGTCCCTTCTCCCCAGCGAGGTATTTGTATGTAGGGTCAGGTGAGGGAGTTAAAGAACAAGGAAGAGTTAAACAGCCAGGTAGGGTCCTGACGCTCAGGTCAGGACAACAGACATTTACCGAGTGTCTCCTGTCGTTCCACAGACATTTACCAAGACCCTGATTCCATGTCAGGTTCTAATGCTGGGTGTCAGATAGAGGGGACTTCAAGGGCTTACACCGCTGTGCCCACCATCGTAGGTGTGACGGGGAGTACAAGAAAAGCAGGACCCATTGCCCCTTGCTCTCAGGAGACTCTGCGTGCGTGTGTGCGTGCATGCATGCGTGTGCGTGCATGCATGCGTGTGCATACGTGCATGTGTGTGCGCATGTGTGTGTGTATGCTGGGGGTGGGGGGGGTGTTGCTGGAGGCTGAGGATACACTGCAATGCTGTCTACAAAGAAATGACTTGGAGAACAACCAAGCTGGCACCCCAGGGGAAGGAAAAGGTAGATGACAGGACATTCGTTATGGAAAAGAGGGGAAGACAAGAATAGAATAGAACAGCACCTCCCAGAACTGCTCCCTTGGAGTGGTCCCCCTGATCCGTGGTTTCAGTTACCTGTGGTCAACCACAGCCCGAAGATATTAAATGGAAAATTTCAGAAATAAACGATTCCTAAATTTTCAGTTGCCCATCGTTCTGAGTAGAGTGATAAATCGCACATCCTCCTGCTCCTTCCTGCCGGAGACCTGTAACCTCCCTTCGTCTAGGTGTCCCCCTCGTTGATCACTTCACTAACCTAAGTCTCGGTGATCAGGTCGGCTATCACAGCACCACAGTGCTTGTGTTCAAGTAAACCTTTCTTTACTTACCGATGGCCCCAAAGCACAAGGGTGCTGGCAATTCAGATAGTCTCTTACTGTACCTAACTTATAAATTAAACTTTGTCACAGGTATGTATGTACAGGGAAAAATATGTAGTACAAATAGAGCTCCGTACTGTCTGTGCTTTCAGGCATCCGTTGGGGGTCTTGGAATCTACCCACTGAAGATAAAACGGACAGCTATATTCAGGTCCCCCTAAAGGCTCTGGCCTTTTCCTATGCAAAAGGTAGTGATACTGGACTGACTACGCGATGGTACAACTCGAAGGGGCACCCATCATGGCAAGAGGGGCTGCCGTGCAGTGGAACCTCAGGGCTGGTTCCCCTACCCCAGCTGCCTGGTTGGCCCATCTCCTTACCAGAGGAAGTTAGCAGTGAATCAGTCTGGACCAGGGATGTACAGAGAAGTCACAGCCTGAACGTGAAGAGATGGCTGTCAGACACTCAGGGGGCTAGGCCTCTTGGCTGCGTGATGAGGGGAGAAAGTGGGAGGGAGCAGTTGGAGCGCTGAGGTGTTAGAACCTGGAAGGAGCAGGGAGGGTTGATGATTGGAGTTAGTTCAAGAGGAACAGAGATAAGCCGTCAACCAGGCTCCCGGAGAAGTTGGGATAGAGAGACGAGCATTTTCATGCAACCCAGGTGCTTTCCCTTAATGCTGAAATGGTTCCACAACTATCTGGGCCCGTCACTCGCTTCTCTCGTGGCACCTCATGAGCTGTAGCAGGGGCCGGCTTGAGGCTGAGAGTTGTGCCTGGAAGCAGGTGGAGAAGATGGGTGTGAGTCCCTGGGGAAGGGTAAGAATACTATTAAAGCAATCAGAACAAGCATTTTCTGAGCTGGGAGCTAAGCACCTTGCATTCCCACGACGACGCTAAGAGATAGATGTGGAAAGTCCAGACGCAGGGAGTTCTGGGAGTGCTTTGTGCCTTTTTATAAGAAATCTCTGCTTCCGGCAGGTTTTGAGTGGAGGCAGAGAGAACGCGGCTGGGCTGGTCAGGACATGAACCTGCAAGCCAGGCAACGGTCATCCCCCTTTCTCCACCTGAAGACTTTCCTGCCCCAGACAGCCGCGTCTGTCTTAGTCCATGTCTGTGCCCTGAGCTTAGAGCCTCCGCTGAGATGACGGAAACACCAGGAAGGGTCCTCCCTGCCATGAGGACGGCAGGGTGGACAGAGCTCGTGTCTCCCCAGCTCTAGAGCAGGGCTTTGCAGCCTCAGCGCTGCCGGCCTTCCGGACCAGATGTTTGTTTTGTAGGGGAAGAGGCGTCTCATGCACTGTGAGATTTGGCTGCATCCCTGGCCCCTGCCCACTGGTACTTCCCCACTTCTGGCAACCAAAAATGTCTCCAGAAATTGCCAAATATTTCCAGGGGCAACAAAATTTCTCCTCACCCCCACCCCATGGTCCAAGACCAACTCCACAAAGCGTCTGATGACCCTCATCCCAATCCTGACCTAACCTTTTCCCCCTTTATGCCTTCTCACTGAATCTGCTTCAGCAGTAAGTGCTGTGACTGTGTTGGCGACAGCCTGCTGGCAGGCACCCTGACCCTTACGTGCTGCCAGGGCACCTGCGAACAGAGCCTTCTTCTGAGAGTCAATTAGAAATCTTTCCGATTAATTCCAGACTTTCCCTCTTTTGGCTCATCTCCCCTTCAACACCCTGTTTTTTGTTTCGTTCATACACAGGAAGAGGAATACGAATTCGGGACATCCTAAAGGATGAGGAAACACTGACACTGTTTCTTGTGAAGAACATTGGTCTGTCTGACTCGGTTGTCTACCTGCTGGTCAACTCCCAAGTCCGTCCAGAGCAGGTAGGGAGGTGGCGCTGGTCAGTGGTCCCTGAGGGCAGGAGTGGGCACGGAGCTTGAGAAAGCCACGGGAGACCTTGGGTCTTTTCCTTCTTGCTTCCACATTCAGAGTCTGTGACTCATGCCACACTCAGAATAATACCTGGGGTCACTGGCGATGACGAGCTTTCCCATCATAGGATTCTGAAGCGGCGCAAATCCTGGCAACACTTTAAACATCTCAGATTTTTATGACTGGAAGGAACCTTAGAGGTCACGTGGCTTACACTCCGTTTGTAGTTGAGGAAACGGAGGTTGATCCACGTATTCATCAAGTATGTAGTGTGTCCTAGGGGCTAGAGAACGGCAGAACAGTACAGGAAGCCCCTGACTCCGGCAGCTACGTTAGAGCGGGGGCGGCGGGCCATAGTCAGGTTCCAGGGGTTCCGGGCTGCGAGAGGGGCGGTGAGGAACGCCTGGTAAGGTCAGGAGGTGGGGGGAGTTGGGGAGGGAGTAGGGGGCAGTGTTAAATGAGACGCTCAGGAAAGGCTTCCCCGAGGTGGCGGTATTTGAGCAGATCTAGGTGGAGAGAAGGCACCATGAGGGTGCCTGTGAGAGGAGAGTCCTGGCCAAGAAGCAGGCAGAGCCAGGACCAAGTGTGCCACGGTGGCCCTGGGGGTCACAGAGCCTGGTGAGGGCAGCACGTGGAGCCTGATTTCCCGGACCGCTTCTAAGCCGTGCCAGGAAGACTCCTGCCATCCCTGTCAGATCTATTTCGTCTGTTTTCATAATCTCCTGCGTTTATTCAGACCACTTTTACCACTAGCGTGTGACTTCACACCTGTCAGTGCCTGTGTTCCTCTCGTTCATCTGAGATGGGTCAGAGAGACGGGGACGTGCAGGGCCCGAGGCTGAGTGCCTGCGCACAGCAGAGCCAGAGCTGTCCCAGGCCGTGCGGAGTCCAGGCCCTCTCGTTCCTAACGCAGCGCGCGTCACTCTCTCCCTCCGCGGTTCTCAGAGTCTGATGGCGGTTACATCAGCGAGGTCAGGAGCTTGTCAGGAATGCACATTCTCGGGCCCCACCCCAGACCACCAGCAATCTCTGTTTTCACAAGCCCTCCAGATGGTTCTGACAGTTCAGGGGTGAGGCCCACTGCTCCCGTCTGGGTCTCACGGGCTCCTGGGCCAGTATGCTGGGGGTGTGGGTTCCTGTGTGATAAACACAGTGAGAATGAGCGAGAGGCAGGGGCTGAAGCACACACGCTCCTCTCACCTCTCCTGGCTGGGCCTGCACCTCCTCCAGACTCCAGGGGAGAGCCAGGCGTCACAGAGGTTTTCAGGGCCAGTGCAGTCCCCACGCAAGGTCTGAGTCCAGAGGAGGGAGAGGACCCACTTGCCTGGTTAAGGCTGGCTTCATCGAAGGGGATTTTCAAGCTGGCTTCCTGTGCAACAGTGGGAAAGCACATACCTACTTTTCTGGCTTCTCAGAACCTGAGGTTTTCACCGAAACTAGTTGATGGGAACTGAGGGTCAGCCCTGAGACAGTGTGTCAGGACCCTAGTGTCAGCGGTGCCCAGGCTTGGCGGCCACGCGATCCTGGCGAGGCCCTTGGGGTCCGGCCTGGCCTCCTGGCCCCGCCCGGCTTCCCCTCCCTCTCCCCGCCCAGGGGTGGGCAGCATCCTCTGCTCACTCTCCCCTCTGATTTCTCTTCAGCTCATAAGACTCAAGCCCTGGAAATGCCTGTGATGACTTCCAGGCAGTAATGAAAGGGAGCTGGAGATAAGAGCAGGAATTGAGGGGAAGCTTCTCTGCGGCTCCTCACCTGCGTGACACTGGGGTCTCCGCTTGCGGTGCTGCTGGCATCCGGGCTGAGGCCCTTCATGTGGGGAGGTGGGGCCACAGCCATTGGACGGGGGGCTTTATTTAGTGTTCGGACTGGCTGAACCTTCCCTGATCAACAAAACCCAGAGCTCAAGAAGGAGCAGCTTGCTGAGGCCAGTCTCGTGGACCCAGCCTCCCTGCTGCCTCCATGCCCACCGGCTTCTCAGCCCAGTGGTCTTGTGTGCCTTCCTCCTGACCTCTGTCATGGCCTCCGTCCAGCTCTGTGACTCCCTGACAGCGCAGTCGGCTAGAACTTTCCTCCATGACGGCAGTGTTCCCTCTGTGCTATTTATAGTGGCTGGTGGGCTCTCGAGATGAGGCTAGTGCACCTGAGAAACTGAATTTTAAATGTTATTTAATTTTAATTACTTTAAATTTAAACAGTCACATGTGGCTTGCAGCTCTCTGATTGATTACCCTCATTAAACATGGAATTTTGTTCTTTACCAGGAGGACTGGATATTCCGCCTTTCTGCCTGCTGTCTGAGCACAGCTCCAAAGGGAACAGCAGCACCCCCTCTCCCCATCTAGGGCGTCACTAGACTGTTACAGTTCTCTGGCTCATCCCTCACCCCGCCCCACCCCCCGCCTGGAAACTCCTGGACTTTCCTGAAGGCCCAGCTCCAATGTTGCCTCCTCAGTGAAATGGTGTACAAACTCCCTTTTCTTTGTCCTGCCCCCCACCCTCCCCTGCTCAGTAGAAAGCTAGCAGGTAATGGTTAAGCACAAGCTCGGCTTCAGAGCTCAGCAAGTTAACGGTGTGCCCTCAGGCAAGTTAATCAACCACTTTGTGCCTCTGTTTCCTCATTTGTAAGATGGAGATAATAAAAGTGCCTACTACATAGGGCGACTGTGGGGGTTAAAAGAATTAATATCCATAAAGCACTTAGAATAGTGCCTGGCACATAATAAACACTCAGTAAGCACCAGCTATCTTTCACTAGCAGTTCTTAACACTCCCTCTTCTGTGCTCTGGTTTCACTGCATTCAATCTGGGACCTACTGCTTTGAAATGCCTGCATCTCCAGCTAGCTGGGGAGCTTTTGGAGGTCAGAAAATTCATCTTATTCCCTGTGTATCCCTGTGTAACTACCCTCCTCCCTGCAGAGCGAGAGCTCAGTGAGCGAGCAGTGAATGGCTGAGTGACACCTTCCTGGTGTCCCAGCTTCCCCCCAGCCTGTCGTGTGGCCTTCCCCAGTCACCGAGCCCCCCTCCGGCACTCCTCTCCTCCGGAATCTTAGAGCCTTGGGCAAAACGAGCTCCTTAATCCCCTCCACCTCAGATGTTCTAGACTCTGGGGTTAGAGCTGGGGTGAGGCTTTGCCCAGAGGTGAGAAGTGAGGTGCGAGCAAAGCAGGAGGGCTCAGTTGGAACAGACGCCCAGCTGCAGGTCCGTGAGACTGAAGGCGGCCGCCCCAGCTCAGCACCAGCTGCGACCTGGACTTCATTCAGGGGCTGGGCTGCCGGGCGGGGCCTGACAGATTCCAGAAGGAGGGCAGCAGAGGCCGGGCCTGCCCCTCCCCCCCCCCGAGGGGGTCACAGAGGCCCCCGAAGCTCTGGAGCCCGTCCTGCTCACGCCACTCAGGGTCTTGTCCACAGACTGGGGGCCAGGAGGCCAGGAGGCCAGTCGCCGTCGTGGGCGTCGTGCTTCACAGCACCCGCGCTCCTTGGCAGCTGTGGTGCGGGCTCTCCCGGGGTCGGCGCCCGGTTAAATCTGAACCTCAGGGAAGCAGCGAGTGCTTTCTCAGCGTACGCGTGTCCCGCTTGGGCTCCACTTGGGACATGAATGCACTAAAAGCTGGTCATCGATTATCTAAAATTCAAATTTACCTGGGCATCCAGTGTTTTTATTTGCTAAATCCGATGAGAAAGGAGGGGTGGGGGTGGTCATTTGCCATCATTTCAAATCCATTCTGTCCACCCCTCACCTCCGCTCCAGGGGGGAGGTCCCGGCGGTATCTCGGCATTGTGTGTTGAGAAGGGATGGCTCAAATTGTGAAGTCCCTCTAATGAAATGAGGCTTAGGAGTGTGTTTGCTTTCTATGGCTGCTGTAGCAAATTACCACACACCCAGTGGCTTCAGACAACACAGATTTATTATTTTGTGGTTCTAGAGGTCAGAATCTGAAAGTCAAAGTGCCAGCAGGGCTGTGCTCCTCACTGAGGGGTCAAGAGGAAAATCCATAGTGTTGCCTTTTCTAGCTTCTAGCTGGAGACTGTCTGCATTCCTGGCCGGTGGCCTCCTTTCATCTTCAAGGTCACCAGTGCCTGTCCAGTCTTCCCCACGTCCGACTACCCTGACATTGTGTCTTCTGCCTCCCTCTTCCACATCGGAAGGACCCTTGTGATTACATTGGGCTCACCTAATTATCCAAAATAATCTCTTTGTCTTATTTTATTTTCTTTAAATTTTTTTTTTTGCAGGGGGAGGTAATTAGGTTTACTTGTTTATTTACTTTCAGAGGCAGTACTGGGGACTGAACCCAGGACCTCGTGCATGCTAAGCATGCTCTCTGCCACTTGAACTATGTACCCTCCCCCCTCAATAGTCTCTTTGTCTGCAAGTCAGCTGACTAGCAATCTTCGTTCCCTCCCCGTGCCGCGCAGCGTGTTCACGGGTTCCGTGGGTGAGGACATGAACGGCTCCGCAGGGCCGCCGCTCCCTGACCGCGGGCAGGTTTCCAACGTTGTTTCTCCTCCCTGCAGTTTGCGTACGGAGTCCCAGACCTGGTGCTGAAGGACATCGCCTGCAGCGAGGCCCTGCTGGAGCGCTTCCTCATCTTCCCCCAGCGCCGAGGCGGGCAGATGGCGCGCGGGGCCCTGTGCTCCCTCTCCCAGGGCACCCTGCAGTGGATGGAGGACACGCTGTATGCCAACGTGGACTTCTTCAAGCTCTTCCATGTGGTAAGGGAGACACTCGGCTGCTCGCCCCTCAGGAGGTACTTCCTGGTGCAGCGGGGCCTGGCGGCAGGCGTTCGGAGACTCACGAATTGACGGGTGGGGTGCACATGAGCCTGATGCTCAGGACAATCCTTGTTCATGACCAGACAGGCCCCAAAGGCCCAAGAATCAGCTGATAGCACTTCTGACCAGTGGCCCTGGCATCCAGGAGTCACCCTTGGGGTCACCATTAGACACGTGCTTGTCACAGGTCTAGGGCCACCCCAAGTGTGGGACAAGCCCTCTCCACCACCTCTGGCAGCTTGGAAAGGAGAAGGAGGCCTCATGTGACCCCTGGTTTGACGTCCTAGCTAGGGGATCATGGACAAGATGGTTAACATTTCCTTGCCCCATCGCTCACCTATAAAACAAATACAATGCTCTATAGAGTGGCAGAAAAGATACATAAAAAATGTATGCAAAGCATTTAATAAATTTCAGTGGATGAGAACTTCCTGCTCGCTCCTGTGGGTCTGCTCTTGACTCCAACGCTCGCTGTTTCTGGATAGAAAGAAAATAACAGAAAATTTCTAAAAATTTGAAAAGCCTGATCTAGCTCAGTGCTGTGTTCAGAACTGCATCAGACAGGCTTCTTGGGACCCACTCATAGCTCCTGTTTCGCTAGAAGGCTAAGCTGAGGGGGAATTATATAAAGGTCGTGTAGAGCAGTGGTTCTTGCACGTTAGAGAGCATGAAAACCATGAGGGAGGCTGGCTACAGAAGCGAGTTCCAAATCCCCGCCCCCAGAGGCTGCGCCAGGATCTGCCCTGATACCTTAGGTGAATGTGATGGAGGTCGTTGCAGGCCACGCTTTAAGAAAAACTCAAAATTAGAATCCTTCAGAGAAGTGACATACATGAATTGTGTTTTCTTTTTTGCCTACATTTTAATTTCTGGAACTGTGTTGCAGGGAGTGTCACTCACGAGAACTTGGTTGAGGAATTCGTGTTTTGCCTTTTTTATGTTTGCTTTCTGAAACCCCAGAAAACCCACTCCCAGCTTGTCTTAAAAAGCAAGCTGGAGGCTTTTAGAAGCAAAGTAGAACAAGACCCTGTAGCTTCTGGCAGAGTTCACACTTCGTGCACTTCAACGAGTGACTGTTCCTTGGAATGTTACTCCATGATTTTTCCAGCTTTTTTGGGGGGGGGTGCCTCCAGAGTGGGTGGGAGGGGTCGGACCTCTGGACACCACCACCACTGGGAGCTAAAGGCCCCAGAACAGTTTTCTACAGGGAAAATAAAAAGCCTTATCGTTCAAATGTCTCTGTCCAAAGTTCCAAGGAGGAACTTGATCTTAGATAAACATCTTAGCTTGTTTTCAGAATCAGCCAGGAGGGTGTGTAGGTGATAAGGAGCCTTATTCTGGGCAGCTGCACCCCCGCACAGCTGGGCAATCGGTACCTTTGTTTGTAGAGTTGCCGGAGGCTCCCTGGGTACCTGGGCTAGCCCTCTGGTCAGTAGAAAAGGGGCAGGGTCATATACCTCTTTTTGAAGCACCTTGGCCCCTGGTGCAGTAAATGTGCCTTTGAGGTTCGCCCAGCAACTCTGGGAGGATGGCTTGGATGTAGCAGGAGAAAGGGGGTTCTGGGCAACCCTTTTTGTCCGGGACTGGACCCAAAACTCAGGACACTGGCTTCGGAATGTTTACTTATCAGACAAGAAAGACCAGAATGTCTTTCTTTCTGCCCTTACACGCTGCTCAGGCAAGTGTCAGGGTTCAGAAGCCAGAGGAGAATTTTGGCCAGTCACCCTCACTGACCCGAGATGGGTCCTACATGCTTGCTCACCACCCGTACCCACATGTCCGTGCACTCCAGCCTGCACTGGGCTGGGCACTGTGCTGAGGCCGAGGGTCCAGCAATGGCCTTCCCGCCCTCACTGAACTCCCAGTTACCCCGAGACTAGCAAGCAGGCCATGTCACAGCACTGAGGCTTAGCAATACCAACATCAGCAACATTTGGCCCCTGGAGTGGTGGTTCCCAGCCTGGCTCCACACGGAGTCAGCTGGGCAGCCTACAAGTGCCCTGGCCCCCTAGGCACTCCTCTGCCCCCCAGATTCTGATTTGGGTGCCTTTAGCGTTTTTAAAGTCTTCCCACATCGTTGTAACGTCCCGCCGGGGAATCGCTGACCTACAGCATAGGAGTTTGATTCACAGTCTCGGTTGCTGTGGACCAAGCACAGTAACAACGGTGCCCAAATGCCCCCAAGGCTGCAAAGCACCCCATGCGATCACCCCCACGGCCAGATGCTTCCTGCTTGCTGTCCTCGCAGCAAAGCTGGGGAGTGACCCAGAGGCTGCCCGGAGGGCAGAGGGCAGAGCCCTGGCAGGAGGCAGGCTCACCTGGGAGATGTGTGGCCTGGCCTGCCCACCTTCCTGCTTGTCTCTATGGGGAAAGACCTGACCAAGACAGGGCGCATGGGCCCCAAGCAAGAGGACAAACACCCTGTCTGATGCCCTTGAGATGTGCTTTTCCATATGACAAATGGACTGAGTGGCTAAACATTTAAAAAAAAAAGTTCCTAAGAAGGAAACCTAAAAGGAATTGCAGAGAGTAAGATGGGACTCCTGCGTTTATTACTCCTGTACCCATCCTGTCAGTGCTTTTAGGAAAGCAACCCTGAGGCAGGCACAGAAAAGCCCAGGGCAGAGCCTCCGACCTTGTCCGAGGGTCACAGCTGGGCGGGGGCCGCTCCTGGCCGAGGCGGCTGTTGCAGCTGGCTGGCGGGCAGCCATGCTTAGGTCCCGTGCAGGGAAGTCTGCGCCTTCTGTTTTCCTGGGCTGTTTCTCATGTGCACGTACACTGGTGTGTAAATAAGGCTTTAGTAAATATCAAGTTGGTGCTCATTAACAAAGACAGGAGGGCCATCTCTGTAAACCACTGTGACAGCACCTGCCCTGTTGTGTCAGGACCCGGGCGTGCTGGGTGGAAGTGTAACCTCCAGACCAGGACCGGGAGCCGAGGGACGTGAGGAGGGGGATTGGAGACAGCGCCAGCTGGGGCCAGCTGTGTTTTCCCTCGGCCCCTTAGAGATCCGAAATGAGTGTTGTCATGCTCAAATAATCCAAATGCAGTACCCACGCCTTACTCCACCCACCCACCCCCATATGTACGTTCTTGCCTGCACACTCACACACACACACACGCTGGGTGCCCAGTGACCTAGGTGGTCTGGGAACAAAACAAGCAGCCAGTTGGCTGGATTTTCTCCAAGGACTTTCAGCCCTTCTCGGTTTCACCTGGGTTGAGACAGTTTGAAAGAGCTTGTCTTCACCTGTGGCCTTTTTGGGCTTAACGCCCCCAACTTGAAACCCAGCTGCTCAGACCTGGGCTCAGGGTACCGTGATTGCCAACACTACCTGAAACGTTTCACACCTCATAAAAAATGGTGTGTCAGTTTCGGGTGAGAGGTTGGGCTGTTTCCCATCTGATTTGGCCCAAGGCATGTGTCCCTCCCCCTCCTCCTCCTCCCTCTGCGATCCTTCCTGTTTTCCCTCCGACCCTGGAGCACAGCTTTGAAATCTTGCTGAGAAGCAAATCTGTCCCTCCAGCTCTGTATGTTTATTTGTGGAGTTTCAGCAGGGGAACCGAGGCGGGTGCCAAGACCTGCCACACTGCTGGGAAATCTGCGTTTCCCTCCCCGCCCCCTTCCCAATGGCTGCTGATAGAGGAAATTGGCCTCCCCGGCATTTTGGCCCATGGTTTTCCCCTTTGCAGTCGCTTCCAGTGTGACTTGCGTGATTCAGCTCTCCTTCCTTTTCCTCATCTAGTATTCTGTCACGGTTTTTACTTTTCTGACTTCGTTTTGCCCTTGCCTTTGTGACTATGGGGTGGCTGAACACTGAGTTCCGCAGAAGAAAGGCCGGTCCCGGAGGTGCTAACTGCATGCTCTTTTCAATGTCCTGCTTTGTTCTTGGCTCTGCTCCCTGAATTCCTGAATCACTGGGAATAAATGTGGGTGGACTGCTCCTGCCCAGTGCGAGCTGGCCATGGTTTCTGCTCTCTGGGATCATTCGCTGCAGTTTGTTAAATTTCAGCTATGCATTTCAGTTTTCAGGTGACACTGCTGTGTCAAAATTCTCTGGAAAAGCCCCCTGTCCCCAGGGTTTTACAACAAGGTCCCATAGTGACCCAATGTCATGGTTTCCTCTCCCCTCTGATTTCTGAATCTTTGGGCTGTCAACTTCCTCCCATTCTGGGGAGCGAAGAAGAGAAAGAAGAGGTGCCCAGTGCCAGCAGCATGGAGGGAGGCGCAGAGCGGCCGCTGAGCAAAAATGAAACCAAGCCAGAAGATAGGGTTTTTTTGGTTTTTTGAAAGTTATTAAGCCACAACAAGAATTGTTGATTTACAGCGTTAGTTTTATTCTTCCTACATCTACACAACTGTGTGTCTATTACAACTCACAATTTTGGTGAACTGATTTTGAAAAAGAAGAAACAAAAGGAAACAGAAGAGAGAACATTAATGTGCACTAACGTACTCTAGGCCTGTGGGCGTGACTGCCGCTGGCCTGCCTTTGCTTCCTTTAGTCTCCAGGCATGAGGACCCCAGGGCTTATTTTCATGACTGATCAGATGGTTTTTTATGAATTTAAGAGGAACAGACACTGAAAGGTCAAAACCAAAGTCGCTTAGGACACAAACAAGCTGCTACGAAGGCCGCTCTGAGGATGACGGGTCCCAGGTCTGGTCTCTGTTCAGCAGAAGCAGACTGAGCGCCAGCGTGCTGGCATCAGGCTTTCTCTCAGGAAAACTGGTTTAAAGAAGGATTTTGGCCTCCGACACTTCTTATCTCTACAGAACAGTAGTTCTTAATCTTTGCATGGGTTAGGACTGCCTTTGAGAATCTGACAACAGCTCTAAACCTTTTCCCCAGAGAAATGTAAGTTCACACAGACACATGGGTGGGGCAGCGGGGAAGTTTGAGGAGCCTTTGAAGTCAGATCCCAGGCTAAGAGAGTTTGCCTTAAAATTTCTTCCCTACCGACCATTCATATATGTCCATTCCTAAAGAGTCTCAATATAGCCATGGATTCTTCCTTAACTCTCCTTATAATCAGCTTCTCCCCTGAGCACAGGACCCAACAGTGAGGGGACCAGAGGGTGGACAGCCTGCCGGGGCCCACAAAGATCTCCTGGGGGCCAGGGACTGGGGCCTAGCTCTGCATTTACCCCTTCCTTGCTGTCATTTAAAAGGATCTCGGCCTTCCCATCTGTGAAGTTGGGACAGCAAGACCTTTTCTGTGTATCTCATGGGATCCAGTGGTGAGATTCACCTTAGAGAAGAGATGAAAAAGCACTTTGAAACAAACAGCACTTTTGCTCTTACAAAAGCAAGGATGCAGCTACTTTGTGGAGGGCCCCCACCATGCCCCCATCATTGCCCCTCCCAGAAACGCCCACCTCAGACACTTAATGGGGACATTCTCCTCCCTCAGACCCTCTCATGGACTGTCTCATGGACTGATCTTTTGACTGCTCCTAGATGCCAAACTCAGTTTTGCTTTCATCAACCACAAACACCGGGACTGGAGTCACTGCAGAGAGAAAAAGGCCCAGCTTCTGTTGAGCCAGAGAGTCCCATAACTTGTCAGTTCACATACCCCAGAGCCACCCTCCCCTTCAGACACTCGGCCCCCTCCAGTCCTGGGAGGCAGCGTGTCTCTGTGACCTCTGCCGGTAGAGGCAGTTTGGCATTTCCCCCTGCTCTGAGTGATTTAGTCTGAGTTCTCCACTCATGACGCATTTCCTATTACTCAGGGTGTCCCCTCCTGGTTGCCCCTCACTGCTGAAGCTGGCTTCCTCTCTTTTCATCTGATGCTTCACAACTGTCAGGTTGCAACAAACATGCTTCAAATCTACATTCCCCCAGTTGCCTAGCAACAACTTCCCTCCTGGATAAATCTGGATTTCCTGTAGCAGCCCACAATTAAACACAGTGGGCCCCTCACTGTCTGTCCACTGCTTCATCTGCTTTTCACCTCTGTCTGGATGCTTTCAAGACAGCAGCTCATCCCTCACTCACTCTAGAACCTCCCATGGCTCCAAGAGGCCACATCACCCCTGTAAAGACACTTTTACCCTAAGGCTATCTATTTACCCATGTTAGGTAGATTCTCAGCTTATAAGTCAATACTGCTCTCTAGATAGTCTTCTTTGATTTTTGTTGTTTTTTTTTTTTTTAATTGAAGTACAGTCAGTTACAATGTGTCAATTTCTGGTGTATAGCACAATGTCCCGGTCATGCATATACGTACATTTATTTGTTTTCATATTCTTTTTCATTAAAGTTTATTACAAGATATTAAGTATAGTTCCCTGTGCTGTACAGAAGAGATTTGTTTTTGTTTTTATCTATTTTTACATATAGTGGCTAACATTTGCAAATCTCAAACTCCCAAATTTATCCCTTCCCACCCCCTTCCCCCGGCAACCGTAAGATTGTTTACTGCGTCTGCAAGTCTGTTTCAGATGGTCTTCTTTGAATCAGAGAAAGTAAAACAAACAAAAGTTTCAACTCATAAAACGTTCTTTTGTGTGCTGGCAGAGGCATCTGTTTGATTAACCCACTGGATCCAAAGCAGCAGCAAATACTGCTCAAACAAGACTTTTTAAGTAGCTAAAAGGCTTTACTCTGTCTTAAGAAAAAATAATGCACAGTCCTAAAGGACAGACATATATCTTGTCCCTTGAGAATCCAAACAAAGACCTCATGTATCTGGAATCTTCTTGGCTGCTGGCTAAGACCTTGATTCCATTTCTTAAGCACCAGATCAAGGGCCAGGGACCCCCAGACCAACCACAGCTGGTGGGAGATGTTGTAGGCATACCTTCTGCAGCCCT
Organism: Vicugna pacos; assembly: GCF_048564905.1. NCBI lineage: Eukaryota > Metazoa > Chordata > Mammalia > Artiodactyla > Camelidae > Vicugna > Vicugna pacos. Next base: position 74,337,995 of record NC_132995.1, read on the forward strand.
GCTTATGCGTCCAGTCTCCCCTGGGAAGTCTCTTCAGACCTGAACTTGGGTTGGCAGGGCCGAGGCCAGTCGTGACGTGGGAGGGTTACTTGTTGTTTGAGAAATTAGGGAACTTGCTTGGCGTAGGGAGCCGTCAGGTGTGCGTGTGTGTGTGTGCACGTGTGTGCGTGTGCGCGTGTGCATGTGTGTGTGTGAGGTGATACTTGCCATTTTGGTCTGTGACCTTTTTCTCCAGAAATGTTTTCACATTTCCATTTAGAAAAATTTAGTCTCTTCTGGTTCTTTTGGCAGGAACAGTCCATGTGAATTTGAATAAATACTGGGGGAGGAAGCCCTGGGAAAGTTATTTTATAGTTTGTGGCAACATCAGTCAGACAGTTGGTGGCCAGATACACGTGGAGGGTTCCTGCAGGGGCAGGCACTGTTGAGAGGTGCAGGTGGCATCCAAAACGAAGGTGGGAGTACAAGACCCTCATTATTTACCACCTCCACCGGAGAGAGCTAGAAGAGGCTTTGCAGCTAGGGTACCAAGCACACAGCTGGAACTCAGTAAATATTTGAATAATGACTATTACTAAATTATTAACAAGATCGAACAAGAAGTTGTCCACTTGACACAAAACTGCCTCTCCACCAGCTGTTCCTCCCGTTCCCGCTCCCCAGATCCCTGGGCTTGTTCTTGCTCGGCTGTCTCTCCAGTCTCTCTTGCCATCTCTCCTTACATCCCTCCCCCCACCTGGAATTCCTGGCTCTCCCCTCCCATCCGCAAACACTGCTCTCAGCCTCATGATCATAGGCTTGTCTTCTTTCAAACATTAGCTTCAGCGTCACCTTCGCCGTCCCCAGGTGGAACTGACTGGCCCCTTCCTGTAAGTCACTGTGTAAACACATCTCTCGTGGAACCTAAAACCTCAGTCGACTCTGTCTCTTTTCTTCTAGATTATATTTATTTTTGTATTAATTAGTACAACACATGTTTCTTGAGCATCTGTTGTGCACCACACCCTGAAGATACAAAAACAAAATAAAGCCTATTCCTGTGCATAATGAGTTTACAGTGTAGTAGAAAGACACACGTCTTAAAAAATAATAGCAAACCGATATGAAAGTGACAGATAAATGCACTGAGAGTGATAAGAGGAGCTTTGAGGTGCGCCTGTCTATGTGGCAAGAGCACGGGAGGAGCGGGGGTGGGGGCAGAAGGCTTTCTGGACAAGGTGAGGTGATTTTGGGTGGGTGGACTCTGGCCAGGCGGGTGGGGTAGGGACGAGGTGGGATGGGTGGGCTGGCTGTTTCATCTATTAGGCCCTAAAGCGATAGGCATAGTATCTAAGAGCAGCAGGGTTTGCAGAAGCCTACAAAAATGTTTGAGAATTGCAAATACAAGGTGATGGTTCTGAAATACAAAGAAAAAGCTTTAGAATTGAAATTAATAAACACTACATTGAATGTTTAAGAAAGGTCATATTATTCTTTATGTTTAAACTTAATATTCATGATATTTTAAATTTGAAAACTGGTTTAGAGTTCAGGTTTTCCCCCTTTACAAACGTTCCTAAGTGTTTGCAATGACTGGTGAGATATTGTACAAGATCATTCATTAAATGAGTTAGTCCAGGTCAAACAATTTCAAAAGCAAAATTAAGAGCCTTAAAAATGCATGTACAGGAGCCTGTCTATGTCAGCGTGTAGACAGGTGCACAGAGATACAGACAAAAGCATGAATGCCTTTAACGTGTTGGAGTTGAGGTGGGATGGAGTTCTAAGACAGCGTGTGCACAGAGCCTATGGAGACAAAAGTCAGGGGGCAGGAAGAAGATGCCCACTGGGGCAGAATACTGCCGCAGACAATCTCCAGCACACGGTCAGGCGAGGACAACAGACCACGGACTCACCAAGGAGAGAGAGCAGTTACACGCACTGGGAGCTGGTGCCCGACTGACTGCTGACGCCTGAGGATGACAGCTGCCCATTTCCGGTGTCTCTGGGCTCCTAGTCCCTCCTAGGTGCCCCCATCATCTAGGACCCTGATTATTTCCCCCTGCACAGCTTCTTTAGGCTCCATTCCCTAATCCCAGCTTCCTCCTAAGGCAGTCCTTCAGATGTCTCTCGGCTCTGCTCTCTGCAGTCTGAGGGCTCACCCTACCTCACACTCAGGCCCAGCACCAGTCCCTGCATCTCCAGGCTGGGGATTCTGACGATGGGACGGGAATGGGGCAGAATCACGGATGACTCCCAGGCTCCCAGCTCTGGTGAGTGGGCAGGAGGCAGTGCCACCACCTGAGGAAGGGCATCCAGGAACGGAAGCTGGTTTGCAGGAAGATGATGTGATCAGTTTAGGACAAGCTGGATTTGGGAAAATGTCCAACAGACAGTTGAGGGTTGGAGGTGCAGATTTAAAAGTCGTCAACAAAAAGGCAGCAGATCAAATGACAGGGGGGATGAGAAAACCCAGGGAGAGTGTACAGGGTGAGAGGAGCAGGATGAGGAGGTCCTCACGGACCTCAGCACAAAAGGGGAAGGTGGAGGCAGAACTGGTGGGACAGGCAGCGAGGGGACAGCAAGCCAGGCAAGATGAGTGTCATGGAGGAGAAGAACACGACCAAAAGTGTCAGGAAAATCAGAGAGTTCTGAAAAGATAAGAGCCGAAAGCATCCATGAGGCCTGAAAACCGGGGATTCCAGTGAAAGCATCTGAGTAGGATGCTGAGGGTGGGAAGAGGGAAGTGTCAGTGAAGACATGAAACACCGAATGTGAACAGTTCTTCCAAGAAGCGCAGGAATAAAGGATGGAGGAGGGAAGATCCCCCCCCCAAGCAAGAGAGAATTCTTCCTGCCTGACTGGCTTTGAAGTGGGACGTTGGCTTTTTTCCTGCCCACCAGCTCTTTGTGGGTCTCCAGGCTGCTAACTCTCCCTGCGGGTCTTGGGGTTTGCCAGCCTCCCTAACTGTGTGAGCCAATTCCTTATAACACATCTCTTCCTGTGTCTATGCATCCTATTGGGTCTGTTTCTCTGGGGAACCCCTATTAACACCCTTAGTGAGTATATATTTCAGAGTATCAAGCATAGAAACACTTACAGTCAGTCTGCTCGCTGCTATAATACGAGTATTCATTCATTTATGTTTGATGCGTGAGTGGGTGTCTACTGTGTGCCCAGCACACAGACAAGGTCCCTGTCTATGTGGAGCTTAGAGTCTAATAAGAGAGACAGATGACAAGTAATCAGCGGAGTAATTGCCAATGGTGAAGAGTACAGAGAAGGAAATAAACAAGGCACCTTAAAATTATATAATGGGGCAAGGGCAAGCAAAGAAACACAGAAAAAGGAGTGTCGCCTAAGTATACCGCAGGGACGCTGTCTCCTTTCACGGCGGTGACGGTGTTAGGAATGAGACTTGGTGAGGAGAACTTTCTGGGCAGAGAAGGGCGGGAACAATGTGCAGAGCCAGGAGGCATGAGAAAGGGACCAGCACAGGAGGAGATGTAGAAAGAAGTCTGGATGATGGAGATGCAAGAGAGAAGGCGAGAGAGGGAGCCATGCACCAGCTCATGAGAGGCCATGTGTGCCCAGCACGGGGACTGACCTCTCCTGGAGGCAGTAGGGAGCCAGGAGGATCTTTGAGCAGGAGAAGTGACACGATTGGATTGGCCTGTTAGGTAACTCAGGCTGTAGCGTGGGGGGGTGCATTAGAAGAAAGGAGACAAGGCACAGGGGCCAGCAAGAAGGCTGTTCCAATAAAACGTTCTGAGAGAGGAGCCATTAAAGCCTTAGCAAAGGCAATCTAGTGAGGAAGGAAAAATGAGAGGATTGATTTAGTATTCATTCATTCATTCATCATTCATTCATTTAGCAATTCATTTATTTTTGCATGCAAAAATCTTTTTATTTTAAAAATTTTTTATTAAAGAAACAAACATAAAAGTAGAAAGAAGAATATAATGAACCTCCATGTACCCATCACCCAGCTTCAACCATTATCAACATTTGGCTGTTTCTGTCTTATCTGTTTCTTTTTCTCCCGAATTTTTTTTAAAGCAAACCACAGACCACATTTCACCCTTACACACTTCCCTATGTATCTCTAGCAGATAAAAACTTACTTATTTTAACAAAACCACAATGCTACGATCGCACGCAACAAAATTAACAACTTAACTCCTTAATATTACCTAATACTCAGTCACGTTCACTCTTCCTCTGATTGTTAGAGCTGGTTTGTTTAGATCAAAATCAAAATAAGGTCCACAATGGCATTTAACTGAGGTACCTCTTGGATCCCTTTTATCTGTAATACATCTTACTGGAGGGAGTTGGGGGGGAGAACAGGGCGGGGTGACAGCTTGCCATTGGCACACATTTTCACCTGCAGCTTCCTCCCTTCCCTTCCTACCTACTCTTTTCAGCCCCACCCTCCCTGCTATGGGAAAACAGAAATTAAAGTCCTTTGCCCAGCATACACTGAAGCTATTTTCAAGTAGTTTGAAAGGAAGTCATGGCAAAACCAAAGCGTAGGCACAGGGATAAGGCTAAGGAGAGAAGACACTTCTCAGGAATATAGTTTCAATGGTGGCTTTGGGGCTCCTTCCTCTGGAAAATCCGCCTCCTGCTTGCTTTGTAGCTCTCATGCACAACAAAGCCTTTCATTTTACAGTTAGAAAGTAAGGCCGAAATGCTAACGCCCCAGGAGTGTACATGCGTCTGTCCTTCAGTTCAGGGTCAGAGGAAATATGAGGGCCCCAGCCAGGAGAGAGGGGAGCCGGACCACAGCTGGAAATAGGAGGCTGGGCTGCTCAAAGCCTAACTCCACCTGCTTCTCTGCACTGCCACAGCTAGATTGGTCCACCAATCATTCAGGAGAGCCGCACTGGCAAATAAGAAGGCAAAGCTTGTTGTGGCTTGTGGCTTTTGGTCCACAAATACAAGAATCAGAATTATGCACGGAGCTTGTTGAAGTGTAGAGCCCCTCCAGGGCTACTCGAGATGCAAACATGAGTTTGAAAATCACCATCTTAAAAGTTAGAATTCAGTCCTAAAAATCAGAGAGTCAGAGATTCGATCACTTTTGAGACTATGCAGAAATGAAGTCATTCTTTCAGGACTTGAACTTGATTTCCGGAAAACAAGGTGTTGACCTTAGACTCTGGGACTTGGAGCCAGCAGACTTATGAACTTCGACATTTCTCGCCCTGGTGGAAAACACATGAACAGCCCTGTGCTGCCGCGTGCGCCCGGGGCCACCAGAACACTGGCGTCAGCTAGAGAACCTGCAAGAGAACTTCCCTCCCTTTAAGGCTGCCAGCAACAGCTTTAAAAGGAAAGGTGCTGGGGTTGGCTGGCTCTTCCATGAGAGGGTAGTGCTGCACGGAGGAAGGGACACAGCCTGCCTGGAAAGGACATAGAGGGACAACAATGACGAGGAAGCCTGAGAGTACCCACAAAGCCCGAGGTGAACAGATGGACGCCCTCCGCACGCGGTCTTCCTTTACACCCCGGCAGCTGTGCTCTGTTTTCCTTCCTCCAGGAGTCTTGTTTGGTGTCACTAAACCAGCGATCAGAATCACTTCGGCGTATTTAATGTCACCATGAAACTATTTGTGATAGACTATCTCAGCAGGGTGACTTGAAATAAGGACTTTGATTTTCTCAATTAGACAAAAGAAGTTTGTTTCCGAAAGCAATCTTGCAGAAGAGGTCCTATGGTCAGAAAGAGGGGAGGAAATGTTTTTCAAGCATATAGGAGTTCAGACAGCATCTGTGTGCGTATGTAGGACTACATATATATGCCATATATTTAAAAAAAGTTTTTTTTCCTATCAATTACAGCTTCCCAAACTTGTGGACAGCGGTTCTCAAGGTATCAATCTGAGATCCTGGGGGAAAATATTTTCTGATATGTCACCAAGAATTCAAGAAGTAAGTGGGTTATTGACAGTAATATAATTTCACTGTGTCTTTCTACCATTTTATCACACTGGTTATGTCAAGTAATTTAATTGTACCTCATACCTGTTCAAGGAGAAATACGCTTGATCTTTCCATCTAGCAACTTCAAAGCACCTCTTCATAACCTTAATTATCTGGGCTCCTGGGTCAGAGGCAGAAGGAAAGGGACCATTTGTCTAATTTCACACCTAGAAAGAAATGCCACTTTGTCTGGTGGAGCAGGTTATCAGTGGACTGGCAATGGCATCTAAGGCTTTCCAGTAATGATGTGGTCCAATATTCTACTCTGCTCTTAAAATCCACATAGATCTATACCTCTAGTAGTAATAGCATACACTTACAGAGTACTTACGGACACTAAGTGTCATTTGTACATCAACTCATACCGTCACAAAGAGGCTAACTGACTTTTTTTGTGTGTTGTTTTTTGAAAGATGTGCACCTTACAATCTATGCCTGGTGGCACAAGCCTTTGCCCATATAGAAAATGATTCTCCACTCAGTAGATGAGACATTCTGGGGTCATAATGATGAAGAGATAGATATGGTCGCTGCCTTGTGAACGTACAGTTCAACGGGGAAGAGAGATGTGAAACAATTACCTTCGAGTGTGATGAATATTATGAAAGAGAGGTGAAAGAGGAAGCATAATTTTCTCAAAACATTCTTCCCCTCCAGTACTCGCAGATGACTTGGGCTTTGCCAGCCTGGAAAATTGCGTGGTTGGAATCTGTCCTCATAAAACTTCGCTCAGCCTGGGCAGAGTGCTGTGCAGGGAAAGTCAGAGAAGGGCCTGTTGTACTGATGGCCACCTGCTGCAGTGGAAGTCTCTGTTTAACATTCTTTTCTTCATAAGCATTAAAAAAATTTGTATCAGTATAATAGGATTGAAGTTGATAGAGAATTTTTAAAAAAATCCCCAAAGTATATCAGTGCTCTTAATTCGTGTGGCAGTTCCGGAAGGTTTCTTGCCCATCTGGATGGCAAGCCTAGCATCTGTGAGCTGGGCTGGAGCAGAGGGCCCAGTTTATACTAACTGACACTAGACCATTTGACCCTGGAACGGCCCCTTTATCTCTGAGCACTTTGATCAAATGAGCAACATAAAAATGATAATAACCCCTTACAAAATTGTCATAAGACTTGCTGCTGTTGAAGCAATGTGAGATTCCATCTGTATTACTGAAGCCTAGACTGTGATGACAGGCCCGACTCACCACGTGGCTTCTACACGGCGGTCAGCGGTTTCAGAGGGGCAAGTGCTGGCACGTGGACAGAGAGCAGATGACAGGTAAACATCGCTCATTGCAGTGGAGGAACTATTTTCAGTCTGACTTGATTGAATCTTAATGTTTTTTTTTTAATTCCCAAGTGCCTTTTAAAATAAGTAACCAAATGTGTTTTTGGAAAAGGGCAGCATGGCTTTTATTTTGCATTTTCCTTTAAAGTCAAGTCAAGTGGTGTTAGTGGACCTGAGACCCTGGTGACTCTGGCAGCCCTCAGCTGAGTCCACAGCATTAGAGACCTGCCTTCAGAGGATGAGGCCCGTGAGCGCCACCGGCGCCCAGCGGAGGAAAGACCGCCAGCTTCGTCTTAGTTTGGTGCAAAATTTAAAGAGTTTTTCCAAGAATGGAAACTTCGTGTGTTCCATATTTGCTTGGATCTTAACACACACACACACACACACACACAGAGAAGCCACAAACCACACATTTCAAGGAAATGGAAGAGTTCATGTTTGGTAAAATTAAGCTAATAAAAGATAATCTTCCAAATATAAGAAACTAAATTCTAACCTGTTTGGCCGAGGAACTTGCCCTGACTTTGCCTTCTAGGACAGAGGTCCTCCACCGCTGTATTTCCCAATTTCTTTTCCCAGTGGACCCATCTTGGTGGGATAACAGAACCTAAGAACTGACTAACAGAGAAATGTTCTCTACTTTTCCCCAAGGATATATTCCCAAGGAATTAAAATTAAAGGGACTGGCAAAGAGAAGTAATATTGAAATGCTTAGGAGGTTAACTCTTTTATTCTCTTTAAGGCTATTTTCCTCCCAGGCCCTGAGTGGATGGCAGTAGGTTTCATTTCACAGCTGGATTAAGGATTACTGAGAATATGTATGTTTTCTTTTAAATGTGGCAAACACATGCAGAGGTCGCCCCAAACTTTGGAGCTTTGGCTTCACTGTAGATTTGTGACTCCAAGTGCCTTAGAATAACCTGCAGCCTTTGCCTTGCCCTAGCTCGTCCACCGGCGGAGTGTTCAAGACTTGCTGTGGGTGACCAGGCCCCTTGTGCAGCCTGGCAGTCCGGAGACCTTCACACGGCTGGTGGGCACCCTGTCTGACCTCTTGTGTGGCTACCCAGAGGGCGGAGGCTCCCGGGTGCTCTCCTTCAACTGGTACGAGGACAACAACTACAAGGCTTTCCTGGGGGTTGACTCCACAAGGAAAGATCCTGTCTATTCTTACGACAAAACAGCAAGTAAGTTTTCTAAGTCCTGCGTATAAATCGGCTTCTGATGAGCTGATGGGTTAACACTTCCAGGTGAAGTCAGTCCTGGGGCAGACTTGCCCTTGGTCCTGTCGAGGGGCCTTAGGCAGAGAGGCTTCTCCTTCCAGCAAGTCCCTTTCCCTGTGTGGGAAGAGGGCAGTGCTCATAAAGAATTCTGGAAGGGAGCCATGGAAAGAACTGAGACCCACTTGGAAAGGGAACAGAGGGGACATTCCCCACTGATCTCATTGAACTAGGGTTAAGTTCTAGAGGAAGAGGAAGATAAATGAGGAGGCAACCCCGAGTTATGAGCCAAGCAGGGGTCGGAGGGCTCTGGCAAGTCAACATGGCTGTGGGATGTTTTCACCAACACAGTGCAGTGAGAATCTGTGTGGGTAGTACGGAATTACATTCCAAATGGCAGGGCACTGGCAAGCCATCTTTCCCACCTTTCAGTATTTTTTTTGGCTCCTGTGAAGTGAAGGAGGGTGGGGTGTGGACGAAATGCAACTGGGTAACCCTCTAGTTAAAAACTGAAAGGAGGCAAGGCTTGCACCAAAAGCAGTTGGGCCCTAAGGTAGCCGCACACAACAAAGAAGTTAAGCAGCTAATTGAGGGGAAATTATTGAGACTAAAGCTGAGATTCCAAGGGGAGGCCTTGTTTGGCCTCTCGGCCCCTTTCATCTGAGAATGGCCTCTGTTTCTTGCAATAATCAATCGCAAGCAGGCTTCTCAGCCTCCTTCTAGAGCAGAAAAACCACAGGGCAAGCCCCGTTCTTTGTTTCTCTGATGAGGCCCTCGTTGAGATGCGCCGGGCACTTTGTTACTTGCTAATGATGAGCTTGTTACTGGTGGGGTGCAGCCTATTAGTTTAGATCATTTGTCAAATCCTCCAGCATACAGTTGAATGAGACATGTGATTTGAACACACTAATGACTATGTTTAGCTCTGAGCAACGGGGAGTTTCTATAAAATCTGTCCCTTCTCTCCTGACAGCGACCTTTTGTAATGCATTGATCCAGAACCTGGAGTCAAACCCTTTAACCAAAATAGCCTGGAGGGCAGCAAAGCCTTTGCTGATGGGAAAAATCCTCTTTACTCCGGATTCCCCTGCAACGCGCAGGATACTAAAGAGCGTAAGTTCCCAGCTGGTCTTGTGCCGTCTGCCTTGGTCTGCCTAGAGGATGAGAATGCGTGTGTGTGCGCATGTGCGTGTGCGTGTGCGTCTGTATTTTTCACCGTGCCCTCCTGGTAGCGAGCCTCGTGTTTTTCGCTAAGCAGACTCTTGGTTCCTCCCCCATCCACAGGCATCACTGGAATGTCGTGCGCCAGCGCCCCTGCCTGGGCCCCGCCCCCCCCCACGCAGCCTACAGTGAGGTTTTCTTCCCACACCTGAATTATAACCCCAAGGAAGGGGTCACAGTTCTCCAAATCCTGGCTGCCCGCAAGAAAGATAGGGAGGAAGGAGGAAGAGCATCTGCTCACACGGAGTCCAAATCTAGCCCTAAAGAGGCTCCGAGACAATACTATCATCAGTATGATGGGTACCTCTGAGATTCTGAGATTCTGCCAGTCTGGGAGGCTGGGAAACAGCTGACTGTTCTGGGAAATACTGATAGACTAAGAAAATAAAGACCCTTCCTTGACAAGCCTTTCCTGAACATTGAGGGTTTGTGACAGGAGCAGGAAAGATGCAACTAAAGGCCCCCTCTCACTCTTTTCCCCTCCCTTCTTTAGCTATTTCTATCTCTGTCTGCTTTCAGGCCAACTCGACTTTTGAAGAGCTGGAGCGCCTCAGGAAGTTGCTCAAAGCCTGGGAAGAAGTAGGGCCGGAGATCTGGTACTTCTTTGACAAGAGCGCACAGATGACCATGATCAGAGTATGGATGGCGTTAGAGGTTGGGAGGGGGGAGGAGGGGGAGAGGAGGAGGAGCAGGGCCAAGGAAGTTCCCTTTGTCTCCTTTTCCCAGTGAAGGGTTAGTCAGTCCTGGGGCTAGGTCAAAATACAACAAGCGTAGGAATATCATTCCATGTTACATATATAAAACATACTATATGTATATAACACTATACCATCTGTGTCCATACTACATGTATACATACACACTGTATCATCTGTGTCCATGCTACATATACACACACGCTATACCATCTGTGTCCATGCTACATACATATACACACACTATACCATCTGTGTCCATACTACATGTATACATACACACTGTATCATCTGTGTCCATACTACATATACACACACGCTATACCATCTGTGTCCATGCTACATACATATACACACACACTGTATCATCTGTGTCCATACTACATATACATACACACTATACCATCTGTGTCCATACTACATACATATACACACACTATACCATCTGTGTCCATACTACATGTATACATACACGCTATACCATCTGTGTCCATACTACATACACATACACACACTATACCATCTGTGTCCATACTACATGTATACATACACGCTATACCATCTGTGTCCATACTACATACACATACACACACTATACCATCTGTGTCCATACTACACGTATACACACACGCTATACCATCTGGGTCCATACTACATACATATACACACACTGTATCATCTGTGTCCATACTACATGTATACACACACGCTATACCATCTGGGTCCATACTACATACATATACACACACTATACCATCTGTGTCCATACTACATGTATACACACACGCTATACCATCTGGGTCCATACTACATACATATACACACACTGTATCATCTGTGTCCATACTACATGTATACACACACGCTATACCATCTGTGTCCATACTACATACATATACACACACTGTATCATCTGTGTCCATACTACATGTATACACACATGCTATACCATCTGTGTCCATACTACATACATATACACACACTATACCATCTGTGTCCATACTACATGTATACATACACGCTATACCATCTGTGTCCATACTACATACATATACACACACACTGTATCATCTGTGTCCATACTACATATACACACACGCTATACCATCTGTGTCCATACTACATATACACACACACTATACCATCTGTGTCCATACGACATACATATACACACGCTATACCATATGTATCATACGACATACATATATACACTATACCATATGTGTCCATACTACATACATATATCCATACTACATGTGTATGTATATATAAAACACTATACCATATGTGTGTGTGTGTATATATTTATATAAATATGTAAATATAAAACAAGCACCAGTTCTGAAGCTGCCACCCAGCGGAGTCACTGACTTCGGGTGGGACATATGTTTCTAGAGTTCTGGGGAAATATGAAAACTGCCCTAAGACCAGTGACCTCCTGAGGCTTCTTGCTGTTACAGATTCACGTGAGGGCCTCTCCCCAAGGGGCCAGGTCTGTAACTGCAAAGATGCTTGAGTGTGTCTCTCTGGTCTTGTTTTCAGTTTCACAAAACCAAGAGATAAAGAGTCCTACCCAGCAGGGATGATTAAAAAGAATCAAAAAAATTCCTTAAAACAGGAGCCTTCCCATATACCATTTCCCTGCCTCTCTCTCCCCCACCCCCATACACATCTCCCTGCTATTACAGAGGCTTGTGTATTTGAGGGAAACAGGATATAGATGGATATGACTTATGATGGAAGAAAACCCACCAGGTTTTTAGGGAGCCTCAGAGTCTATCCCTACTCATTAAAAATTGCAAATGGCCTAAGACAGGACCAAAGATCCATGGAATTCTAAAGGCCATGACTGTGTTGCTTCTTCCCAAGGACACCCTGGAGAACCCAACAGTGAAAGCCTTTTTGAACAGACATCTTGGTGAGGACGGTATCACTGCCGAAGCTGTGCTGAACTTCCTCTACAAGGGTCCTCGAGAAGGCCGGGCTGACGACTCAGCCAACTTCGACTGGAGGGATATATTTAACGTCACTGACCGCACCTTGCGCCTGGCTAATCAATACCTGGAGGTAAGGGCAGCGAGTCACCCGAGGGCTGCACTGGGCCCCTCCAGGACGGCCCTGTGTGGAGCCAAGTTCCCTTAGCAAGTCCAGTGGTCTTGGGTTTCAGCTCTCATCTTCCCCATTGAAGAAACAAGCGTTCCCACAGCCCCCGAACAGCAGTGCATGCTGTTCTCTCACAGCTTCACCTCAACTGAAACAGTTCCTTCTTCACATCTCCTGCCCCCTGACAAACGGCTCCCTGCCTCCTCCTTGGCTGCTGCTCCCCCGGAGTGTCCGTGTCTGCCCTCAGCTATCTCCTGGCTGCCGTGGCTCCAGTGGCTGTCCACTGGCAGTGTCCACCACACCCCGAGCTCCAAGGTGCCCTGTTGCGGGATGCTCCCACCCCCGGGCCCTACAGGCACATCAGACAGGCGGGTTCTCTCAGTCCTCCAGCAGCTCCACCAGGAGTGCACCATCATCATCCCCACTTTACAGATGCAGAAGCTGAGGCTTAAAGAGGTTAAATAAGATTCCCATCCCACAGCTTGTGGGTGAGCAGACAGGATGCAGATCTGGCGCCTGACTCAGAGCCTGCCGTCCTGGCCCCTCCACTGCCTCTGTCACATCACCTCGCTCTGTCTCCTCATCTCCTAAGTATCTCTCGACTCTGCCTCTTGCTTCCCAGGCTCTCTGAGGCCCAAAGGCCTCGTCATCATCTCTCCACCAGCCTCTTCATCCCAGCTCCAGCCCACCTTCCCACCACTGCTCACTCACACATCTCTGGCTCTGCTCTGTGGGCCCTTCCACCACCCTCTGGCACACCCTGGCTTCTCATGATTTCATCCTTTGCAACTGGCTGTTTCTCTACCTATTTGTTAGAGCTTTTCTGCTTAAACAAAAAAGAGAAGTTATTGGTTGGCATAACCTGGAAGCCCAGGGGACCTCGGATACCGTGTCCTTCCATCTCTCCTTTCTGTCTGCCTCAGCTCGGCTTTGATCTCAGCCAGGCCCTCTCCATTCGGTAGTGTGTCAGCTGCTCACAGTCCTCAGTGGCCGTCTTTACACAGAAAGCTCCGCAGAAAGAGGGAGCGGCCGTCCCAGAGCATCAGCAGTACTCCTGACGCGTTCTCTGATTGGCCTGGCCACCCTACCTTCCTGGGAGTGCCTCAGGGATGGGTACCCCCGCGGGGGGGGGGAAAGCAGGCAGCTTCATCTGAATCTCCTGGACTGAGCAAGCTTGCTGTGACGAGGGGGAGGGTGTTCCCCCAAAAGAAGAAACACAAGGCAGAGGGTCTGAAAGGGCTTCTCCGTCCCCGTTTGCTGAGCTTCTGCTCGTTCATCCTTTGAGACTCGGCTCTCAGGTGTCACTTCTGCTTCAACGCAGGGGAAGTCGTTCCCTCCCCTGTGCTTCCGAGGCCTCTCTTCCAGTCTCTCTCAGGCGCTGTTCGAGTCAGATGCAGGTCAGCTGCCAACGATCCACCTCTGGCTGCTCAGCAGACTGGAGTTCTCAGCGTCAGGGAGCACATGCTAGTTATTTCTAAATTCTCAACCTCAAACTCCTAGGGAACATCTCTGTCTGAGAGTGTCTCACACTTGCCAGAGGGCTTCATGTCATCTAGAACCATTAGTGGCAGAAGATGCTCTGGACGACAGAGGGAATTAAGCCCCTAAGGGCCAGCCCTGCCCCAGACCCCATGGTCCTGGTCCCCAACTAGTAAGAAAAGCCCAGCTCCACCTGTCACCACAGGGCTCTTGAAGACTCCCTGCTGCCTGGGTGCCACCAGAACCCCCCAGAGTGGGTGATGCTCCTTCTCCAGGGCCATGGGGAGGCAGCACGGGCTCCCCAGGCGGCCTTTCAGAGGGGCCAGGTGTGGCAGCATCAGCACTAAAGTTCATGTCATGACAGAGTGATTCCCCACCTGTCTGAAGGCGAGAATGACCATGGGTGCTTTTTTACAAAACAGATTCCTGACACAAACCCAGATCAACTGACTCAGAATTTTCAGGGAGGAGACCTGGTAATCTGTATAGTTACAGACCTACTAGGTTGGTGGTGCCTTGAAGTCCCCTTGTACAATTACTCAGCTGACATCGTCTCTTCTCACAGTCCTTCTACCAGCTAAGTCCCCATCCTGGGCCATGCCCACCCCCATTCACTGCCAGGTTATGGTATAGCCAGGTTATAGTATAGCCAGGTTATAACATAGCCAGGTTATAACATAGGCAGGTTATAACATAGCCAAGTTATAGTATAGCTGGGTTATACCATAGCTGGGTTATAGTATAGCTGGTTTATACCATAGCCGAGTTATAACATAGCCAGGTTATAGTACAGCTAGGTTATAACATAGCCCGAACTTTTGGAGGGGGTGTGGATGGAGGGGCTCTATTCCTTTACTCTGTCAGCTGGAGCTCAGTGGTTCTCACATGTTTTTGTGAGGTAATATCAGTAACAAAGAATATTTCTTGTCTTTTGTTTGACTTGACACTTGTGTGGTGATGTAAAGGACTTGTTTTCTTGTAGGATTATTTTTTCCATGTAGTTTGTGCTTAATGTAGCACCAGGCACCCAAAAGACACTTAATATATATTAAATGCTTAAATGGCTAAGAATTCAGTCTCTGGAGCTAGACCACGTGGGTTCAAATCCCTGCTAATTGTGCCTCAGTTTCTGCATCTGTAAAATGGGGGTATGAATAATACTTACCTAATAGGCTTGTTGTGAGAATTAACTGAGTTAATTCATGCAAAGCACATAAGACAGTGCCTGGCATTTAGTAGGCGCTTAGTAAATATTAAGTCTTTAGTAAACTACAAACAAACCCAGAAATGCTACTTGGGAGGAGAAGAGTGGAATTGGTGAAATCAGGCCCAGCCCCTGGGCCGCTCCTGGTGCTCCTCCAGGGGCTACAGAACTGCAAATCACATGTCACATCAGCCACCAACACTTCCCTGGGGCTCTGCAATCCCATTAGCCAAGGGAAGTGCTCCTAAGTGAAGGCCACTGTGGCCACAGGTCAGTGGGCTGCCCCGGGGTTCCTAAGAGGGGTTTGGACCTTCCGCCCTTGGTGGAGATGGAGGGGGGAAGTAGGGGGATGACCTGAAAGGAGGAGGGGGTTGGGGTGGGGAATGAGCAGTGAGGACAAATCCGATCACTGCAACTGGTCCTGGAAGTCTCTGCTTTTGTTCTTGTGTTTCGGGAAGTCTGGAGGCGGCTTGGAGACCCCCCAGCTCTCATTCTGAGGACGACTCAGTAGCAGACAGGCACTAAAGAGCTTTGAGAACCTCCTCTGGGGACAGCCTCGATACTTCCCAGACTATTCCAGAAAAGAAAAAAAAAAGTCACTTCAGGAAAATTCAGCAAAAACACTCTAAAATGTAAGTTATGTCGATCCAAGTCAGTGTGGCACTCAGATGTGACACTGAACAACAGAAACTCCAGGAACTAAGAGCAAACTTTTAAGCCTTTTGTCATTATACGAAAGGGGGGTGAGTCAAAGGTTTTCTCTTCACCTAAAAGGAGGGCTAAATCTTCTTTCTTTCTGCTTGGGGTGAGGCCTTAGTTACTGGCCATCCCACTGAGTAGCCTGGAGAGCGTCCCATTCCCCTGGAGCCGCCTGCCTGCGCCATCCGATGCCACGTTAGGCTGCTGCTTGAGGAAACTCTCTCACCCAGACAGTGAGGATAAGTGGGCCTGGACGCAGCCTCTGAGCTGCGTCACTCTGGGAAAGCCACTTCACCTGCCGAGGCTCAGTTTTCTTACCTGTAAAACCCAGTAATAACACAGCAGACCCCACAGAGTTGTTGTTGAGGGTAGAGTGAGAGAAGCGTGCAGGGCGCCCAGCACGCGCGTGCCATCGATGAGTTGGGCGTGTGTGTAAGTTCTCTGCCCTCGGTTTCTCGTCTGTTAGGTGGGGCTGGTAATGCCTTCCTTTCCAGTGGCTGTGAGGATGAAATGGGAGAGGGCTGGCACCGAGGAGCGCCATGTGCATGGCAGCTCTTGCTGTGAACCACAAGGACGTGCACCCCAAACCACAGACCAAGTGAGAAATGCGCTTTCCTGAGGCTGGCTTTGTGTAAGTCTCAATCAGGGACTGTGAAGCCGTTTTTCACGTTAACCTGATGAACTGGCTTGAATCAGGGCTGTTTCTCGAGCCCTTCTGGCCCTTCTGTGGACCGTGGCCCAGTGGATCCAGGACTTCTCTTGCTCTTAGAGCGCCTCTTCAATAAGGGGCTTCTATAATCTCATTTATCTCATAACCATGTCCAGTCTTTCCCCTCATGCCCTGCCCTTATCAGGGAAAAATCAAGACATGGATAAAAGGCAGACCTCCTGGTCTGCGGGTGGGCAGTCAGCTAGGGAAAGGAATGATGGAGACACTTGGGAGCCTCATCTCTCTACCAGGTGGAAGGATTCATCTCTGTAGGACTCCTGATCGAGGGTTAGGCCTGACACAGATGGAATGCTATTTAGAGTTCACAGTGTATTTTAATTTTATAGTATATTTGAATTCCAGGTCTTAAGTTTCACATCAGGAAGCTGAATTCAGCCAAACTTTAGTATGAAAATACCTCTGATCAAGGCATAAAATTTAACTAGTTAACGACCTTTCCCTGAGTCTTGAGAAGACGTGTATTCATTAACTGCTTTTATCTCTGCTGTCAGCACAGTCAGTGTATGTGTGTAACTCTTTATTATCAACACGGTGGTTATCTTCTTGATGAATGATCAGGAGGGGTCTGTTTTGGACTACTTTTCCTCTGTGCCTAGCATGCCCCTGGCTTCATGTCACCACTACCCGACCAGAACGTGCTCAGGGAGTGTAGTTTTCAGGCCTAATAGGATTAAGAAGACAGAGCTATTGATCATGTCACCTACTTTAGAGTCAAAAGCATAGACGTCTGTTGCATAATATCTGACCTGTTGCCTTCTTCTGCTGATTCATTGACTCCAAATGTGCATTAAGGGGCAAGGGAAAAGTCAGGGAAGAGGTCAGAAGGGTGCAAAAGCCTGTACCATGAGAGCAATATTATTTCAAGAGCCGTGAACTGGATCTTAAGCAAATCATGGGCAATGGCCTTATTTTGTGCCTCTTCAGTCTCTGAGAAACATAGAATTGGCTGAGGAAGGAGAACACACGTTGGGGGTTGGGGGCTCAAGTGACGGGTGAAGGGAAGGAACTTGCATTTGAGCTTGCTGTGAGCCAGCCACTGTGTTGGGCACTTTTACTTGTCACCTCATGCAACACGCCTGACTGCCTGCCCAGAGACATAATTGTTACCATTTTATAGAATCAAAGACTGACTTGCCTAACATACCATAGGAGGTAAGAGCTGGATCCAAGATTCTAATCTAGGCCTCTCAGCCTCTGAAGAGGAAGTTCTTCTTCCATAAGGGGTACATGAGTAGGGGGTTCAGTAAGTATTGTTTGGATGAATTGTATAATGAGTTGGATGAAGGCAGCAATTATTTTGTAATAGTCAGTGTAACTGACGCTATTCTGATTCAGTCTTTTCTGCTTGGAAATAACTAGATTTAGAGGAGGAAGCCAAAGAGATTTGCGCTCATGCAGTCATTCATGTTTTTGCATCAATTGAACTACCTACATCTGAATAAATACTGTGAATCCCTGACCTCTAGAAGCTCACATTCTATTGGGAGAGATAAGCATGTCGTTAAATATGGTGCTACCCCAAGGGACTGCTAGAATCCAGTCTGGCAGAGTAGAAACGAATTCAAAATGCCACAAATCCTCCAGGGACTGTCAAGTAGCCTCCACATTATCTCCCAAATCCCCCCTTCCTCGCCTCTCCATGTATGGCCCGTTTACAGAGGCCTGTACCATCTCTCCTGGCTGGTCTCGCGGCCTCTGGTCTCTTGCTGCTTCTGTTCAGCCCCCGCGCTGCCTCCAGTGAGATCCTCATGAAACCCCAGTCTCACCAGCCATGGCGTGCCAGCCTGAAGTGCCCCAGTGACTTCTCACTGCTGTGTCGGTGAAGGCCAGCTCCTCCAGTCCCTTCACGGCTCTTCCACGTCATACGGGACATCGTGCTGCCCAGGCCTCCCGCCCTGCACAAGCCGACCCCTTCTTCCGCTCAGGACTCAGTGCCTGTGTGCAGGCCTCCTCGTGTGCACCGTATTCCTCCATCACAGCACATGATAATTATTTCACACACCTCCCCACCCACACAGACGTGAACCCCGTAAGGGCTGGAAGTATCTTATTTATCTTTTGATTTCCCAACTTACCTTCTTGGAGCTGCAGTGGCATGAAGTTTACACCCATACGTGCCAATCTAAAGCTGAAAATACATTTATGCTGGGCCTTAAAGATCGAATGTGCCTGCTAAGCAAGGCAGAAAGATAATTCCAGGCAGAAGGAAGAGCATATGCGAAGTGCAGAGGTGTGAACGAGCCAGGTTCCTGAGAGGTAGACGGGCTGGGTAGAGGTGTGGCTGTAGCGTCAGGGGCGGGGGCCGGGGAGAGGGGCAGCAGAGTCCAGAGCTGGCGCCAGGAGGGTCAGCTGGCCTGGCCAGTGACAGCTCCATTCCGAAGGCAGCAGAACGCCACCCCCAGCGCTCATCTCTGGGCTCTGATTTGGGGCACTGTCGCTGGTCCACTGCCTGAAAAATAAGGGTGGTCACTGGAGCCACAGTTAGGACAGTGTCACCGGCATGGCTGGACCAGGTGTTCGTGACCAGAATATGCTTTCCATGGTCAGTGCCCGGCCCTGTTGATTATTAACTATTTTGAATATGGTAACACTTACTTCCCAAAGTTGTAGGAATGACTAAACAAGACAGCGCTGAGAGCTACAGTCCCCTGCAGTCGTCAGCCCGGCTTTTCGGCCTTTCCTTGGATCTGACTGCACAGGAAGCACTACCGGGTGGCTATGCCCTGGTGGGAGCCTCTGCGCTCCGACCCGACCTTTTTATGTGTGTCACTGTTGTGTTTATTTATTTTAGAAACGGTCTTTTGAACGGCTGTGCCCTTCCTGTCCCTTTGTCCTTCAGTCGCGGTGCATCTCCTCACTCTCCGTGGTCGAACATTTCAGACGTCTGTCCGCAGCGCCCGGTGTGTTAGATAAAATTCCCCACAGGGCCTTTGCCTCCTTCTCGCCATCCCGGCCAATTCTCGCTGCCCAGAGCTATTTTCTCCAATGGCGTTTTCCCTGCGGTGGGAAACGAACCTTTAGTGTTACGGTTTAGATCTGCCAGGAAATTCATTCTGGGATGTTTACCCACATCCACTGGCATTTTTCAAAAGGAACCCCAGGTGTCTACATTAACACCAGCAGGACCACTTGAAGCCTCCATTGACATTCATCAGACGCTTTGTTCTCAGCCTGAGTGTGGAAGTTAGATCTGTGAGAGGCAGGATGGTAGAGCCAAAGCCTCTGAAGTGTGCAGCAGCGCCCTTCTTACCCTGAAGACTCCCTCCTGGCATGTCCTGGATATCAGTCAGAACACGTCAGCACAGAGTGCCAGACCCCTTTGATTATCAAGTGCCAGGAAGAAGAGATTCTCTCTCTGCCTCTGCTAGTCATCGGTTCCCACTTCATAGGTAATTTAATTTATCTATTACTTAATGTGTTTGAATTAGAGCTGGAGAGGTGGCAGTTGAAGAAGGAAGCCTGCTGCTACTGTGGCTTCTTTTTTGAGGCGGTGTCTGATTTAGCTGTGTAAACAAATGACTGCCTTCTCCAGGGGTCATGAGCGCAGCTGCCTGCCCTGGGGAGGGCCGCACCTCTTCCGCAGGGCGAGCTCGGCTTGCTGGTGAGAAACCATAGGACTGGTGTGGACTTCAGACGGTGGTGGCCCTGCCACTCGGATTTTGGCCGCAGTAGTTGGGAACTGAAGGAGACAAGGAAACCTCTTCTCTTGCTTGACTGCCTTTGGCTGTCACAGGGCATTGTAATGGTTCGCTTTATGATTCTGAACTCTGATTGCAAAATTTGCCCAGAATCTGCCTCTGAGGCCATAAGACACTGTCTCTCTAATCAGTGAAGATGCCCTTTGGATTTTCCCAGTAGTGGCTTTATGCTGAGTCTCTTACACTTGCCAGTTCTTTCCTACCTATAGTGTTCTTCCCTAACATCCACGATCACACAGTTTCTCTGTGTAGAACCAAATAGCTTTTATAAATATATGTGGCCTCAGCCTCATTAAAACCAACTGTTTTAACTTACAAGCTAATCAGACCAGACCAGATATGTCAAACTCTATGATCTTGCTTTGCTTAAAGGTTAGTCATTCATCGTTGCCTCTCATATACATTCACGCTCACACTCACATGAATATACATGCTCATTAGCCAAGCTCTTCGGGGACCAAAGCAAGTACCAGTAGGGAACGAGGCCCCTTGCTGTGAGGCAGGTGGCCTCCACATGAGAATGCCAGGGTGCCTTGTGACTCACACCTCAGGGGATGACCCGGGGACTTCTGACTCATGTCCAAAGCAGCGTCCACAGTTGCTCTGCCTTGACCTGGAAGATTTGGTGAGGATGACGCTCCGGATTAGCTTCATCAGATCTTCCTCTGAGTAGAGTTGTCCGACTTTCACCTGATGGCTGAAGCTAGTGAACACCAGTGGGATAGGACCCACCCCATTGCCCCCTGCCCCCTGCCCAGGTGGACGTGGGGCTTTGGCTTCTGTCCATAGCATTGTTCTAACCAGATGAGGTGCTGTAGATCAGCTGGGGATGGGTTGTGCTCCCAGCTGCATTCTTTTAAAAAAATAACTGCCTTCCTCCCCAGACAAATAACTATGATGAATGAAAGGTAACCCGGCAGGGGCTTAAAAGCCACTAGACTTTTTTGACTTTCAAGATGTTTTGCAAAAACAGTAATAAAAATGCTATTCATCAAGTCCTTGTTATTTGTGAAATAGTTTAGCACCCTACATGGTTAAGATACCAGCTCACTCCAGAGGAATTTTACCTCATTATGCCTCACAGGAGAGCTTGGAGTGATAATCGTAAAGTGGTGGTGAGAATTCAAGGGATTAATACAAGCAAAGCCTTTGGACCAGTTTTGGGGACACAGTAAAACTTCAGTAATCTTCAGCTTTTATTCTTACCAAGAGGCACTGGCTGGCCCTTCCCAAATGTGTTCCTGTGATCCTTAGAACATACCTACGAGGGAGGCATATCTCCATTTTGCAGACAGGAAAACAGAGGCCACAATTAGGAAGTAGCAGAGTGGAGATGGCGTTCAAACACTACCCTGTACCCCTTTCCAACTGGGGGATGATAACTCAACCTTGAAAGCAGATCACATGATTCCGGGCAGAAATGAATGTTTGAGAGCCTTTTCAATTTTGTTTTTCCAAAGAGTAGCATGGTGCCAATCTAGGGGGATGCAGCAGGAAACGTGACTGTGAATCAGCCGCCTGATGAAACAGCCAGGCTGGGGCCCACGTCACCGCAGGCCTCAGCAATGTCCCCGAAAACACCAGCGCTTAGATCTCCCGTTAAGACACGAAAGGAGAGTTCAGAGAAAACGGCTGCCTTGCTCGGAAAGTCACATTATTAAAAAGTATTTGTTTTTATTAGTTTTCTTGCTTCAATAGGAGTTATAATCTCATTAACTTTATAACAAAAATTCACTTTCCACTAGTTTCTCCTAGTTTATCATCTGAATCCGGGGTGCATACGATTATGTTCAAAACACACCGTAGTGAAGCTATATTTCTTGCGGCATTCAGGACTTCTAAAATTAAATTAATTCAGTTCCTCTTTCACAGGGAAATGCTATTCCAGAGACCAAATGAATAAGACACGGCCTCTGACCTCCAGCAACTTGCCATCTCTGGAGCTGTGCTAACCAGTACAGTAACCAGGAGCCACACGTGGTTACATAAATTTAAGTAAGGTGAGAAGGTCAGTGCCTCAGACGCACTGGCCACGTCTCAAGTGCTCAGTAGCCGTATGTGGTTCCTGGCTACTGCACTGGATAGGGCGGAAACAACATTTCCATCGCTGCAGAAACTTCTGTTCTACTAGTCTACTGGACCGGGGCAAGAGACCGTCTCCTTTAGGAATCCTGTTGCTGCAACTTTGTGGTTGTGGTGTGGCTTACTCTTAGAGCAACGTGAGGGTGCAGCACCACCCTTCAAGCTTGACCCCTGGAGACATGGATTCACATTCTGCTTCTGACCTGTGTTGACTCTGGGCAAGGCCCTTTGCCCTCTGACGTCAGGTTCCTCAACAGTAAAGCAAGGACATTAGGTCACACGGCCTCTAGGACCCCTTCTGTCCAAATGCCTTATGACACTGTGGGGTAATTGGAAGAATATTCTCTGTGTGTGTGTGTGTGTGTGTGTGTGTGTGTGTGTGTGTGACAGCTAAAAGAAACTGCGAAGAATTCCCATCTCCCCAAATAATTTTGTTTTTTATTTCAGAAATTTAATTTTCAAATTTCCTTTATTTGTCAATACGAAAACTCTATACATGTAGTCCTAAGTTTGACAAACTGATTTAAAAGAAAGAGAGAGATTATTTTATTACCCGTCTGTAGAAGACTGAAGTCTCCCTGCAGGAGACGCCAGTGTTCCTTTTCTCGCACGTGCTCCAGCAACACAGCTTGAATGTCTCCCTGTCCACGCAGCAGGCTGCCAGCTCTCTGTCCCCACGGTGCTGTTGTTGAGTTAAATACTGGCACACACCGGGAGCCAGGCCCTCGGTCTTAGACTGCGGAGAAAGTCTATTTATTAGACTCCCCACAAAAAAAGAGAAAAAAATCATAAAATAGCAAGCCCTACGTTATTTCCATTCAGGAAAAAATGACCATTAATTGAGGACCTTTAGTGTCATGGCGTACTTAAGTCTTTGATCTCATTAAAGGACTGGCCAGTGGCAGTCTGGACAATGGCTATTTGCAAAAGAATAGCTGACTAAAGAAAACTGTCCATTGCCCTGAGCTCTGCGACTTCAGTGACTGGTAGTTCTTAAAGGAACACCAATTCCGGTTGCCTTTAAAATAACCGTCTCCTTAGCATGGTGTCACCCAGGCCTTGGCACTCTAGGTTTTCTTGTTACCTGTGTTCCTCTTTCCCACATCAGCTGGAAAAGTAAGTTTCTTTCGTTTTCTTTCTTTTTGTTCAGAAGACTGAGACGGTTACAGAGGGCCGGCTCCCAGGATGTGGAGCCCGAGGCAGGACGATTTGGCCCAGAAGGCCCAAGGAGGGGGGGCTCGCAGCACTTTGTTCCAATTCAGCTCCTCAGCAGAAAGAGGCTTCTGGTTCACCCTCTGACGCCCCCGGGTGGGACTCAGCAGTGAGGGGTTTTTGGTGACTGAGTTGTGTGGGCCTGCTTCTCCCCAGTGCAGCAGGAGCGGGGCTCTCTGATCAGTCATGGTGATCTGTGCGCTTGTCTAGCTTCTTCATTCTCCTGGTAACTGCTGTGGGATCAAATGAGTTGTTTGACAACTACTCTGCCACTTTGGGGAACTCAGCTTTTGTGAGCCTAAGCTCCCTGGGCTGCCAAGTCAGGGCGAGTCAGTGTGCTTCCCTATTTTACAAGACAGTGGTGAGCGCAGGGAGGGCCTGCGGACCAGGCTGTACGTGTGGCTTCTGGCGTGGGGAAGACGTCTGGGCCTGGAGCTGAAAAGGGGGGAGAGAATCCAGACTCTGCCACTGTCCAGCTGCGTGACCTCTGGCAGGTCTCCTCTTCAGTAAAGTGAGGATTCCAGGTAACTCGCGGGCTCTGTGGGGGAGTTAATGCGTTCCTTTAAGCCTGCGTTACATCCACAGCCTTCTAACCGGGCCTCCTGCTTTCCCCTTCCCCCTACTAGTGATCTTTCAGAAACATGATTTGATCCTATAGGTCGTTCCCCTGCTTAGAACCTGCAGTGGCTTCTTGTGGCTTCTTTAGGGTTTGCCAGGAAAACTGGTTTTAGGATGGAAAGCCCTGTGTCCCAGAGAAAGCCCTGCAAAGCCCGCAGGGCAGCTGATCTGGGCCCCATGCCCCCCTTCCTAGTGCACACCTCTCACAACTCATCTCTGCACACCTACGTACTTCTCTGCACACTGGGATGACCTGGGGAACACTTGATAAAATGTTGATGCCTTGCCCTGCCTCTTGAAAATCTAATTTCATTGTTTGGAGTTGGACTTGAGTGTAAGTATCTTCTTAAAGCTCTGAGGTGGTTTGAAAGCACAGCCAAGGAAGGGAACCACTGCTCCATTCTTGCAGGCCTCTGAAAATCCCGTGAGCTATTCCCTGTGCCTGAGCTGACCTTTCCCCTGCTTTCTTCTCTTGACTAATTCCTGCTCATTCTCATCCTACTCAGGAGTCTGTTCCTCCAGGCAGCCCTCCAGGACTTCTCCAGGTAGACTTAGCCTCCTCCCTCTGCTGGGCGGCCAGACTACCTTGGGCCTGCTCCCACCCGAACCTGATCGTTCTTGTACTGACTGTTAGTTTACTCCAACCTTCTCCCTCTTTAGGTCTGGAGTTTCTTTCTGGAAGAGATTTTTTCTTTCTTCCTTGTAACCCTGGAGCCAAGCAGCTCTGGCACATTGTAGGCTCTCAGTAAGTATTCCGTGAACAGATTAATCAAGACAGCTGACCTCTTGTGAGTTCCATTCTAAGAAAGAAACGTCGACACAATAACCCTAGTGTATCACAGAAATAGGAAGTTGAGGGGACAAAAGCACATCTGAGTACGACAGAAAGCTTTACCAAAACAACTCCCAATACTCAAATTAAAAGAAAGGCTTGGTTTTGCTCTTTTGTGAGCAATGATTTTTTTCTCTTCCCGGGGAGAAAAAAGACATGTTAGGAAATTCCTCCTCCATCCTCATTATCTGGCAAAAGGTTGTAGCTGGAAATGATCTCTCTGACAAGGTCATTTTGGCTCTCTGTCATTTTCTCTCGTCATCCTGTTCCTCCCTCAGCTGGCCATCCTTGTGTGTTTGCAGAGAGGCAGGAAGGTTCACCGCTGGGACTGTTTCTCTCTCTCTTTAAAACTCTTTAATCGGCAGGCTTTCTGATCTTCAAAGCAGCCTGTATCCGATGTGACCCCGCTCCCTTGACTCCCCGTGCTGGGGAGGGAGAGCTGTGAGCATTTTTGTCATTTTGACGACTTGCGTGTTTGGACAGCCCAATAGTGCACTAGATCTTTAGGGATGAGAGCGAGTCAGCTTTTCTAAGCCCCCCTTTCACCCCCAAATCTAGACACACTAGAAATTGACATCAGACCCAAAGTTAAGCAAACAGTAAGTTTATAGGTCTCCTTGCCTTTGACCCATCCCCTGGGGCAGCAGCCCTGATCCTCTGTCTTTTTTTGCAGTTGAGTCTTTGTGGTTGGTATCCCTCAGACTGTTTCAGTCTTTGTGATTATCTGCAGTGCTTGATCCTGGATAAGTTTGAAAGCTACGATGATGAATTTCAGCTCACCCAACGAGCCCTGTCTCTGCTGGAGGAAAACAGGTTCTGGGCTGGTGTGGTATTCCCGGACATGTATCCCTGGACCAGCTCCCTGCCATCCCACGTGAAGTACAAGATCCGAATGGACATAGACGTGGTGGAGAAGACCAATAAGATCAAAGACAGGTGATGTTTCAGGCGATCTCAGAAGACCCTGGGCATCCCCAACGAAGTGTGAGGCAAGGAAAGGGGGCTCCTGTGTGCTCAGGCCATCTGTCTCCTCCTGGGGCAGAAGGATACTTGGAAAGGCACAGAAACACTTTGGTGTCGAACCACTAAGCTAGCCACTTGGCCCTGCTGGTTGGCGGGACCAGGAGAGCTCAGCTACTCTGCCTTCACCCTCTCAACTCAGCACTTGTCCCTGGCTGGCCTTCACGTAGTTTGGAGGCAAAAATCTCTAGGTATTAAATTATCTTCACATAGAGATTCTGCAAATGAGGTTTCAGCAAAGTCACTGGAAAATTGCATTTGGTACAGAGTAGGGGATTGAGACTGGACTGAGCCTATAAATCAATAAAATTAAGTTAAATCAGAGGGAATAAGATATTTTGTAAAGCTCAGAGGAGAGTCCTTGAATGAAAGCAATTAGAAGCTAATATTCATAACTGAGACTTAAACTGTGAACTGGAAAATAGAATCGGATAGTGTGAAAGAGTTCAGGGGGCAGTTTCGGAGCGTGAGTACCGAATCCCCTCACCCTTGTGAGGGGGGGTGAGCTGTCTGTTCCCATTTGCATCCTGTGTCCCTTCCTCTGATTTCTTCTTAGGTACTGGGATTCTGGCCCCAGAGCTGACCCCGTGGAAGACTTCCGGTACATCTGGGGAGGGTTTGCCTATCTGCAGGACATGGTTGAACAGGGGATCACGAGGAGCCAGGCCCAGGCTGAGGTTCCAATTGGAATCTATCTCCAGCAGATGCCTTACCCCTGCTTCGTGGATGACTCGTGAGTCCAGGGTCCTAGTCCCCCTCCCGGACAAGCTAACCAGGCTGCTGGGGTGGGGCAGGGAAGGGGTGCTCCCCAGGCTTCAATCTTTTTGGAAAACAACCTGGGGCCTGGGGCCAGCTCGAGGAGAATCGAGCTCTGACTGAGGAGCCTGCTTCTCCCCGGCTCCCTCCAGGCAGGGCCCGATGGACAAGTAAAGTGGAGAAAGGAGTTGGTGTTGTGGGTAGAAAAGGGAAGGTGAAAATTAAAGCAGGGAAGTGAGGTTGGGGGAGGGGACAAAGGCTTTTAAATTTTCCACTACGTAGTATGTTTGGTATGTGGAAGGGTTCAGGTCAGTGTTTGCCCAGTGATTGCCAAATCAGCAAATTAGGACTCTGCATCACAAGTAGGGCCGGTTCCTAGGAGCCTTGGAATAATGCAGCTCCATCCCTAATTAACATTCCCATGATGTGTGCTTAATGAAAAGGTAGAGGGATGTGTTGGATGAGCTTGGGCCCTCCCTCCCTGCCCACCGCCTTTCCCAGGCCTGTGCATGTGATGGCCAGTAGCAAGCTAAGCAAGTAGCCTACTATTTTCTGAAAGTGCATTTGGGGGGTGGTAGAGAGAGGGACAAAGAGGAAGAGGGGCTGGGAGGGCTCACTTACCATGGTGGATGGACAGAAATGCTCCCAGGACAGCAGCAGAGATCTACAGTTGACTTAGGGACTCAACTCTTAGGGAAAAAAAATAAAAACTGAGATGTTCACCATAATGTATGTGTGTGTCTGCGGGGTTCGGGGAGGAGAGGGATACAGCCTGCAGAGAGGAAGAGTCGCATTGCCAGCTGGCAAGGCAGTAGAATAAAGCCCAGTGTGGGCATAACACCTTGGTCTGATCGCTTCTCGTTCCTCAGCTCTACAGGAAAATAGAAGGGATAGCAGGCCTGTTCTGCAGTCGGTTTGGGTTTGGACAATAGGCAGAGATCGGAAGTGGAGCCCAGCCAAAAGCCCGGTTCCACTTTTAAGATCAGAATAGAGGTGACTGGCAGGGAAGTGAAGTAGGGAGTGAGGAGGCAGCAAGAATTCTGGCCATTCAGTGTGGGAGAGCCCTCTGGTGGCCCATCTCAGAAGGCTTGTGAATTTAGCCTCAGAATTCAGCCTCCCTGGGGCCATCTTGAGAGAAACCCTCCCATGCTGGAACTGGGCCCTGCCCGTGACACCCAGTAGTTTCCAGTGGATAATAATCTCAAGGGCTTTACTAGCACACCGAGCACAGGGAAAACATACATGAAGTTCACAGTAGAGTCATTCCAGACGGAACACCCGTGGATACACTCCACTGGGACAGGGCTGTGGGGTTGGTGACTGCCGAGTCACTGGTTGGTTTACTGATGGGTCAGTTGCCTCTGAAAGTGCCACACTGATTAGTCGCTTTGTGCCGCTCCCTGTGTAACTGGGGTTTGATCCTCCAGGGTAGACAATGCTGACCCCTTGGGGAGTCCAATTATTGCTCTCACCACCACCAGTTCCCTTTGTCCACCTTCTGGACTTCAGTATTAGTTAGCTTATACCTACCTACTCCAGGCATATTCCACATCGTCAAGTCTGTAGTCCTTTCCCGTGAGATCTTACGAGGTCTATACTAGGTAACACACATAGTATGATTTTACTTGCATAGTTTACTTATAGAGCATTCATCTGGACTAACCAAAAAGCTACCTGAGATCTTACAAGAATGCCTATATTGTGTAACATACATAGTCTAATTTTACTTATACATTTTACTCACAGAACATTCATCTAGGCTAACCAAAAGGCTACCATCTTGCTCTAAAGGCAACGTAACCCTTCAGGGCAAAGTGCAATGTATTAAAAGATTCAAGTCCGTTGAACACCCAGTGGCGATTCTTCTGCCTTTCCCTCCACCTGGGCTTTGTTCTCAACAAACACTTGCTCCCCCTCCACCAGGCACAGGACAGTCTACTACTCTGCTTCTCTCTCTTGCTTTAGTTTTATGATCATCCTGAACCGCTGTTTCCCTATCTTCATGGTGCTGGCCTGGATCTACTCTGTCTCCATGACTGTAAAGAGCATCGTCTTGGAGAAGGAGTTGAGACTGAAGGAGACCTTGAAAAATCAGGGTGTCTCCAACACAGTGATTTGGTGTACCTGGTTCCTGGACAGCTTCTCTATTATGCTGATGAGCATCTGCCTCCTGACAGTATTCATCATGGTAAGCCAGGCGGAGAAGGTCAAGAAAATCTTGAATAGTTTTGTTCCTCCCACTTCCCTCCTGTTAATGAACTTGTGCCTGGATTAGTCATCTGGCAACCAAAGATAGCACGACACGTAGCTGCCGAGCCACTTCAGCCAAGGTAGAAGACACTCAGAGAGACAAAATCCTCCCCGAGGAGCCACTATATTGTAGCATTTTCCCTGCTCCCATTTCCTGCCTGGGAGCCACACTCTACGTAGATTATCCAGCCCCATTTGCGAACCACCTGGAGAAGCTGCTGTTAGCAGAGCCCAGCACAGGGTGATGCTACGTGTAAAATGTTCTCTCTTTTCAAACAAAAAAGAAGTGAATCCAAAAAGTGTTTTCCTGGGATTACTGTCCCATCCGTCACCTGGGAAGACTTCAGTGTATTAGGAAAGGAGATCTAGAATGTTTATTAATTACCACCATGGTCACACTATTCACGGCTTGACCAAAGAACATTCTGCTGCCTGAAAAATCTCCAAGACCTCTGTTTTAAAGGACGGAATTTGGAGTCCATCCTGTCTCAGTTTACAGGTACAGCAGCTCACTTAAGTCCGTCCTCTGCAAACCTGCAGCTCCCTTGAAAGCTTGACTTGGAAATAAAGTCTTATGTCATAATGCACGGCTCTGCTTTCTGTTTAGCTCCTCCACAAAAGATGATCTTTTGTACTTGTTGAATGATAGGACACAAATTAAGGTCGTTTTTTGTATTTATTTGATAGGATTTGGTATAAGCTTTATTTTTTTAACTGAAGTGTAGTTGATTTACACTGCTGTGTTAGTTCCAGGTGTACAGCAAAGTGATTCAGTTGTGTATATATTTTTCAGATTCTTTTCCATTTTGGTTGTTACAAGATATCGGGTACAGCTCCCTGTGCTATACAGCAGATCCTTGCTGGTTGTCTGTTTTACATACAGTAGAGTGTGTGTGTTAATCCCAAACTCCTAATTTATCCCTCCTCCCTCCACTTTCCCCTTTGGTAATTATAAGTTTGTTTTCTGTCTGTGAGTCTATTTCTGTTTTGCAAATAAGTTCATTTGTATCTTTTTTTTATTCCACATATAAGCAATATCATATGGTATCTTTCTCTGACTTACTTCACTTAGTATGATAATCTCAAGGCCCATCCACGTTGCTGCAAATGGCATTATTTCACTGTTCTTTATGGCTGAGTGATACTCCTGGTATAAGCTTTAGACTTCAGGCTTTGCAAGCCCCTGATACAGTGTCATCAAGCTTGTTCTGCCTCTTTACTGTCATCATATTAAGTGCCCCTTGCACTAAGCAACATGTGTGCTGACCCACAGACTCTGGCTAAGTGTGTCCCATCTTATGCTGGACCATACCTGGTGCCTACCTGATCCAAGGATGTTCCATCACATAGCCTGTCCAACCAACACGTATCCAGTTAAGCCCAGTCCTGCCCCTGCTCTTTGTAGTAAAGTGTACTAAGTCTGAAGGGTTTTGGTTTCAGTGTTGCACTGAGAGTCAGCGAGCTGTGGCCTTAGTCAAACCCCGTGCTAGAGCCCTGTGAAAACCAGTGCTGATGTAGGGGTCCATCTGCTCAATCTGACCAGACTGAGGTGTGGCTTTAAATACACAAAGGGTCCCGGAATTCTACAGAGAGGTGGGCAGAAGCTGAGCAGCCTGTCTTCCTCTAGGGATCCCTTGTTCCTTCCCTTTCTTCATTCTGCTCCTTTCCTCACTAGTGAGAAATTTTGTGTCCTCAGAATTGAAGGAGTCAAAATGCATGAGCATCTGACTAATGTAAAATGCATAAACATGCGCGATATCTTATTATGGCCTAAGATTTGTTGCTAATAAGTGGCATTGAGAGTTGCCTCCCTAGGAATGGGTATTAGGACTTCAAAGCTTTTAGGACGTGAGGTAAAGAATGTTTGCCGAGAGTCACTTGCACAAAGGGGTTTCTCCTTGTGGGAACCAGACTTTGTTCTTGTGGTTGCGGAAACAGAGCTTTCCACAACACAATAGGGTTTTCCTTTGAATGACGCTCTCATCTTTCCCCTGTCCTTCCTTCCCACCTCAACTATGCAGGAAAGAAGCTGGAACCTGGGACAATGGGAAGGTTTCATTGTTACTCACACTACTAAGAATGAAAAAGAAAAGTAGTCTGTAGAAGGAGCCAAGGCCAGTGAAATTGTTGGATTAGCCAAATGACTTTCATCTCTGCCTTAAGTCAATGAGAAATCAGGTAGCTTAGAAGTCTGTAGGACTTTGAGCTGGGGTAAAAATTGATTTCATTCTTCTGAGAACAGCAACAACCATCCTGAAGTCCTGTCAGCCAAAAGCCGCATGTTCAGCCCTGGACTTGCTTTTACCAGGTGTGTGTGATTAAGGATAAGAACTAGGTTTCCCAGGGTGATACAGAATCAGGAACACTGAGTCTCAACCTTGACTTGTACTCAGATTTCCTCGAAGCTTGCTTCCAGTTAAGCATGGCTCTCTTCTACCTCCTTTGCCACTTGCTTTATTTCATTTTTGGATCCATTCTGTCAGTGCCTGGCAGGCGTGAGCGCGTGAACCAAGAAGTAATGGTAGCAGCAGGAGATGAGTGGCACATTCGTCCTTCTCAGCTCTTACAGGCCCCTTACAGACACTGCTAATTGGTGTCTCTTTTCTACTGAGAGAAACCTAATGCTTCAGGGCACCACCACTAATTAATCGAATCAATTCAAGAGAAGAACCAATTTTGGCCTTTATGTTCCCAAGAAAAGAACAGGTTGATCTACATGTATTTGGAGTTATGTACAAAGTGTGAAAATCCTCGCAGGCTGCCTATGACAGAAGAGAACCTGATAAATCCGAACATTTCAGTTTATCCTCTAATGCAACTGGGCAGCAGCTCACTTACTACAAATAGCTAATTTGGGCCTACTTTCTATACAGCCAAAGTGACTGACCCTCTAGTTAATGTGAAAGATACTGAATATTGCCCACAGGTTCTATGAAGTTATTATGGGTGTGGAGGACTAATCCACTTCCAAGCAATGTGGATTAATTACTGGCATTTTCACCCATGTGAGAGGCAAATCTCAGAATATAAGTACAAACGATTGAGTTAGAAGGCCAGGCCCAGGCGGATGTTAAGGCTTGCAGGGTGGTGTCCCATCTCCCTCTTTTGTTCCTCATCTGCTCAGTGTATCCCAGGAACCACTGGTGCTCCAAAACCCCTGTGCAGATCTTCCTCCCCTGCTCCATGCTTATTTCTCCACACCATGCCCTTCCCACCAAGGATCTGCTTACTGAGCACATAATAATTACTCAGTACAGACAGGCAGCTTCATGTGTTACCCTCCTAGGGAAAAATGACATAATTAGAATTACAGAACTCAACACATTGAGTCTTCAGTGTGGAAATTCAGACACCAGCAACAGGCTGGTGGGAGAGACTCCTCTGGGGCAGAGGGCTCCTGAAGGCCCCAGAATCACAGCCCAGAGGTCACCCCTGAGAGGGATGGCGCCCCTGGACGTGGGTGGAAATTACTGACTCAAGTGGCCTCTTTGCTTTCAGCATGGAAGGATCCTACACTACAGCAACCCGTTCATCCTCTTCCTGTTCCTGTTGGCCTTCTCCACCGCTACGATCATGCAGTGCTTCCTGCTCAGCACCTTATTCTCCAGGGCCAGCCTGGCCGCAGCCTGCAGCGGCGTCATCTACTTCACCCTCTACCTGCCGCACATCCTCTGCTTCGCCTGGCAGGACCGAATGACGGCCGGCCTGAAGATGGCTGTGGTGAGGGATCTTGGCTCACTCCTAACATAGGCTACACTCCACCTGAGGGGCAGGAGGCAGTCTGAACGGACTGGCTTGTGGATCCACTTTGCCTTTGGGCTAAAAGGGATACAAGATTTGAAGGCGCAGGTGCAAACGGGGGAGCAGTCTTCACCCTAAGCAACCCGATGGTTCCTCCTCACCAGACCCGTTTGATTGTCTTCCCTGGGATGGAACGGAAAGCCCGCTCAGCTCGTGGGCCCCTCGGTGTGTCCGTAAGAGGAGGAGAGCCACGCCCATTTCTCTCGGGTTTTCTTGCCTAGCTTTTGAGAAGGTTCGTTAGGGAGGAAGCTTGCCCTGTAACCGTTCTGTCCAAAAAGATGCTTCCATGAGCTAAGAAGCTTTGGCTTCTCTCCAAAAGGACTTGAGTCGGGGCAGCTCTACAGTGTCTTTCTCAGAAAAGGCCGCGGAAAGGAGCCAGTCCGGAGTCAGATCCTCTTGCCCGGAGAGGTCTCCAGAAGCTGGCTTCTGACTGCCTGAGAGGCTCTTCGTTCCCAGCAACGCTCTCCTTCGCTAATTGTTTTCACCTGAGCCATTTACAGCCTCTCGTTAGCCGGGCTAAACAGCTTCTGAGCTCTGCGGGTGCAGTTTCCCTCGTCCCCCAGAACGTCCCCGTCCACAGTTCTCCGCGCAGTGCAGCTGAGAGGGACCACTGCTTGCCTCTCCTCGGGGAAGATCTCAGTCTAACCTGTTCGCACGACTCAAACTTACTTAGTTCTAGTGCTGCCAGGCATCTGCCTTTTATTTCTCCTGTTAAGTAAAAATTAGCTGCTATAATTTATGGCACTCAGTTTTCTAACGTGATCACAATGGGCAAGAAATCCTTATGACTCAGCCCGTGGGCAGAGCTATCTCTGTATACTGCGTAGACAGCTGGTACCTTGAAGGCATGGCTAGTTTCTTGCCTGTGTGGCTCCACCAGGAAGCTGCAGTTCTGGCAGCTCGTGGACCAGGGCTGGGCTGAGATTTTCAAAAAAGTTTCTGTGAACATATAGCTAGAGAATTCCTTCCTTCTGCAGAGAGATACTGTGAACCCCACCTTGGGTCCTGCGAACTACAGGGAGACCTCCCAACAGAGGAAGTGGGACTAACTCAACCCCTTCATGTGCCTGTGTGCTTTCTGCCATGCCAGGGACCACCCACAGGGACTTGACTGGGGAACTTCCTCTTCAGTCTTCCTTCTGCATGCCATGTATTCAGTTACTTCAGCTTCCACAGAGAACCTAAGAAAATGATCATCCCCAGCCTGGAGATGGGAAAAGGTGATAGTCAATGTAACCTGAGGCTTTTCTAGCCTGACAGAGCTCAGGAAGTTGGGAGCCCATCCCCTGCCTGGTCCCCTAGCCTGCCCTAGGACATGGATGACTTTATGGACGCTTGTGATGGGACTCTCACAAAGCAGTTCAAGTTAACTTCTTTGCTCTACCAAGAACTGTGTGATCTTAAGAAAGAGACAGGAAGAAGGGGGGAAGGAAGGAAGATGAACATGAGGACCTTTGATCCTTTGCTGTGTTATGGTATGTGGTGTTTGTCTTCCCCAGTGCACAACCGTGTTCCATTGGACAGGTGAGAGGTGGCCTGCTGGGGACTGGGCACGTGTCCCTGAGGCCTGAGAGGCATTCCCAGAATTATCTTCCAGTGGGAAGACTGCCTTAACCCCTCCCTGGGGTGGTCTCACACCTGGATACAACCTGGACCCACTTTTGGTCCTCCTCCTACCCTGTGGCTCTGTTGGGTTGGGAAAACAGACCCTCTGCTCATCTTTCATGCCCTCTTTGCCCCACTGTAGAGCCTGCTGTCTCCTGTGGCTTTTGGGTTTGGCACCGAGTACCTGGCTCGCTTTGAGGAGCAAGGCCTGGGGCTGCAGTGGAGCAACATTGGGAACAGTCCCACGGAAGGGGATGAATTCAGCTTTCTGATGTCCATGAAGATGATGCTCCTGGATGCTGCTCTCTATGGTTTGCTTGCCTGGTATCTTGACCAGGTTTTTCCAGGTAAATACACGAGAGAGAAAGTAGGAAGTCTAACTAAGCATACCAATAAAGAAAGTCATCAGACTGCGAAGGAAGAGAGCCAGAGAAGAAGAAAGGAACAGGGAAGAACTACAAAAACAGATAGAAAACACTTAGCGCTTAAAATGGCAGTAAGCACACGCCTATCAATAATTACTTTAAATGTAAATGGACTAAATTCTCCCATAAAAATACATAAAGTGAGTGAACGGCTAAAATGCCAAAACCAATCTATATGCTGCCTACCACAAACGCAATTTAGATGTACAGACACCCAGATGGAAAGTGAAGGAATGGGGAAAGATATTCTATACAAACGGAGGCCAAAAGAAAGCTGGAGTACCTGTTCTTATATCACACAAACAGATATTAAAAACAAAGACTGTAGAAAGAGACAAAGAAGGCCATTACATCATGGTAAAGGAACCAATCCAGCCAGAGGATATAACGTTTGTAAATATTTATGCACCCAACACAGGAGCACCTGAATATATAAAACAAACATTAACAGACTTAGAAGGAGAAATAGACAGCAATATAGTAATACTGGGGGACTGTAATACCCCACTTGCTTCAGTGGACAGACCATCCAGACTGAAAATCAGTAAGGAAACGTTGGCCTTAAGTAATATATTAGACCAGACGGACTTAACAGGTATTCACAGCACATTCCATCCAAAAGCAACAGAAAACACGTTTCTCAAGTGCACTCAGTACATTTTCCAAGATAGGTCGTGTGTAATGTCACAAAAAAGTCTTTAAAAATTTGAGGATTTGAATCATATCAGGCATCTTTCCTGACCACAGTGATATGAAACTAGAAATTAATTACTTGAAGAAGACTGGAAAATTCACGAATATGTGGAGATTAACTAACATGCTATTGCTTCACCAATAAGTCAAAGAAGAAATCAAAAAAGAAACTTAAAAAAAATCTTGAGACAAATGAAAAATGGAAACATTACATAACAATGTATAGACCTGCCCTTGAGGAGCTTACCGTCTAGCTTTGCCCATGAAACACAGGATAATTATTAAACAAAGATAGTGTTCTCGCAGAATCAACATTCACAGGAGCAAAGCCTGCTAAGAGAACTGGACTAGGAGTTTGGGAGTATTTCCCTTGAAACCCAGACAGACCCAGTAGAATGGGGTGGCTAAGATCAGTGGTATTAGAATCAAAATACCTGTGTTGGAATTGCCGTACCTCTGTTCAATTAGCTGTGCCCTTGGGCAAATGCTTCCAACTCAGTGTGCCTTAACTTCCTTCTTCATGAGAACAGTAGTGCTGCCTATCCGCTCGTGTTGTGTTGAGGAGTGAGTTATTTAGCACATGGGAAGTGCTCACAGTAATGTCTGACACAGAAAGAGCATGCAACAAATGTTAATGATTGTCATCATCATTATTATTGGGTAACTGTTGGAAAAAGGCGTGCTTTAATTCTTTAATGAAATGTTTTCTTGGAAAACTAACGTCAGCCAAGATCATCAGTCTTAGTGTTGTTGGGTTCACTCCCTGAAACATGACCTTTTGAATTAAACCACGTTGGAAGGAGTAGTCCTGGAGGAAGCACATGGAAAGCCGTGCACTGCGTACGAGATGTAAATACCTATCGCCGTAATCCACGGTGCAGGTGGACAAATTCCAGGTCTGACGGAGCTGGTGGGTGAAACTGCTTAGCCTTTTCTATGCCTGTCTATTTTTAGGGGACTATGGAACCCCACTCCCGTGGTACTTCCTTCTACAAGAGTCTTACTGGCTTGGCGGTGAAGGTGAGTTTTTTTTAATTTTTTAATTAAAAAAAAAAACCTTAAACGTTTGAAATCCACCCCTTTGGATATGCATGGGATGTGTGTGGCTGTAGAGATGGCTCTTACACGAAGCGTGCAGTTCCTGGTTGGTTAGCTGTCCCCTGGGGGCTCTGCTCCTCGGTGCAGCCTCTGGTAGCCCACCTTTTCTGAGTCACTGGGCCAGGGTGAGTGGCAGAGCATTGGTAAACCCTTGCGTCCTGTACAGGTTGTGCCCAGTGGAGTAAATTGCACTAGTAAGAGGCTAAACCACTTCAGGGTGCAAATGACTTTTGCAGCTTCTCATTTAAAGCAAACAGATCCAGAGACTCACAAAGTGCCTTTGCATTCATCTGCTGCCTACCCTCTTTTGCTTCTTTATTTCTCTTCACTTCTTCAAATACAATTGAATTTATTCTCCCAAGGTAAGGGCCCATGCGGAGGCTGGGGCAAAGCCCTGATCTTCCAGGCAAGTATCCCCAGACTCTCTTAGTGTTGGTCTCTCTTGCGGCTGGGGAAGAGGGCTAAACGGACTGTGGCCCAGAAGGCATCATAGATAAAACGTGCCTCTCCTCCTGAACAGGACAGGAGGCCAAGAAGTAGGGGAAACCACAGACTCTTGTGAGGCATGAGGCGGCAGAGAAATCCCGGAGCTGGGAGCAGGGGACTCCCCTAGAGCTAGGAGTTTCTGGAAGCCAAGGAAGTACTTTCCAAACTGTTTGTTCCTCACCTGCCTGCTCTTTGCTTTGTACGATTGGGCCTGGGCCAGGATTTGCCCTTTCAGCACTAGGACAGGTGGTTTGCTTTCTCTAGGGGACTGGCCTAGGGCCTTTAAGGGCTTGGGTGGCTGGGGGGCAGGGGGAGACTTTCTTTTTTTATGGTTCAAGCAAACAGCACTTCAACAGCTCAGGCTTTTTTTTTTTTTTGTATGTCGATTTGTCTGTCTTGTCTATCTGTAACCTTTTAAATGTCTGCTGTAATAAAGTTACAACGCAAATGGGAGTTTTCAACACAGAAGTTTGCTCCTGGAATGTTTCCAATTTCAGTGAATACCAGGATTTGTGGGCAGTTTTCCCTCTGTGATCTCAGCAGATATTCTGCCACTCAAAAAAAAAAAAATCTCAAGACAAATGTATTCCTTCAAAAATGAGTCACATAATATTTTTGCCAGCAAAAGCCAAATATTTTTCACCTGTCTCACAGGCTAGACTGAAGTAGGTTCCTAAATCTCTCTAAAATCGGAAGAGCTGAGTTTTCCCACCTGA
This sequence comes from Vicugna pacos, assembly GCF_048564905.1. Classification (NCBI taxonomy): domain Eukaryota; kingdom Metazoa; phylum Chordata; class Mammalia; order Artiodactyla; family Camelidae; genus Vicugna; species Vicugna pacos. The sequence continues at coordinate 74,375,881 of NC_132995.1, forward strand.
CCCCCTCCTTTCACAGTGAAGGAACGGAGCCCAAGAGATATCCACTGTCTCACTCAAGTTCCTGTTGGTCACTTGGGATAAACTCTTGAACTGGGACACATATTTTCTGGCCAGGAACTCACTCCAATGACTGGAAGAATATTCCTCCTGCTGTTTCATTATTACACGTTAGTGCAGTAAGATGGCAAGGGAAGAGACCAAAGAAATTGCGGGCAGTAGATCTAAAAGTCCTTCAGGAAACAGAAATAGACGTACGGGCGGTGGCGGGTCCCTGACCACCAGGCCCATGACTTACAACTGCACCACACGGCCTGAAAATCTACCGAGGGCAGTGTGGACAGAGAGAAGCCCTGGCTGGCTGCTGCGTTAAAAATTCACCCTGCCCACGTGTGTGCATGCGAGGCCAGACCTGTAGACGCTTGGCAGCAGTGGTTTCCTCCTGCCCCTGCTTTCCTCTGCGGCTGGCTCCCTCCTCTGCTCCTCTTCCCCTTCCAGGATGTCCTGCCGTCCTTGCAAACTGAGAGCCAAAGTGCCTCTGTGCAGGGGGTGGGGGGCTGTATGTGAGAGAGTATGTGTGAGTGTGAGAATGTGTGTGTGTTTGCACCACAATTCACAATCTGCACAAGCCTGTGTGTCAGTGAGGCTCAACCCTGGTGTTAAGCCCCAAATACATGAATACCCATAAAAGCAGATTTCTCAGGTAAACCGTTTTTCAATCTGGCTGCTCATCATAGCAGCTTGAACGGACTTTTACTCCAGGTTCACCATGACTTTGATGTGTTGGCTTGGAGGGAAAAGTTGGTGAGCTAAAGAAAATTAACCCATTTCAAAATCAATCCTGGTTTTCTTCATTTTCTGTTTAATCACAATTTCTGACATTGTGGGCCCCTCCTGGCGTGGTAGGATGGTGAGTGAAACTTCTGTTACAAAACTCCCTCTGGGCAGCTGGGAGGCCCTGCAGGCCACTGTCGGAACCTCACAGACCCACGGGTCAGAGGCGGGCGGAGCCCTCCTTGGGGCTGATGCTGGGAGTGCCAACTTGGCCTTCTGAGAACGGTGTTTTCCAGCTATGGTAGGAAACTCTGCTCCCCCCTCTTCTCGCCTCCTTTCCTCCCTTTACTGATTCTCAGTTCTCACCAGGAGAGTAACAGTGGCTTCTGGTTGGTGCAGGGTGTTCGACCAGAGAAGAAAGGGCCCTGGAAAAAACGGAACCTGTAACAGAGGAAATGGAGGACCCGGAACACCCAGAGGGAATAAAAGGTAAAACAAACAAACAAACACCTCAATAAAGAATGCAGAGCAGAGGCAAGGAAAAGTCTCAGAACACTGCAAAGCGCCAGAGCAAAGCACCTCATGCCTGGGGTGAAGTGGAGCCTGGGAAACTTACCGTCTCCACTGACAAGGGTTAAATCTGACAGCTTCTCAAGGGCCCAGCTGCACATGTGCAGAATGGTGGGTCCAGCCAGACATTAACACACGTTTCCTGGAGAAAGCAGATCCCAAGTATGTGGGGTGTTTGTGCCCTTGTTAGGCAAACCCCAAGTGAGTTGCACAAATGTGCTGACTTCCGAGGATTTAGCAAGAACAATAACTTGGGTCACTGGGACTTAAAGCGGATATGAGCTATAAGGAAAGACAAAAATAAATGCTTCTGTGCCCAGAGGGAAAGAGTCTAGTGGAGCTGACTGTGCTTCACTTGCGGTTTACAAATCTGGAAGCCCATTCATTCAAGCCATCAGAAGCCTTTCTTGACCCTGGAAGTTACTTAATAATTCCTCAACTCATGGCTAAGTCTGCAAGTGTTCCCCTGGCCTTTGCCTCCCTTACCTTCCCTCTTGAACCAGTGCTGAACTTCTCCCCATATTCTCTACTCCTAAGCACATACATTCCTCTAGAATCTCTCTGTGGATGCTAAAGTCCTCTTGCTGTCCTTACCCCGGGCTTAGAGAGGCAGCATGGCCTCTGGACTCTGCCTGGTGTTGCAGGAAAGGGTCCATCCTCCATTCCTCTGGCCCACCCCAGGCACCATTTCACAAAGCTAGGTCAGAGACCCGTGGCTCCTAAGAGAGCTGACTTCCAGTCAGCCGAGCCTGTGGGAAGACCCTTCTCCCAGAGTAGAATTCCAAGACCGGGAGCAGGAGGCTAAGGACTGGCCCCACCTGAGTTATAGGCGAGGTCAGGAGGCACAGAGAGAAGAAGCACTGAGACTTTTTTTGCAGGGGAGTAAGTGCTCAGAACTACAATATTAAGATGACAGATTAAGCAGTTCTGTATAGGATGAACTAGAGCAGGAGAGACTGGAGGCCAGGGAGACGTGGACATCCGGTAATGAGGGTCTGTGCCGGAGGGGAGTGTGGGAGGAGATCAGCAGAGGGACAGAGTTTGAGGGACAGGGTTGAGAAGGAGTGGACTGCCCTCCCCAGTTAACTGGAGAAGGTCTGGAGTTCTGAGGAGCAAAAAGTCAGCTTTACTCGGAGTTGACTTAAAGATTTGAGCCAAGGTGACTAGGAGAATGGTAGCTTGGAGATAGGAGAGTCTGAAGGAAAAGGTTGTTTGGGGAAGAAGATGAGGAGCCTGAGCTGTTACGAGGAATCCATGAGGAAATGAGTCAGAAGCGCAGGCCTGGGGCTGAAGGTGAGCGTAGGGCTTGCTCTCCTTACAGACAGTGAGTGCTGTCTGGGTTCTGACCCCAGGTCTGCCACTCGTCAGCTGTGTGACCTTGGTGAGACTCTTGATGTCTCGTGTCTTAGGTTTCTTCCCCTGGAGAAATGGGCACAGTAGAATCTACCTCCCTAGGGCTGTTGGAAGGGTGAAATGAGGAAATCCGTATAAGGCACGTGAAACGGTGCCTGGCACAGAGTAACTGCTCAATAACTGTTAGATGTTGTTGTCGCCATTGCTCTTCGATAGTCTTCCTTACAAAGGTCATAGCTAAAGCCACGTGGGCAGAAGACAGTGGTCTGAAAAAAGAACCGTGGGGAATGTGTACGTTAAAGCGTTGTATTTACAGCACGTTTATTTTCTCCAACAAGACTGCTTCTTTGAACGTGAGCTTCCAGGCTTGGTTCCTGGAGTATGTGTGAAGAATCTGGTGAAGACTTTTGAGCCCTACGGCAGGCCAGCCGTGGACCGTCTTAACATTACCTTCTACGAAAACCAGATCACCGCTTTCCTCGGTCACAATGGAGCAGGGAAAACCACTACCTTGTGAGTCTTCAGGCAAAGAGGCTGGGGTCTCCATTCTGTGCTGTCATCCTCTGGCTCTATTCTTCCTCTGTTGCTGCAGCCTACTCTTTCCCACTGAATCTTAATGACAGAAATATGCTCTGTATTTGTGTCCCAGGAATGTGTAAAGCACATTGCAGTTTTCAGAGCTTACACTCGTATATCATTGTAATTGACCCTCAAGTGAAGTTGGGGAGGGAGGTGGAGTCGTGGGTTTATCAGGGAAGTGGACATCCAGAGAGCTGAGTGACTTTCCCAAGGTCACCAAGGTGTAACGGTTCAGTGAAGGCAGGAGCCAGGTCCTCACATGATTGTCTCTTGTGTTTGATGCTGAGGACCCGTCCCCCTACCCCCAGGCTCGCCAGCACTAGGACCATGATGGCTGTGCTAAAGTCATGGCCACCACCATCACATGCCCTTGGTCTGCAGAGCACTGCTTATCTTCCGAGAGCATCCCTTTTCCTACCTGTGCAGGTTGGTGGTAGTTCTGGAAGAAGGTAAAAGGGGGCAGTCTCTAGAGGGACTGTGGGTTCCTGGGAGTTGAAGACCACATTCAGGGAAGGGGAGGTTCTGCGTGGACCTCAGCTCAGGGAGCGCCCCTTACTTTGCTAAGGGGCCTGAGCTCCAGCTGCTGAGAAGGAGAACAGGGCCAGCCGTGGCGGCCCCCTCCAGGGCCAGGGAGCCCTGTGAACCCAGCCTGCGAGTCCTTCGTCTTCTTACAGAGCCCCAGGAAGGAACAGCAGTGTACACCCTGCGTTGGAATGTTCCCGAGGGCGGTTCAGTGTGAATGGAATGTGGGGCTGGTGCCATTATATTTGGTTCTGTTTCCCTCTAGCGGTCGATCAACAGAGATTTCAGCTTCTCAGCACGAGTTCAGCGAGCCTGAGCTCAGAGGCAGTGCTGGGAGGGGCAGCACTGACCCATCCCACTTCCCTCCTTGTTAGCTAATACGGTCAGAGAGCCCGAAGCCCCATTCAGGACCCCAAAGGCAAACACATTACTTCATGAATGTGAAATGCAACATCCCCTGGGGGCTGAAGCACAATGTTTAATAAAAGTTGTATAATACTTTTAAGTCTGGCTTTGCGCTGGCACTGTTCTAAGCCCTGTACAGGTATTAACTCATTTAATCCCCACAACAACAGCACGAGGTGAGAGTTGTCATTTCTCATTTTCCAAAAAAAAAAAAAAAAAAAACCTCTACGTTGTTATTGGGCTTTTTATTACTTTTGGATCCAGAACTATCGTGGTGGTAATTCCCAGGCCTGGCTTCCATCGATGAGTCAACACATGCACATTGAGTGCCTGGGCGTCTCGGCAAGACCCAGCCCTTTGTAAGGTGACGTCAGGCAAAGCATTGACCCCTGCACTGAATACCTTTAACGGAGCTGGGAGCTGTGATGGCTGCAAGGGGGCCTGGGGAGGGCTCTTTGGCTGCAAGTGAACACTGGGCAGCTGGGAATCATCGCTGCCTGCCTGGGAGCACTGGGAATTAGCAGAAGCAGAGAGGGAAGGCAGATATGCACACGAGCACTAAGCCTCTTGTGGGAAACTGTTTGTTCCCACAGCTAATGATGGCTTGGGTTTAATGAGAGGCACAGGTGGAAATCACTGTGAGCGTCCTCACCGGCCCTGGGGTGGGGGCTGCCATCCCCAGGTGTTCCTAAAGGCCATCCTTTCTGCCCCTGACTTCTGCGTCTGGCAGGTCCATCATGACGGGTCTCCTGCCCCCGACATCTGGGACCGTGCTCATTGGGGGAAAGGACATTGAAACCAGCCTGGATGCAGTCCGGCAGAGCCTTGGCATGTGTCCACAGCACAACATCTTGTTCCACCAGTAAGTAGAACAGGAACTGAGACCCTCGCCTCGCCTTGCCTCGCCTTGCCTCGCCCTCACCTTGCCCCCAGCAACGTGTTCTCCCAGGCCAGCTCATCCACATTCAAGGTCTTTTGTCCTGCTTGCAATGAGAAGGTCCCTCAGAACCTAGGACCGTGCCTCAGGCACTCGGAGCTGAGGTCTTCCTGCTCAGAAGAGTGATGCCGCCTTCTCTCTGTCGGGGTGGCTGGGCCCAGGGCCCCCTGCTCAGTGTTTGCCCGGAAGTCTAGTCCCTCTCAGCGACCGTACAGGAGACCCTTGCTCCTTCTTCCCTCTTAAGCCAGGTGCTAAAAATGGACTTTTCAGCAGGCTCTTCAGTTGGGTTCTTTCCATACTTTTATTTCTTATCTAAAAAGTTATATACAGAATTAAGGAAGGAGGGAAGAAAAGGAAGGAAGGGAATATAAAATAAAACAAGAAAAATAAAGGTCATCTGTGATTTCACCACCCAGAGAAAACCACTGTTAACACCTTGATATAGAATATTTCAGACCTTTCTCTAGTGCATGTATGGATACATATTTTTTAATTATAAAAGAGAGTAAAACTCTGCATACAACTTTGTAACCTGCTATTTTTTAAATGTGACTGCTCTTTTGACCTAAGATACCATGAACATCTTTTCATGCTATTACATATTCTTCTAGAAAGCAATTTTTAATATACTCATACTGTTCCATTGTATGATGTGCTTTTTAAGCTGTGCCCTCTTAGATATTTTGGCAGGGTCGGCTTTTCGTCTCATTTTCTGTTATAAGCAACACCGCGATGGACATGTTGACGGCTAAATCCTTCTGCTCACCCTCAATTATTTCTGTAAGGCAGATTTCCTGAAGGGGAGTTGCTAAGCACGTTGCCTTTCTCGTTGCCCCGTCCCCACAGCCTCACAGTGGCCGAACACATCCTCTTCTACGCCCAGCTGAAAGGGAGGTCCTGGGAGGAGGCCCAGCTGGAGGTGGAAGCCATGCTGGAGGACACAGGCCTCCACCACAAGAGGAATGAGGAAGCTCAGGATCTATCAGGTGTTTGGTGCTGGAGAAAGACAGGGCTTCGGATGGCACATCCACTGTCTCCCCGGGAACAGGGCTGTGTGTGTGTGTGTGTGTGTGTATTCTTAGGCTTACAACAGGAGAGCCTCTAAGAGTTGGAACATTCTATAAAGTTATGCTGAGCATCTACGAGCCGCCCACCTCTGGATTATGTCCCACATGGGATGCTATCTTGCGGCAGCCTGGGCTGTATTTGCTGTGATGTTTATGTGTTTGAACTGAAAGGTGAGAACCGTCTTCAAGTGGTCTGATCCTAGGAGGCAGGGATTTTCTTTTCTGCACCATGAGGCTGGTCCCACTAGGGTTTTGAACGTTGTATGTGAACATCTAAGGAGGCAGCATTGAACGTGCAGGATCTAAGGTACCCTCCTCGCTCTCGTCCCGCCCTCCACACCCCATGACCCCACGCCTGTGCTTCCAGGTGGGATGCGGAGGAAGCTGTCCGTTGCCATTGCCTTCGTAGGAGATGCCAAGGTGGTGGTTCTCGACGAGCCCACCTCTGGGGTGGACCCCTACTCCAGGCGCTCCATCTGGGACCTGCTCCTGAAGTATCGCTTGGGTAAGGGCTACCGCGCAGCGCCTGTGTGCTCTGGGGCTTTATGTGTGCTCGCCGCTCTTCACACAGGGTGCTTTGCAGCTCTGTGCAGTAACAGCCATCACTGCATTCAGACGGCGCTTTCTCACTCACTTGGGGGAGTCTGAGTTCCAGGGAAATCTCTTGAGATTTTTCACACAAATACAGGCAGGGAGTTACTGATGAAGCAGCTTCCTTCCCAAAATTCTCTCGGAAGTTCTTTTAACCTGCTGCCCTTCTGTCTGGAACACAGAGGGCAGCACCAGGTGAAATTCCCCTTTGACTAAGAGGACCCAAGCCACCTACAAAAACCAGGTGTGAGGGCGATGAGCCTGTACGCATTGCTACAGAGGACTGCTGCTGGTGGAAATGTCTCGACACGGACTTTCCCTCCTCTGTCGTGGCACCTGCCAACCAGAGGAGCAGACCCAGAAGAGACAGCAAGCAGAGCTGAGTGCCTGTGAAAGTGACGATGTGTGCAAGCCTGTGGTCGATCTGCCATCCTGGAATCCTCATTACTGTCTTCCTTTAATGACATCTCCAGCTATTATAAAAGAATGTGCTTGTGTGTTTGTGTGTGTGTGTGTGTGTTTTGGAAAGACTACAAATGCAGTGCTTACAGACATAGAAAACAAACATAGGGTTACCACGGAGGAAAGAGAGTAGGAAGGGATAGGTTGGGAGTTCGAGATTTGCAGATACTACTATATATAAAACAGATTAACAACAAGTTTCTACTGTAGAGCACAGGGAACTATATTCAGGATCTTGTAGTGACCTATGGTGAAAAAGAGTATGAAAAGGAGTATGTGTATGTACGTGTATGACTGAAACGTTATGCTGCACAGCAGAAGCACAGCACTGTAAACTGCCTACACTCCAACAACAAAAAATAAATGCAGTGCTCAGTGACCGGAGTAACACATATAGAAGCCAGCAGATGTTGACTGACAGTAAATACGTCCCATATGCGGTGATTTATGTGCATCCGGCCCTGGGCCTGATGAGAAGACACTCTGTGGAGCAGCGCTCTGCAGCACGCAGGATGCCGTGAAACACTAGCTGCTGCCATTGCTATCCTAGTATTCTAGACGGTGCTGCAAAGAGCTTGTTTTTATTTATTAACTCCTGGTTTTGTAACCCGTGTAGCAGGGAGGGAGCTGTACATCCTCTCTCATCCACACCCGGCCCAGGCCTGCCAGGTGACTCCCCTGACCCCTGCCTTGCAGGAAGAACCATCATCATGTCCACTCACCACATGGACGAGGCCGACCTCCTCGGGGACCGCATCGCCATCATTTCCCAGGGACGGCTCTACTGCGCGGGCACCCCGCTCTTCCTGAAGAACTGCTTTGGCACAGGCTTCTACCTCACCTTGGTGCGCAAGATGAAAACTGTCCAGAGCCAAGAAAGAGGCTGCGAGGTATGTGTCTGTCCAGGGGAAGAGCCCATCCTGGCTGAGAAGGGACGTACAGGGTGGCGCTGTCATTCCAGACATCTCTACCCAAATCAGGCTCCAGCCAGCAGAACTGAGCTCTTTGTTTCTGGAACCATTTGCAGATTTTGATAAAAGGACATTCTGAACTGTCCTACACAGATGCTTTACCCCAAGTAAAAGGCCTGCTTTTAAATGACCTGAGATCATTACACGCAAGACTCCTAAACTACACAGGAGGTTTGGTGCAGCGCAGAAGGGAGGGTCTTACTCCGCAAGGTTACGCTGTTTAAAGGAGAGTAGTCATTTAAGCTTCCTTTTTTCATTCCAACATTATGTTCCCTAATTAAACCCAAAATTTACTGGTAAATGAAAGCTAATAAAAAGCTTCCCTGGTAACTATAACCTGAAAACGATGAAGGGAAAAATTACCAGCCAGCAGAGACCATCACAGCGTGTCAGGAGCCCCACATTCAAGTCTGAGCTTGCAGGTGAACATACTGTGTCATCCTGGGCAAATTACTTAATCCCTCATTGTTGCTGGGGATTTGTCCATGTAGAAAATGGAACTGGCATTTGCTGCTTCTGCTTCTGGGGGATGTGGTGAGGGTCAAGTATCACGCATGTGCTCAGAGCTCCTTGAGGAAGGCACTGCTCATGCTCCAGCTGCCTCGTCCCATTTGTTTTATTGAGCATTATTTATGCCTCCAGCCCCTGTAGTTTGTGTCTGGCTGCTTCTGGATTTTCCTGTCCTGGGTGGACTTCCACAGCCCAGCACACATCCCCGGGGAGGGAGGAGTCAGACGTCTTGCACAGGTGGACCTACTCTGTCACATGAGCAGTAACGGGCCAGAGGGATCCTCTGAGGTTCCCTCGTGCCTGATTCACACGCTCTCCAGGATGAAATCAAACAGCCACACCCTCAAAATGTTCAGATGAAGTAAGAGATTAAACCAGTGAAGAAAAATGCGTTGACCACGCTTGGCATGAGAAACAAACAAAGCTTGGTGGTGACAGCGGTGGACACAGGGAGATGCTGTCATGGGAGTGACTGACGTCCCTCTGTCGTAGGGGCCCTGCGGCTGTGCCTCCAAGGGTTTCTCCACCAGGTGTCCAGCCTGTGCTGACGGTTTAGCTCCCGAACAAGCCTTGGACGGTAAGGACTGGGGCAGCCCATGCTTGGTTCTTGTCCGGCAATCATCTCTTGGTGGTCTTAGCTGTGTTCTGTTGTCGTGCATTTTGACGCAAATAAAGAGAACACGCTGTGTGCTTCTCAAGCCCACGGTCATGCAGTTGCCCCTCTTCTTCTGTGAGCTTCGTTCTCCTCCTCTGTTCCCCAAGGGATTTTAGGGTCATGGGCCTACCTTTAACGAGGAATCCAGTCTTTGTTCATTCCTTGCCCTTGTCCATAGTAAGCCCACATTCCCGGGGTCCTCCTTCCTGGCTCCAAGCCACATTCCTCGGTGTCTGGCGAGAAGAGCTCCTAAAGGTGCCAAACGGAGCCCTATGGCGGTGATGCGCCCGTGGTGACGCACGGCCCTCACAGTGCGCTTTTCCAGGGCGTCAGGTCGCACGGCATGGTTGCCAAGTCTGTGGGATGTCACACATCCCCATTACACCCCTAGCTTTCCCCGCAGTCCCAGTTTTCCACTATTCTCGCTTGGGTGAGGATGCATTAAACCTCCAGGAAGACACCAAAGAGAGGCTCTCCCTGTAGAAGCGCTCATCCCGTCAGGACCTGACCTCCTGGCCCCAGAGTGCTTGTCAACAAGTCTTTCCGTCCGCCATGAGTGCCTGCCTCTCGTCCTTCTCCTGGGGGTGTCCTTGCAGATGGAATCCCACATATCGTATTCCTAAGTGGGAGCAAAATTAAACCTATGTACTCATCCAAGTTAACGAGGGGGTGTGTTTGCTTAGCAAAGAAAAAACAAAGTTTCTTACTTAGCACAAATTTTTTTCTAACCCAAATCTGGTGAAACAAGAAAACTAGACAATTATGCTTAAAATCTGAGGGAAAATGCCCAGAGTTGCGTCAAGCCTGCTCTCTCACCCTCTCTTTGCGCTGACAGAACCCATCATGAACACAAACACATCTTTTCAGGACATTTCTGTTTTTCCCTAGTCTGCCTTGCTGAGGCCCCCTCTCTGCTTTCTGAATGGTTTTTAAATGAACACAATTAATTACTGTTATGCACCAAAATTAAGTTGGAAACAGCCTGCTGGCTAGTAGGACTTCATTTCTAAACAACGGTTTATTTTCTTTGAATAGAAGAGGGATGCTGTGAACGGTGGGGAGCTCAGTAAGTAGTTGTGCCCCAGGTACGAGAAGGAAGATCATTGCAATCCCCAGTAGCCCCTGGGAAGGCTTTTCACACGCACACACCCACGTGCCCCCCCCCCCCCCCACACACACACACAGACCTCCCTGCCAGGCCCTGAGAGCCCTGCTGCCCTGGAAAGGCTGACACACACGCCTAAGACACAATTCCTGGGAATCCAGCAGCTTCAGGCTCCACTTCCTTCCTAAGAGAACAATGACCGTGACCCCAGAGAGCTGTTAGGGCCGAGCTGCTTCCTCCCTCGAGGAGCCCTCCGGCCCCTGCATGAAGTCACCTTGTTGCTGAAGACAATTGAGTCTAATTTGCATGCCTGACATGAAACAAGCCTTCCAGTCCAGCTAGGCAGAAGGATTTGGATTGAAAGCCATGAAATCCCTCTACATGAGTCACTTTTAAAACAGAGAAAGAAAAGAACTCACGGGGTGACCCTGACCCTGAGTGGTCTGCTTGCAGAAACACTCTGGGGCGGGGGCCCGAGCCCCCAGACCCCTGCTCCCTTTGACCTCCCTGCCTCTCAAGAGAGCATGCTGGGGAACGGCTTCTTTAAATGCATGCTTTGCATTTTTTAATTAGATTTTTTTTTCATTTTAAAGTAACACATGCTTGTTTGTGAAGTTGGATCCTGACTTATGAGGGTATCAGGTACATACTCGGCACTGGACACGTCCCCACACCCCATGCCGTGCACCCTGCACTCCATCCCCTGGTCCAGCTCCACAGCTCCTCAGTCCACCTCTGCATTTCCTCTGAGCTGGGGATGGAGGAGATTTTTCGTTCGTTTGTTTGAGACACCAGATGCAGTCCCAAGGGGGATGATGCAGTCCCCCAAAAAGTCAGGCCAGGCCTGGGTGTGAGTCAGGAAGGAGGGTTCTCACCCAGCTTGGTCACCAGATCCATATGAACATCTCGTCTTGGGCAAGTCCCCTGCAGCTTGGGCCACACCCTGAAAATGAAAGCAGCCTTGACTTAACTCTCAGTCTTGTGGTGAACAAGAATGAGCAACAGTGATGACAGAGCTTGCTCACTTGAGATGACGGTCATGATTAGCAACAGCAGCCGACACTCATCCATGCACCAGGCACAGGGTTCTCATGTTTCATGTGTATTAACTCATCCAAGCCTCACTGATAACAATGAAGTGGGTGCTGTTGTTTCCCCCTTTTTGCAGATGAGGAGACTAGAGTATGACTTGCCTGGTGGTATGTAGATTGTAAAGGACAGAACATTTGATTGAACAAAGGAGAAAACCGGCACCGGGATGTTACATGACCTCCCCAGGTTTGCAGTGAGTTAGCGGGGAGCGCTTTTGTTCCCACCTCCATCTCCATCTCCCTTCCAGCGCCTGTCACGGGGCCAGCTAAGCTAAACATGGCAGGATGGAGCGAGCGTCAGTCCTCCACAAGAGCCACTATTGAAGAACGAAAAGCCCCTTCCTCAGATGGGAGGCAGAAGAAAGCAGGGGACCTGGGCAAGCTCATGGTCTCGCAGGTTCTGGAAAACAGAGTCGACGTCAGCTTCTTCCCTTGTCTTAGGGGATGTGAACGAGCTGATGGATATGGTTCGCCACCATGTTCCAGAGGCAAAGCTGGTGGAGTGCATTGGTCAAGAACTCATCTTCCTTCTTCCAAACAAGAATTTCAAGCAGAGAGCATACGCCAGCCTTTTCAGAGAGCTGGAGGAGACGCTGGCTGACCTGGGGCTCAGCAGTTTTGGGATTTCTGACACTCCCCTGGAGGAGGTAAGGCAGAGATTCCAGCTGGTTTCTGTCCGGTACCGGAAGAGCTGGTTCTTTGCCCAAGTCTAACTCGAGAGGGAAGTTTTGTAAAGGCAAAGAGCCATAATTCCTCACCCAAGCATAGCAACTAGCTTCATTTCCGGCTTCCTTCCTCCTGCCTTTGTCCGTCTGCACACATATTTTAGAAGAGAAACCCCCAGAATCCGCAGCATACACTTTTGTGTTTATGGAAGACTATGTTCTTAGAAAAAGAATCAATGTCTTTTCTTCCCTTTATGAAGCAGTATGCAACAAAATTGAGCTTGGGTTAGATTTTCCTGAGGGGCATGCCTGACCCAAATTCCCTCTTTTCCTCCTTGACAGATATTTCTGAAGGTCACGGAAGACTCTGATTCAGGACCTCTGTCTGCAGGTAAGGTGCCCGAGTGCGTAGTTTGTTCCCGCACCGCAACCCCAAGCTCTGTCCTGAAAGTCTAAGGAAAAACTCATGAAACAACAGCAAGCAAATACTCCTCCAGAGTATTTATCTGACCCCCAAATAACAAGTATTCTGCATTCTCAGTTCCTTTGAATGACAAAGGAAAGACGAGTAGAATTAGGTCTTGGTGGGGAGAGTGAATCAACCAGGATTCTTAGAAGCTCAGGCTGGGAGCTGCACCCTCCCCAGGCTTCTCACCCAACTTCCCGTCTCCTGTTCCTGCCACAGCAGCATCCTCATCCCCTCTTACCTCCGACCAGACCTCCGATCCCTGCCCGCCTGCATGAGTGACAGCCCAGAGTTGGATGATGGTGACAGTGAATAGAACCCAGATGCCAGCTGGACCTCCTGGCCCTTTGACGTGGAGATAAAATTATTCTGAGCCCTCATGTAGTGCCCTGTGGAACTTTGAAACTGTGGGGCCAATAATTGCTGTGGATTCTGGGGGTTTCTCTTTTATATATGTGTGAGCCTAGGACGCAACTATCCTCTTCCACAATTTCTACCAAACCCCAGAGCCACTCAGACACTCCTGAGCACAGTGGACTTTACTGCGAAGAGTGCGGGATGGGGAGATGGACGTGCAGAAGGGGGTCACCGGCCACAACACACGCCCCTGCTGACAGAGCAGTAGGCGTCCACCCACGCCGACGAAACCCCCTCCCTGGCTCCTCTCTTCCCGTTCCATTTTCCTTTCTCCGGGTTGCAGGCAAAGCTGTGGGGCGAGTCTCCTTTGCTGCCTTGGGCTCCTGCCTGTGGTTGCGTCTTTCTGCCCAGTGTGGCATCTCACAGTATGCTCCTGTGCAAAGGCTCTTTCCTCTCTGAGGGCTTCTGGTGCCAGCTCTTAAGTCATGGTTCTCATCTTGCTTTGTAAGCGATCCCAGAAAGTTATGTATCAGCTATGCCTAGAACTATCAAGGGTCAAATGTATCAGCGCAAACACGTGCCGTGCTGAGGCAGGTTGTGTGGCGGCCAGAAGAGGTGGCCATCCAGGTGGAGTAGGGAGGAAAGGGCGGCGCTCTGGAGGGGGTGCGAGCAGCCCACCACAGGCCCAAGGTCTTCCTTCCAGCTTTGCAGACACAGGAACTGAATTCTCTCAGCTTACCCAAAGGCAAAAACTTACATTAACCAAGACCAGAATGAAAATATGCTAATTTATATTAGATGCCCTGATAGATTCAAGAATTGGGGACTTTAATCTGCACACAATACGCCGTCTTAATAAGTAGGTCCTCTTAGAAGAATAAATTACACACCAGAAGACTGGTCATTCTGGACATAGAATAGGATGTTCTAAAGAGACAGTCAAGGGTAGGGGTTAAGAGTTAGCCTCTAGAATGAGGCAGACTGAACATCAAACTTGAACTCTTTAATTTGCTAATTGAGTGGCTTTGGGGAAATATCTGGCCTCTTTTTATTTTTAAATGAGAACTCTTAAGATGCTCATGTATAGCATACAGCAGAGTTAATTATATTGATCATGCTGTACCTTATATCCCTAGCACTTATTAATATTTAGCTTTTTTGTACCTCAGTTTCCTCATCTGCAAAATGGGGATAATAGTATCCACCTGTTAAGGTTATTGAGGGAATTAAATGAGTTAAAACATGCCAAGTCTTAATACAGTATGCAGTTTCTGATTATGACTCGGCAACACCCTAATCTAAACATTTACAAATATCTCGTGTCTCAAACCCATTTAGCCCTAATTTATACTTTACAAGATTAAACATTCATTGTCTTATTTGACTGTCACTGTAACCTCATGAGGCTGGTAGGGCAGGGATGGCCCTATCTGGGGAAACTGAGCTCATATAAATGGGATGACTGCCTTAAAGTCACTCAGGCTTCTGAGTCTTACTCCCTGGCCACAGCTCTCAAGTCTAAGACCCGCAATTCCACACTCCCACCGTCTCCCACTTTTCAGATGGCTCAGTGCATTTGTTTTGAATAGGCTCTGCTTTAGAGGATGACATTTTTCTGATCTTGTCTTCAGAGTCAAAGGAGCCTGTCTATGGAGTCAAACATCACGTGGTACCAAGAGGGTCCAAGCCATTTCTGAAGGGTGGTTCACTGCCAGTGGCCTCTAGAGGGCAGCAGAAAGCCAGAGACAAACTGATTCTGAACAAGCCTGGAGCCCTCACCTCTGGCCCTGGCGGTGGACTCCAGTCTGGGTGGGGCATCAGGGAGAGCAAAGTTCAGAGGACAGACATGAGGAGAGGCAACAGAAACCCCCCAGAGGGAGGGCCAGCCACAGGAGACCTCAGGTCTGAGCCCAGATCAGGAGAAGGGAGACTGAACTGGGATCTGGGTCCAGCTAGTCGGTGAGCCTGGGGGGACTCTCCACCCTCTGAGCAGCGGGCCTGGCGCACCGCAGGTGCCTGTGAGCGTCCACTGAAGGGACAGCTCAGCTCACCCGCTCCCTTCCTAGCCGCTTTTGTCCTGGGGGACTTCAGGAGCAAGCAGCCGGGGACCACCCAGCGGTCCTCTAGGGTCTCCACGTGCAGCCACATGCTCTGCAAATGGGTATTAAGCATTGGTGGTCAACTGTAGCTTCAATAAAACGGAGGACTTGCGGTGGTTTATAAAGCGCATTCACATGTGTTAGTTCGTTTAATCTTCATAACAACCCTTGAAATATTCTCGTTCTCATTTTACAGATGAGAAAACTCAGATTCAGCCAGGTTGAGTCACTCAGCCAGATTTACACATCTGGTAAGAGTCAGGACGCAAACACAGGTCTCCTAACTCCCAGCTCATCAGTCTTTCCTCTACTTTTCAGGAGCCTCCAAAAGTTTAGAAAGAACTGACTCTGACTTTTACGTATTTGTGTGCACAGGTTATACGTGAATGCGTTTTGTTGTTAAATTCAAATAATACATAAAAAGGCCGAAATCACCCTCCCACTTCCTCCCCTGCCCTTCACCCAGCTCTGCCGTCGTTGTCCGCGGTAACCTGTGTTAACAGCGATGGGTGTTCTCTCAGAGCTTCGTGCGTGCATGCACATTGTCAGTGCATGTGTATATGTGAGCTGTGTGCTCGCTAACATACGTATGGTCTCACCACACATAGCCTTCTGCAGCCTTATTTTTACTCATGTGGTTTAGACCTCTCTGTCTTGTGCTTTTTAACTGCTATAGAGAATTGTTAAGCAATTTCAGGCAATTCTGTCTGTAGATGATTTATCCTAGAAAGTAGAATGTTTAAGCATTTATTACCTTCCTGGCCTGATGTTTTGTTGCTGACTTAAGTGAAGGGAAAATCAACACATTAAGAGAAAACAGCTTATGAGATCCAGACCTTGTGAATGTTTTTCTAAATTACTAATTCCATCTCCCAAACCAGGCGGCTCTCAGCAGAAAAGAGAAAACAGCAGCCTCCGACACCCCTGTCTGGGTCCTGGTGAGGGGGCCAGGCCCACTCCTCAGGGCGGGGGGCCGGCTCCTCAGCCCGAGGGCCCGCCTTCCCCCCAGCGGGAGGGGCGTGGCCGACTCAACACGGGAGCGCGGCTGGTCCTGCAGCACATGCAGGCGCTGCTGGTCAAGCGGTTCCAGCACACCGTCCGCAGCCACAAGGACTTCCTGGCCCAGGTACTGCTGCAGGCTGTGGCCGTGCTGTGTGCTGGTGGCCCTGCCTGCGGGCCCTCCCCCGGCCTCCCCGGCCTCTCCCAGGCTGTCTCGTGCACGGGGTGGGGGTGAGACCCAGCGATGAGCACCCTCTCTGGGTTGTCACCTTTGCTTCTTCCTTGCCAGCCTTTATGTTGATTCTTGGTAACACAATGCTTCTTTGTAAGTTTTCTATCTCACTTAGCAGG
The DNA here is from genome assembly GCF_048564905.1 of Vicugna pacos. Taxonomy (NCBI): domain Eukaryota; kingdom Metazoa; phylum Chordata; class Mammalia; order Artiodactyla; family Camelidae; genus Vicugna; species Vicugna pacos. The sequence continues at coordinate 74,392,407 of NC_132995.1, forward strand.
GAAAACAGAATAATAATGAATATGTTGATCTTGGTTTTATTTTTACAGAGAAGGATAAAGTCATGTTTTCATTCATTTTTGCAATGACTCTGTATTTCAAGGTCACTGTCCCCTTTGTCTTTTTATATTTTCTATTCAGAAACAGAAACTCTGGTTCACCTCTGGCTCAGCTCTTCCCAGCTCCAGTGTTCAGTGTTCATTGCTGGTCTGATTCAACCATCCTTCAGAGGTTCCCGGAACATTCTATTTTCTCCTGCACAACTGCCTTTGTGCCTCCTTCCATCATGTCCCCCAGATCTGACCTTCTCCACCAGGGCCCAGTTATGAGGCTGCAGGATAAATGCTTAAAAATGTGTGTGTGTGTGTGTATGTGTAGCATACCACATTTCACAGCCCACATTGCCCTGTTTATTTTTGCAGATTGTGCTCCCGGCCACTTTTGTGTTTTTGGCTCTGATGCTTTCCGTCATCATCCCTCCTTTTGGCGAATATCCTGCTTTGACCCTTCACCCCTGGATGTATGGGCAGCAGTACACCTTCTTCAGGTGCGTGGGCTACATCCCCAAAGGGCATCATTCACCTCCGTGGGCTGTGGGGCTGCCGGGTCACCTGCTGCTTGGCGGGGCCCTGACCGTCCCACTCTCTGGGACAGTCCCCAGCATGATGGGGGCCTCGGGCTGCCCTCAGAAGGAAGTCGATGTACCTGCCACTTGGGCAAGGTGATCCCAGGTGGACACCCAGGACTGCCAGGAGTGAGGAAGGAGAAAGTGAAAGTTGGGCGAGTGGGTTGAAGTCCCGTCTTTTTGAGGCACAGACATGATGTGCCATCAGACCGCTGGGCATGTTCAGGTCGCCTACCCCCTTCCCAGGAGACCTGTAACCACCGCACGGCAGCGTTCTGTGCCTCATGTACATGCCTGGAACCTAGCAGCCATCCGGCAGGCATTTGCTCAGTTGCATGTTGGCTGCTTTATACGTCTGTCCCGGTCACGTGTCCATCGAGTAAGCCCCTCACTCTGTCTAGCATGGACCAGCCGGACAGCGAGCGGCTCGTGGCACTTGCAGACGTCCTCGTGAACAAGCCAGGCTTTGGCAACCGATGCCTAAAGGAAGGATGGCTTCCGTAAGCCCCTGTGCACCCCTGCCCTGACACCAGCAGCTGCCCCGGGAGACACCAGTGGTGGGGGCCGGGTGGCAGAGTTGGGAGAGACCCCATCTCAGTCCTGCCCTGTATTACCCGAACACTTCCATACCCCTGAGCAGCACTCACCCATGTGCAAGGGTGTTCTCTAGCCCTCAGGAAGCCCCCCCACCCATCACTGGACAGCACTATATTTCTATAATTCTCAATATAGAAAGTTCCACACTGAGTTGATATATGCTTCTTACAACTTATTTGAAAGGAATCTGAACAGGGGAAGGAGGGACAAAGGGATGTACTGTAGTTTAACTGGACCTAGGATGGCATTAGTTACATATATGGCCAACTTTCAATTATTGCTTTAAGTGGAGAGAAGGGAGTCACAGAGGGCAGTTGAAATCCACCAAAAATCCAAAAAGTCCAATGTAATTTTAACTGCTCCTCTCATCCAGTCTTTTTCAGAGTTATTGATAAGGATCAAAATAGACAAATTTCAACTTCCTCCTGTATTTCTTCTTTCAACAGCTAGAGCTGCCAGCAGTTAAAAGGGAGCATAAACAGACAAACTCGATCAGCTTCCCCAGCCCCATAGCTAGCAACAAAATCCTCGTCCTCATTTTTCTCGAGCAGCAACTAACCTCCAAGAATAGAAGAGAATGTGTGGGGCTGAGGAGAAGGAGGAAAGGCTAAGAAGGAGGGTTGGGGGCTAGTTCCCATTTTTAGGGATTTTTATCAACTTTGGCTCTGACTGTGGAATGTGTTCTTGTCCCCTATAAGGGAGTTCCCCTGTGGCAACTCAACCCCCTGGAAGACCCCCTCTGTGTCCCCAGACATCGCCCACCTGTTTCAGAAGCAGAAGTGGACAGCAGACCAGCCCTCGCCTTCCTGCAGGTGCAGCACCAGAGAGAAGCTCACCATGCTCCCCGAGTGCCCCGAGGGCGCCGGGGGGCTCCCGCCCCCTCAGGTACCTGCACCCCTGGGGCGCCCGCGGCCCGGCCACTGCACCTCCTGACTTCCTAGCCAGCTAATGTTTCAGACTGACAGTTAATCGAAGGACTAAATGAGGGGCTTCCCAGAGGCTCAGTCACAGCCACCTGGGGGAAGTCACTGCCCAAAAGCTTCATTTCATCAAACACTTCCTGTTTGATCCAGTAAAAAAAAAAATCTCTTTACATATTGAAAAAAATACATACATTATGCATGTTCAGTATAGAAAAATTAGAAAATACAGACAAGTCAGAACAAAAAATAATCGTCCTGTCACTTGGGGATGACTACCAGTCTCCCTTGGTTTCTATCCATTCAAACAGGATTAAGTTCAAAATGCTGCCCTGAAACTGCTGTTTTCACTTAAGAACATGTCAGGAACCTACGTCCACGTAAACAGATGTACATCGACGTCACCATTTTTAATGCCTGTAAACTATCCTACAGTTTGGGTTTATTTTGTTTAACGAATCTCTTGGACGTGAGGGTTTTCAGTTTTTCTCCATTATAAACAGCATTGTAGCATCCATCCAAATGCACGCTTATTAATAGTCTTGATTGGAAAGCTTGCTGTGTGCTGTGTCATTAACATGCACACACACACACACACACACAGTTAGCAACCTACGTTTTGCAGGGACATCAACAGTTTTGGCTTTGAGCAGCATCCTCTCTTGGGAGTTCAGAACTCATGCTATATCACAGGAGCCTCTCACATGGGTTTCAGAGATAGTGAAAGGAACCAGAAAGTCTCACCTTGTCTCGGGTCGATCGTAGGCCTCCCAGCTGACTTGTGCTGAGCTGAGTCCGACATGGTCCTCTCTTATGATTTGCCAGTGAATGAATGATGCCCTGAAAGGCAGTGTGGCAAGTGGTACGAGCACTGGCTTTGGCGGCGTCAGAGAGCCATGGGTTGGTGACTTGGCCTCTCTGAGCCTTAATTTATAAACTGGGGACAACTGCATTTATTTTTTAACGTTATTATGAGAATTTAATGATATAACATAGGTAAAGAAGCTGCTATTTAGAAATAGATTCTACTCCAGTGACGATAGCCTCAGACTAACAGTGGATAAAAATAGGACACAATCTGTTTCTCTCGTGTGGAAGTGGATGCGGGTGGCCCATGGCACTCGGGTTTGCTGCTCCTTTACCGTAAACAGGCCTCCACCTTGTTGGCTGAGATGGCAGAGTCTGCTTCCCAGGTAGCAAATGGAAGAGATGGTGCAGAACAAGGGAGGGCGAAGTGTGTGGATACACTGTCCTGCAAGGAAGGTCCCCAGAAGCTACCGCGCATCACGTTCATGGATACATCACTGGCCAGAACTGAACGTCAAGGGAGACTGGGAGCTATAGTCTTTATTCTGGGAGCCTTGACCCAGAGAAAAGGTCTGCTCCTATGGCCTATGGCGGAAGGCAGGGCTGTGATGTGGGACGGCTGCATTTTGCCGCAGCGTCGGTCACAGGTGCCGCCTGTAAATGATTCCGTGCTTATGTACATCCTGTCTTTCTCTTTTTTGATGCTGAAAGCACATACCTTTCTATTTCTCAAGCAATATATTCTCCCTTTGTGTCATAACTCAGCCACTGCAGCATCCTGGGGGCCCCAGAAGAGGGACTCAAGACCTTGCCCCAGTTCTCTGTCCCCAGAGGAAGCTTTGCTTCTGTTGGGTTTGCTGAGGGCAAACCCTGTGGCTGCTTCTGCTCAGACCCATCCGGCATTAGAACAGTAAGGCTGTGACTCAGGACAGTGAGCTCTTGGCTGGGGCAGGGAGGAAGGGCCAAGCGCAGCTGCATGGGGACTCGTTCCTCAGCAGCTCCTAACTTCAAGGCTGCCTTCCCGCTTAGAAATGTATTTTCAGTGGTTAGTGCCTGGCCCTTGAGGGATAACCTTAACAGGCTACTCTGGCCGAAGTCCGGTCAAAAGCAAGTCAGTGTCTGTGAGTCTGTCGCTCCTGCCTTTCCTCGCCGTCATTCATGCCCCTCTCGGGGGCATCGGCACTGCAGCTGCTCTGTGGATGCGTGAGTGTCTCTCTCGCACACACACACACTCATGCTCACACCCACGCACCACACTCCCTTACACACGCTCTCCCATTCAGCCTGGGAAAAGGCCGGAGGGCGGGCTTGACTCAGGGGCAGGAAATTGTCCTTGTCTAGAAAACGGGGTGGGGGATTTAGTCTCCTCCCTTCCTGTTCTAACATTCTTTGCACGGTGTTGGGTCCTGAGGGGGCCGAGCTCCGTCCCTGACCTCTACAGTGCTTGCGGACTAGGTGGTAGGAGTATCTCACTGGACAGAATTTTTAGAAACTAGTGTCTCATACAGTCCCAGGCCCCAGCAATTATTCCAGCCTAGATCCCTCCAGGGCAGCTTGGCAGCTCACCTGGGCGCTGTTTTCAGCTGGAGAAGCAGGTGACAGAGCAAGGGAAGCAAGGCTAGGGTCAGGCAGATGGAGGCTCGCCCGAGGGGGCAGGTCAGCTGACCTTCCCGAACCAGTTCCTCCACCTGTAAATTAAAGCGACAGTTCCTCTTTCACAGGGATACAAGGATTAAGGGAGATAATGTGCGTGGAGCATCATTTAACACAGTGCCTGGCACACAGTAAGCGTTCGTAGATGCTAATTCTCCTCCCAGTATTAGAGAGGAGGGTGAAGAAAGGGAACCGAAGAAGGAAGTAAAATGGGAAAGGGTGCGGGAAGGAGAGAGACCCCACGTAAAGATGAAAGGAGTGGTGTGTGATGACGGTGGTTTAACACCGCCAGAAATCTCCTCGGCTGCCTCTGGGTGACACCCTTGACACACCAGGTTCATGATGAACCAGAAGCGAAGCACTCTGCATTCCCAAATTTAAAGTGACATTGCCACCTGGAGGCCAGACTCAGGCCCTTCTGAGTTCTCTGCGATCTTTTGATTAACTCGGAGTTCTAGATGTATTTGGGGAAATGGTTTGTAAATTGTAAGGCACTGTTTGAGTTTTCACTCACGTCACAAATCTACCATGTCAGCTATATTCCAGCTAAGATTCTGGGTGCGGGGGGCACAGTAGCTAACAAGTCCCAGAGTGTCCTGGCTCTCACAGAGCTTATACCACACAGCGGGTAATAGACAAAAACAAGCAGATCAGTTGGAACGAAAACTTCAGGCAGAGATGAAAACGCAAAGATGATACAATATGTGACTAGAGATAGAAAGTACTTCTCTGAAGAGGGAACTTTGGGCTGAGATTTGAATGATGCTAGTTAGCCACGTGAGCTTGTCCTCGGAGGACACTCCAGGCAGAGGGAGATGCTGCCGAGCACAGAACTACAGCGAGAACGAGGTGTGCCTCCGAGAAGCAGAGGGTGAGGGAGGCTGCGGAGGGAGGGGGAGCAGTAGCTCAGCCTCGGGAACGAACTTGGATCTGATCCCAGGGGTATGGAGTGTGGTCAGCACGGCCGCGGGGTGTTCTGATCGACATAGTTAAGGCTCAGTCTGGCTGCTGAATGGAAAAGGGACTGAGGAGGGCCGGGTGGGGTCAGGGAGACCAGTTTGGAAGTGGCGGCTTGGGCTGGGGTGACAGTGGCAGAACTGGAGAGAGGCAGATGGACTGGGGATTCATCCTAAAGTTAGAACTGTCCCATCTTGTCAGTGAAGCAGAGAAAAGAGGAAGCCGAGGTGGCTCCCACATCACTGCTGTGGGAACGAGGGAGACACCAACGCCTTGCTCAGTATTGGCCCCGTGTGTGATAATTTCTTTGTGTATAAATAATTTTTGGAGAAGAACAAGTAGTTTCATCTCAAATTCCAAAGTAACTAACGCAGATATCTCCTTGCCTCAGAGGATGCAGCGCAGCACTGAGATTCTCCAAGACCTCACGGACAGGAACCTCTCTGACTTCTTGGTGAAAACGTATCCTGCTCTTATACGAAGCAGGTAAGAGGAGACCGTTTCACACTTTTCATCCTGGCTCCCCGTGGGAAACACTGAGTAGGAGCAAAGATAGTTCCCTCTCGTGACTTACCAACAGTCAGGGATTTCCTTTTCCTAATTTGAGGTCCTCATACAGTAAAAAAAAATAGGCAATTAGGCCTCTACAGTACAATGCAACTTCTCTTTTTAGTTGAAGTGTAGTCAGTTACCACGTGTCAATTTCTGGCGTACAGCACAAGGTCCCGGTCATTAATTTTGTTTTGTTTTTTGTTTTTTGTAGTCCATGCAGTCAAGTTTAACCCATGCACTATTACAAATAAAATAAGAAAGGATAGAATTTGTCCAATAATACAGCCTCATCTTTTAACTAGTTAAGAAAAAGAGATGGAGTTCGGAGGGAAGAAGGAGAGGAAGGGGAAAAGGCAGAGGAAAAAGAGATGCAAGAGGGGAAGTAAGGAGCAAAATGGAGAAGGGAAACAGCTAGGCCAAGATAGGAGAGAGGCAGCAGGGTGGTGTCTGCTGGAGTCCCGGGCGGGGCACCTGTCACCCTCTGACTGTGCCGTGCCGTCTGGGTCGCTGCCCTTTCATCTCGCAATGGATCCTCCCAGCTCTGCCGCTGCCCTCACCAAGCCCACCCGGGGCTGGGGGGACCCTGCTCCAGCAGCCCCATCCCCGCACGACAGGCACACGCTGCAGAGAGGATTGCGCGGACCCAGGCCCCTGCTCTCTGGGGCTTCAAAATAAAACACACTGTCTAACTTCAGTAGTGTTTGCAGTTGCTTCCCCTCCCAGCCCTGAACACGGGGTCAGCAGACTCAGTTAGCCCTAGTCCACTGTAGGTGCTGAAAGCAGCTGCTGGGAAGGCAGGGCCAAGCCCGCGGTCAGCGCAACGTAGGACGCCGTCCGAGCACAACGGTCAAAGGAGTGTGCACAGAATCGATCCAATAATGCAGTAAACAACCATCATCCCAAACCTGGCTCTGGGCAGCAAATCTGAGACACAGAATTTTGGGTTTGGGGCTTGATGACAATGGTGGTTCGTGGACCTGAACTCTGAGGGCTGGAGCTAGTGTCTGCCCGTTTCCTATTTTGTAATTTTGCCCTAATTGGCTGGAAATTAGTTTCTTAACTTTGGGCTAAGAGTAATTCATAACTTCCCCCAGGTGTGCAGGTGACTGTGAGGGTCTCGTCGTGCAGAGTGGAAGAGGGGAGGGTTGCAGCCCTCACTCCTCATGGGCGTGGTCACTGCCATGTTTTCTGGGTCCAGATGATCTGACAGATGGCCTGACAACAGGGCCACCCAGAAAGCCCAGAGGCAGGATGTGGCTTGAAGAGCCAGGAACAGAAGACATGAGTCCTTTCTCCACTTGTGTGTTCAGACTCGGTCCCTGGGCTGGAAGGTTTCCACGTTGCTTGGAGATCAGGAAATGCAAAAATGCCCCTGAAGACTGGGATGCCCCAATGAGTGTTTGGGAAAGAAAGTTAACGCTGTTGTCCTTCTTGTGGCATTCACTGCATGATTTCTTTTGGCTTTCAGCTTGAAGAGCAAATACTGGGTCAACGAACAGAGGTAAGAAACTATTTTTGTAAGAAATAAAAATCCCAGGGTTCTCTGTTTAAAATAATTGCGCATAGAAAAGCCACACCTCAAGCCATGTGGATGGGCTGTTCCGTATGTGCTCAGGAATTCATGAGACCTGTCTGGAAGGATGTGTAGCTGCCGACACCCAGGGCCCAGAGGTGCTCGGCGGTAGATCTCCATGGAGGACATGAATGAAAGGTGGTGTTCCCCAAAGAGGAGTTCCCCGCACTCTCACTCCAGGGAGGGGCTAAAACCTCCAAGCCGGCAGCAGTTAGAGCAGGAGGACGTGTGACCCAAGCGCTGGCGCTCCGTGGCCCGTTCCTTCTAAGCCTCGGGGGCTGTGGCCCAGCCCCAGACTCCCTCTGTTCCTGAGGCATCCTGCAGGCTCGGGTGGTTCCCGAGGCTTGCGAATCCCCCAGGGATGGTCTAGGATGGGCTGGCCTCCCAGGTATCCTCGGACACAGGGCCCCTAGAATGAATGCAGGGCTTCTGTTGACTTGATTTCCTGGGCAGATTCTAGACCATGCTAATGAAATCCAATCTGAACCGCTCCCTGGAGGGACGGGAGGGGGCCTTAGCTGAAGCAGAAAGATGGGAGGAACAAGGTGAGTTCCTGAGAAGTGAAGTCGTCCTCCTCTGCCTTGCCCAGCGAGCAAATTAATTTTGCTTGTCGAGGAGTTTGGCTTTTATGCTGCCATGGAAGGGTTTTAAGCCAGGGAGTGACATGCCCACAGGGTTTGAGTACCACCCCTGGAAATTTCCAGAGCAGCGAGGAAAATGGGTTAGAACAGGAGAGACCTGAGGCTGGGATCCCACTTCAAGACCAGAGCAGGAGTCAAGGCGGGGGTGGTGAGCGGCACCGACGGGCACGGCCGGACTGGGCCGGACTTGGTGGTGGTGAGCCCAGCACACCAGGAGCACCTGCAAAGCACAGAAGGGCACAGAAGAGGAATCACTGGTAAGGGTTGGGGAGAGTCAGGGAAGACTTCAAGGAGAAAATGGCATAGGACAGATGAGTGGGAAGGGCACCTGGGGAAGCTAGCAGCCCTGCGAAGGCAGACTCAGAGGCAGCCTGGACCCCTGGGGGCGCCAGAAGTGACTGGTCATGGCTGGAGGGGGCCCCTCTAGGTGAGGCTTGAGGAGGAGTGGAGCTGGAGAGGTGGGCAGACACCAGCTCAGAAGGGGTCAGGACTACCCCTGGAGGTGATGAGGAAGCTGGTAAAAGTTGGTTTGTGGGGGAGGGTAAAGCTCAAGTGGTAGAGCACACGTTTAGCACGCACGAGGTCCTGGGTTCAATCCCCAGTACCTCCTCTAAAAATAAGCCTAATTACCTCCTCCCCACAAAATAAAAAAAAAGCAATACTAAATAAAATGTCTCTCTTGAAGTTGGTCTGTAAGGTAGAGCCGTGTTGCTGGATAGCCCAAATGACCCCTGCGAAGCACACGACTCCCTGCGGAACTGAGCTCGGCAGCCGTGAGGCCCCACACACGGTTCATGGCACAGGTCTGAGTGCTGCTTGTTCCCTTGGCAGGTACGGAGGAATTTCCGTCGGAGGAAAGCTCCCAGGTCTCCCCATCACTGGGGAAGCACTTGTTGGATTTCTAAGTGACCTTGGCCAGTTAATGAATGTGAGCGGGGTACGTAAACAGACTGGAGATTCGATAGAACTTCCGCTGTGCCAGTTATCGTGAAATAGAAATGATCCCGGGTGCTAAAGGGAGGCGGGGGGGAAACCCTCTTGCTTGCTTATTATGATTTTCTAGGGCCCTGTCACCAGAGAGGCCTCTAAAGAAATGTCTGCGTTCCTTAAACATCTAGAAACCGAAGACAACATTAAGGTACTAGCCCTGCAGAACCTGCCCTAGAGCTGAAAACTCACATGAGCTGGTTTTTCTATTTTTATGTTCCCAGCTTAATTAGATTCGGTCCCTCCTCCTGTTGAAATCTGGCCTGGAATGTCTCCCAGCTGCCAAAACCTTCCGCCTTCTCACATTCTTTTTCCTGCGGCTCATTTTTTCTTTAAACAGCACCGTTAGGGCAGAGTCCCCCGGGGGGGTGGCAGAGGCTGATACAGCCCTGTCTCCGCCCTCTAGGTGTGGTTTAACAACAAAGGCTGGCATGCCCTGGTCAGCTTCCTCAACGTGGCCCACAACGCCGTCCTCCGGGCCAGCCTGCCCGCGGACAGGAACCCCGAGGAGTATGGCGTCACTGTCATAAGCCAGCCCCTGAACCTGACCAAGGAGCAGCTCTCAGAGATCACAGTGTAAGCCACTGCGGCCCCAGCCCCACAGCGTTCTTGTCACCTCCTCCACTCTGAGCGCCCCGGGAGCATTCCCACTAACGCGAGCTGCTGGGCGGGATGGCAGGCTTGCTTCATCAGGCACACACGAGCGTTAAGACCTCGCGCACCAAACTGCTTGGCCATTGTTTCTGCTCGGATGTATTTGGAAAGCAAGCATCCATTTGGTTCCGTTCCCTTTTGGCTCCTGATGACACGTTGCTCCTGGAGCTTACACAAGCATTCTCCTTTCCAGTATGCAAAATGACTGCCGGGAACTGGGAAGTTCGGTAAATCTTTTATTTCCCAGCAATAATGATCTTAGACTCCTGGTAATTTCCCTCTGACGGTCAGGCTTTGGAGCTGCTGACAGATCCTTACCTTCCTCAAGCCTAGGCTTGGCTTCAGGCAGTGAAAGCATCACTCTGTGGGGTTTGTAGGATATTTGCTCTGTTCAAAGCCTGCATTTGGTGGGAATGCCTTTGTTAACACAAACTCCGTCTGAAAGGCTGTGAGGGGCCCCTTTCCCATCCTGGTACGTATACTCAGAGTGCCCTGACCCCTGGCCCCGAGCATGCCCAGCGTCAGGGTAAACTTGGGCTCTGGGCCTGTGGGGCCTTCCTCGCAACGCCCTGTGGGGCCCTAGACTGAGGAAGAGCAGTCTGTCCTGTGTTAATCCTCACTCAGCCCAAATTTCTACACCTCCTGTCAAGCCTCTTGAATACGAAATAGGAGTCTTCTGTGAGTATAAAAGTAACATATGAAAGAGTACACGTTCATTAAGATACACAGAATAGAGTTTTAAGAACTTATTACCTATAACCAGACACGGTTTAGGGTATTTTCTCTAAATGTTTTCGGGTTTTCCTTCCAGTCGTTTGCGCCAATCTTACTGCATGTGTGGGTCAAGCTATCTGTGGTTTTAACAGGGCAGTGACTAGCACATAAGGTGTCTTTGCCCCTGGGACTCGGTGAAAGGTGCTCCTCTCTGGAGGTGGGCACTGTCCCACACCAGGCGCCACGGCCTGGGTGTGAAGTTCGGGCTGGATTTCGGCCCACACTTGCCGCCTTCCCAGATGCTTTCCATCCGATCCAGGAAAGAGTGAATAGGGCCAAACTCCTGTATAACCAGCCTTTTCATTCAAATTTACATTATAAGGTAACATTTCCCTACATTACGATGTGTTTCTTGAATACGTGATTTAACAAGATGATTTACTTCTCTTAAAATTTTATTTCTTTTCCAAGTCTGTATGGCTGTCTACATAAAACATTCAAGGGTATCCATAGACAAGTTATTCGAATAAGAGCATTGTACTGTTTGAGATTAATATAAAAATCCCTTTCTATGCACAATTGATAAATAACTATAAAACGTAATAAAAAGAAATTTTATCTACATCTTTATATTAAACATATTTGATAACCTGGAACAGGAAACCCACCAGTATCCACTTAACCTTGATGCAGTTTGATTTAGGTAGTTGAGTGGGACAGCGAACCTTAGGCTGAGGAAGGGGCTCCTGGAGGCCATCACCTGGGTATGGAGAGGCCTTCCCAGAGCCTGGCTTTGTCCTCCTCCTGCCCCTCCTTCACCTCTCTTTCTGCGTCTCCTTCCTTCTGCAGCCTGACCACGTCGGTGGATGCCGTGGTGGCCATCTGCGTGATTTTCGCCATGTCCTTCGTCCCCGCCAGCTTTGTCCTTTATTTGATCCAGGAGAGAGTGAACAAAGCCAGGCACCTCCAGTTTATCAGTGGAGTGAGCCCCACCACCTACTGGCTGACCAACTTCCTCTGGGACATCGTAAGTGCCACATCACAGCATCTCCGTCACCTCCGTGGGCCGAAGAGGGCGGGCCTTTGTGGGGCTCTCGTACAGCCCGGGCTGCTGGAAGGCGCTGTGCCAAGCGCCCACCGTGGGGGGAGATGCGGGGCTCAGCTTAGTGGCTGCTGAGTGGGGGCTCTGCACGCCTGCACAGGGGCCTTCTGACCCACCGAGTAAGCTCTGCACTGCTGGCAGGAGGCTGGCCTTCCGGGGAATAATCCGGAGCTGAAGCAGTAACAGCGAGAGGTCCTCCACCCTGCTCCCTCCTCTTAAATTTTGCCCCACCCTTAAAGGGGTAAAAATGGGACACCCCCCGCCCCCACGGTAGAGTTGCCAGATAAATAAAGAGCACCCAGTTGAATCTAAGTTTCAGATCAAATAATGAATAATTTTTAATATAAGTCTATCCTACCCACCCCCAAATATCGCAAACTGACACTAAAAAAATGTACTGGTTGTTCACCTGAAATTCAAATTTAACAGGGCTTCCTATACTTTTATTTGCTAAATCTGGCAGCCCTGTCCGGTGGCCTTATTTTGCTTTCCCACAGTAACCAGGTCTTCACTCTATCAGATTAGCTACCACTGTAGGGGACGCGAGGGAAAAATTACTCATCAAGTCAACAGCGGACTATCCCTCTCACAACCTGGACTGGCGGGGGAGAGAGGGGCCAGGGCGGGTTACCTTGTGACGGGTCACAGGGTCAAACTGAATTGACAGCAACAGCCTCGTTACAATGGAGCAGGGGTCATTATGGCGCCAACTCCAGGCTATCCTGGGCGTCTTGGGAAACAAGACGTTTTGTTTTATCTCAACATTCTAAGACTAGCGCGAGTCTCCACTTCATGTGATGATAAGACCGATCCCACGATGGAGACCAACACAGACAACCTTCTCCACTAAGGTTTTTCATAATGATGGCAAATATTAGGGTTCATGAAGGCATGATTTCTTTTATCTTACTCAGCTTACCAAGCAGCCATCACTTAACAAAACCAGAAATCATTAGCAACAACGAATTTCCCTCTCTCCTCTGTCTACGAGGTAACACTTATGAACACGTAGGAGGAGGTCAGAGCCAATAAGCCTCATGCTGGACAAGAACGTTGCTAGCAGTCACCCCGCTGGCCCTGTGCTCTAAGCACAAGAGGAGCTTGGCTCACCGGCACTGGAAAGCTATTAAAGTGCTGGATTTTGCATTCTACTTTTTTTTCAAAAAACAAAAAACAGCATTTACATTAGAGGCTGACCCATGTGTGTGCCTAGCTAAAGACAGAGGTCTCTGAGCCTAAGGAGAAACTGATGGACAGAGAGCAGTGAGAATTTTATTTAAGGGTGTGTGTGGTGGGGGTGATGCTAGCAAGGTAGACACCTGGCATTCTATTGAAGAGTTAGGAGACAGTGAACATGATGCCAGCAGGCTTCCTGATGCTCCAGAGTTTTAAGGCTGGCCTGGAATCTAAACCCTAACACCTATAGAGTTGGAGCTTAGCACCCTCGTAAGCCAGTGACAGAGAGATAACATATCCCTAGTGGTCATTGTTGAATAAATGAACAAACCTTTATTGTTTATATCATTCACTCAGCACATATATGATGTTTTGGGTTCTTTTTTTTTATGTCACCTGTTTTTCTTTTAAATTTTGAAACAATCACAAACTTACAGAAACATTAGAAATACAGTTCAAAACCTTTTTTGTGAGCCATCTGAGAGTAACTTCCTAACAAGTGCCCCTTCATAGACATACACACACACACATGCCCATGCACATGCACACACACAAACCAGCACCTCCAGTGTGCACCCCCTGCAAATGAGGACACACCCCTACAATCACAGCACAACTGTCAGCATCAGGGAGCTGGCACTGACACGTCACCTCCATCTAATGCCCAGACCCACTCAAGCTTCGTCACTTGACCCATCAAGGCCTCTTACAGAAAAGGCTCCAACTCAAGAGTTGCGTGTTGCACTTCGTTGTCCCGTCTCTTCAGTCTTCTTCAGCCTGGAATGGATTCTCAGTCTTTCCTTGACACTCATGACCTTGACACTTTTGAAGACCCCAGGCCAGTTATTTTGCAGACTGTCCCTTAATCGGGTTTTGCCTGAGGTTCCTTAGCTTTAAGCCCTGGCAGCAGCTTCATGAAAGGACGCTCTGGTCTCACCGTCTCCTGTCAGGTAGCTTCCGGTTTCAGTTCATCCTATTACTGGTGATGCTCACCGTGGTCACTTGATTAAGATGCTATCTGCTGAGCTTCTCCACTGTAAGGTTACTCTGTTCCCCTTAGAGTTAATGAGATTTGGGCGAGCGGTACTTTGAAGCTATGTAAATACCCTGTTTGTTATCAAACTTTCCATTTATTTATTTATTTATTTATTTATTTATTTATGCCTGTATGGAGTCATGGTTTCTGGGTTAATCAACAGATTGCAGTCTGATGCCATTCTTACTTTTTTTGGTGCTCAAATTATCCCATTTTGCCAGTGGGAGCCCCTTCACGCTGGCTCCTGTGTCCTCTTGACTTGTGCCCCACACTCCGTGAGCACCTCCATGTACTCTGGCACAGCAAGACGTTCCAAGTTCATCCTGCACCTCCCCCCAGCTCTACCCTGGAATCAACCGTCTCCCCAAGGAGCTCTGGTTCCTTCCAGTGGAAAATGTCCCTCTAAAACCAAGATCTAGGTGTTAGATATGGTCACTGCCACTGGGTATCAGTGGTCCCAGGACTTCTCAGTACAGAGAACTGGGTGAGATATGCATGCATATACGTGGACACACACATTTACACCGATACTTCTCTGTCTGTCTACACACGGAACAAAACATTCACTAAAACCACTAGTTCCAACCCAGTAACACAGGCTCAGTCTGGTTTTCTGTCTTTCCGTATCTGTAACTCCCTTCTCCAAAAGTGAGAAACTGGCTTCTGCTGTCCCTGACTGATTCACCTACCTGAGCAACCACCTGTATATAATAAGTCCCCCATCTCGCCCTCATCCCCTCCCCTGCGTGGACCCTCCTCTCCACGTGAGGCCCTCCTCGTTCTGCTTGGGCTCTGACGCCCCACAGGGACACCCTCCTGACCTGACTGGGGCCCCAACACCCCACACCAGTCCGTCCGCACGAATGCCCCCCTCCCCCCCTCGGGCTCTCGTCCTTCTTGGGAGCGTGTGGCTCTCCCCCGCCCACACGTGGCTGCCCTCCTCTCCCTGTCCGTCCTGGCGGCTTTAGGCCTGGATCGCGTAGGAAGAGAAGTGATGAAAGGGAATCAACTGTTTGACCTTTGTGAGGCCAAGGACTACATGTTTTTCTGAATTCTGGAGACATTGCTTAGAAAGTAGAGTCAGGAGGATTTGTGACCAATCAGAGAGAGAGAAGGGGAGATCAAGTGGAATTTTATAATTCATTCTTTCAAAACATACAGCCTGGAGGGTCCCAGTGGAGGGAGGTGGGGGTGGGGTGGGGTAGGAGGACTAAGGACAGCTTAACACAGGCTTGCTAGCCAAGAACTGCTCAAATAGAATCAGAACCCCAAACCATGAGTGCTGGAGGGGCCTGGCCCCGCCCTCGTTTTCCAGAACAAGAAGCAGAGGTTCTAGAGGTGAGGTGCGTGCTCCCCTCCTCTCTCCGCCAGATGAATTACTCCGTGAGCGCGGCTCTGGTGGTGGGCATCTTCATCGGGTTCCAGAAGAAAGCCTACACGTCTCCAGACAGCCTTCCAGCCCTTGTGGCCCTGCTCATGCTGTACGGGTGAGTCCTGTGGGCCAGCAGCTAATGCTGCCGAAAGAGGAGCCAGAGAGGGGCCTGCCCTTCCGGCAGAAGACCGGGCTTCCAGGGGTGAGCTGGGCTTCTAGCACCCGGCAGGGTCTGAGGATGCTGGCCAGGAGTCCGTCTGGTTTCTGTTCTGACTCCACACACAAAGGTATTCCTGCAGACCGGTTCCCTCGGGGTCAGTGGAGACTCCCCACATGGCCTGAATATTCATCTTCTTCCACTTAAACTGTGACCTGGTGGAAGTGTGGGAATCCATCACTCCCCAGTTCCTCACCAAGCTCTGAGTCTGACTCATTGTGGCCAGTCTGTCCATCTCAGTGTTTCCATCTGTCCCGGCCAAGAGTTATTTGCACATAGAAGACTACAGCTGAAGAGCTGCTCCTGGGTCAGAGCCAGAGGCTAGCACAGGAATTAAATCCAGTAGAATTATAGAGCAAAGCATGCAACTTACATCCAGTCCCACCAATTGCTGTATGTGTAACTGTGGACAAGTAATTCACCCCACCTGGGCCTCAGTTTCCTCATCCGTAAAATGGAGGTCATGATACTTGGCCCTTCCTGTAGGGGGCAGTGGAGTCTTGCCAGAGCATGGTCTCCATTCACCTCTCTTGAAAGTGGGTGAATTCAGGATTCAGGAGCCAGCGTGACTGTGACACATCAGCTCCAGCGAAGTGTAAAGATGAACCTGTTGGGACCTCAGCCTGGCTTTGCTGATCCAGCCAGAGCGCGAAGCATGGCAGGGTAGACAGTGCTCCTGCGCGCTGGATAAGGCTTTATACTTTACAAAGCACGTTCACAGCTACCATCCCATTTGCTCCTCCCAAACCTCCGTGAGGTGGTCAGGGAAGGCACCGCTGTCTCCATTCAAAGATGAGGAACAAAGACCAAGAGATGGAGTATCTTTTTGGTCCCCCTGGGACTCTTGCCAGTTCACACATATCACTCCCTGTGTGAGGGGAACGCACTATGTCTAGGGGCACAGCAGGTGGAATGGAAACTTGAGCTCCGGCCGCTGAGTTGTGTCATTTCACACAGGTGGGCCGTCATCCCCATGATGTACCCAGCCTCCTTCCTGTTTGATGTCCCCAGCACAGCATACGTGGCCCTATCCTGTGCTAACCTGTTCATCGGCATCAACAGCAGCGCCATCACCTTCATCTTGGAATTATTTGAGAACAACGGGGTAAGCGTGACTTCCTTGGCTTCTTTGTTTGATTATCAGGACACAGGAGAGGATGCGATGGTCAAGCAGAGCGAGGGACAAGCACCATGTCTGGACAGTCTTCGTATAAATGAATGTTGCTTCCCCCTCTCCTTTCTCCCTCCTTCCCTTCCCTCCTTCTTTTCTTTCTTTCTTTTTTTTTTTTTTATTCTTCACGCCCCTTGTTCATTTGTGTGCTCTGAGTGTCATGGTTTCCTGGGCTCATGCTGCAAGTTATAAATGACCTTTCATAATCCTAAGCTTTTAGACCTTCTTACTCCTTCAAGAAAATTTCCTTGGGGACTTTTGAGTGTTAAGTTTTATACAAACACACACACATACACACACGTAATCATCATGTGATTTCGAAATTCAAAAAGAACAGAAAGGCATGCAGTGAAAAGTCTCCTTTCTACTCCTGTTTCCCACTTGCCCGCTTCCCTTCTCCAGAAGCAAACTTTCGTTTGAGTTTCTTATGTATTCCAGAGACACGTGCGCAGAGATGTATATTCTCTCTCCCAGTTTCCTACACATATTGTAACAGAGTAACATATACTATTCCACATGAAAATTTACCCTGAGGTTAGGGTTAGGAATTTATAATGCTGAATGGCTCATTTTTATAAGCTATGAAGTCCAGTTGTCCCATCCACACCCCCCAGGCCTCTCCTTGCCCAGAAAGAGCTGGCCAGAATGAATCCTAAAAACACTGGCAGTGGCTACAGGGCTGTCCTGCCCCACACTCCATCTCCCAGCCCGCTGCGTCCAAACCCCCGGCATGGCTATCCTGGGAACAGTCCCCGGGGTTGGTAGCCTTCTCCCGTGAGCCTGTGTCCCCAGCGCCTCTCCAGCGCCTCTCCAGCCTTTCCCTCCCTCGGTAAGTCCTGGGCACCAGCCAGCGCGTCTGCACTGCCAGTCCGTGGCCCCTGTCCCCACTCCTGCCTCTGGGCCCTGCTGGGAGGACCCCCACCCCCCAAGTCCCACGGCCTCCTGACAGCAACTCCTTCCCAGACCTTGTCGGGCTTTCTGTGGCCACTAAGCAAGAAGCAAAACCCCATCTGTCCCATGACTAATAAAAAATGTACCACGTCACAGTCAGACCCCAGAAGGGAGGTGGGTGCGACCACAGCTAGCTCTCACCGATGGCCAGAGCAGCCCGGCAGACTGATAATGCTGCTTTTCTTAGCCGTTTTTGTCACAGGCTCACAGCCCATCAAGTCTTAAGAGAGTGTATTACTTCAGAATAATTAAATAGTAAGCTTAAAGCAGCTCAAAACATCCTTCCTCCTGCGGGCTGCACTCACTTCGCCAACAACTACTGAGGGCACCTCCTGCCCTGCATAAAAGCTGGTTGCTTCCAGGTGAACTACGGACTAGAAAGATGCTGTGGGAATCCCCACATCCCACAGGAGGCTCCCCGGGTCCCAGAGCTGCTGTGTCTACTCAGTCAAGAGGCATCCACGGTGAACACCACGTGATGGATGCGCCGACATAAACAACTGTGGCCACTCGTCCTGCCCCCAGTCAGGAAGTGACCTGCACGCCGAGTTAGGAACTGGCATAAGCCACGGGGCATGACGTCCCACAAGACAGCGTGTGGCAGAACGTCAAAGGAGCGAGGCAGATGAAACCCTGCAGACCCAAGTGGGCCAGAAGAGCTGGACTGAGAGGGTCAGGAGGAGCTTTAATTTCAGCCTCGCCTGGAATAAGTAGAATTTTATCAGCCCATTGAGTAAATAATGAAGGGCCTCGTACGGGCTCGTCACTGTGCGAGGTGTTCAGGAAGGACGCCAGAATGATTTGGGCCCAGTTCCTGTCCTCTGGGGACCTCTGAGTAGTGGAGAAAATAGGCAGGTGAGAAAGCGAGTTAACCATGGCGGTGTGGTAAGTCCTGGAAGAAGGGACTGGCTGCTGTACGGCAGGAATCCGGAAAGGCTTGCTAGAGAAGGGGTTGTTTGAGCTAGCTTTCTAAAGAAGGGCAGGGTCTGCCAGAGAGCAGGAGGGGGAAAGCGTTCTTTCCTGCTGGTAGCTGTGGCTAATAGAACCTGCAAGCGCAAAGGCCTAGAGACGAGAAAGCATCGTGCCTTCCCAGAGGGGTTGGTACGGGACGTGGGGAGGGGCAGAGAGAGAAGAGGTAACGTGCAGGAGGCTGTGCGGCAGCGAGGGCCCAGGTAAGTGGGTCAGCCCCTCCCCATCGGAGGCTCCGCTTCCTGCCGCTGACACCTGAGGACAGAACAACCAGCCCAGTCTGCCGCCTGAAAACGAGGCCCTCCAGCTCAGTACAGAGGCCGTCCTCTCGGCTGGTGACAGTCGCAGGCAGCCATCGCTGCCCCGTGGGAGCTGAGAAGCAGAGCTGGGAGAGGCTCAGGGCCCCTCTCCCCTCTGGTACAAGCTGGGCTGGGACAGAACCGGTGAAGGAGTCTCAGCCCCAGTGGCGGCTCGCGGCTGTACCAGAGAAGAGAGAGCTCGGCCCACACTCCGGGCAGCCGCTGCATCTCCTCATAACTAAGGCCTTGGAGGGCTGCTGTGTAATGTCACAGTCAGTCTGCAGTGGGAGCTCCTCAAGCAGGCTGCCTGGCCAGAGGCACCTCCTGTGAGGACTCCAAAACCTCCCGTCTGACTGACAAATCTCTCCGGTGGCGGTCTGGCTGCTGGGGCCTCTGGCTGCAGGCCTTCCCCCCCCACCCCGCCCAGGTCCTGCCCGTGAGGGCACCCAGGCCCCTCCCCGCTCAGGGGGGGACAGGCTTGGCCCCCGTTACTGAGTGCCCTGCTTTTCTGTGTTTCAGACGCTGCTCTGGTTCAATGCCATGCTGAGGAAGCTGCTCATTATCTTCCCCCACTTCTGCCTGGGCCGGGGCCTCATTGACCTGGCGCTGAGCCAGGCCGTGACAGACGTCTATGCCCGGTTTGGTGGGTAGCAGCCACGTGGCCCTCTGAGGCCGGGAGGGCTGCAGGGGGAGTTCCTGTGACGGACCTGCAGCCTGGACTGGGGCTGGGGCACCTGGCTGGTCTGGGATTTTCCTGACACTAGGAGGGGTCGAGGTGCCTCTGCTTTGGTGGCTGAGGAGACCCGGAGGGGTCAAGGTCAGGCTCCTGCTCTTCCCTACTCTGACTTGAGGAGCCAAGATGAGAGTCGGGTTTGGCTCTGACTTAATCTCTTGCACAAGGCTTGGTCCAGCTGGGCCGAGTGCTGTAACTAGGTCTTCAGGAAAAGCTGGAGCAGCTACGTGGACTTAACTCCTGTCCATTTCCGGTGGCCTCCGTCCCTAGGTGAGGAGCACTCTTCTAATCCGTTCCAGTGGGACCTGATTGGGAAGAACCTGGTTGCCATGGCAGCAGAAGGGGTGGTGTACTTCCTCCTGACCCTCCTCATCCAGTACCAATTCTTCTTCAGCCCATGGTACGCTCAGCCGCTGCCACCGCCTTGTGTCCATCCATGTGGTCATCTCTTTTCTTATGAGCCCCACTCCATGATGTGTTTTACACTCTCAAAGCCTGGCCTATTCTGAATAACACAAGGAGAGACACATTAAAATAGGCACGTTAAACTTTGTGAAGAGTTTAAACTTCAAAGTGTTTAAAAGACAATGCTAAGTACAATCTCTAATATTTAATCCCACTCATTTAATTAACAGATACTCATATTAATTAAACAAATACTCATAATTAAATCATAGCATTGCAAAAGATAACGGTTAATTGGTACCCAAAGTACTAGGAAATAGATCTATGCATTCATGAGAAAATAGGAAAAACAGGCCCCTTTGCTAATTAGAGATTTGAGAGTGGGGTTAGGGCAGGGGAGGAAGGGAGTCATATGGGGGTGATGTCCGAAGGAAGGCAGCCAGGTGCAGTGTGGAGGGGATGGGGCAGTGATCCTGCCCCGCTGGTTGGGCAGGAAGGGAGATGCCTGCCAACCCTGATCCAGCCCAGCTGTGCCCTTCTTCCCCAGGCTCTTGCCCCAGGCCCTCCCTCATTCTCCCGTGGGCACTCAGGTTTCCAGAAGGCAGCCCCTTTGCAACTCAGGCTAACCTTTACTGAATTGAAAATCTCTGGGCACTGAGAAGAAGCTTTCTTGGACAATGTTTGTTTCTCACCGTCTCATGCTCTCAGGCTGCACGTGGTCACATGTAAATACAGGTTCCAAGGACTTGTCTTTAGGTTTTGATCCACAGGGAACTGAGTTATTGGAAACGGATCTCACTCCCTCCTCGCAGGGTTGTGTGGATTGAATGAAGTAATGGGTGTCAACACACTTGAATGAAACGACAGGACGGGAAAGTGGCTCTAGAGCGGGAGGCAGTGTGAGGGGCTGTTGTCCGTGGCTCCCCTGCAGCTTTGGCTGCAGAGGGTCGGGGGAGCTATTCACTAAAACTGACTCATTAACTTCAAACTCCGATGTCACACAATTGAGTGAGTCCTGCCACGTTAGGTTGGAACAAGGAGCAGAGAAGCGTTCCACAATGTCCTGCTTCAGGAAGCTCACAGCCATGCCCTCACTGAGAGAGAGAATCAGGCAAAGAGAGGAAGGGGTGGGAGGAGGAAGAGGGACTCTTGGTAAAGGACGTGCCTGCATGTGGGGAGTTCAGCGTGGCTGTGAAAGGAGAGGGTGAGGGGTATGAGAGTTGAGCCTGGAGAGGAAGGCAGAGCCAGGTCGTGAAATGCTCCTCATCTTGGTGGGGACTTAGAATTTAAGCCTGAGGGCAGCAGAAAGCTGTTGGGGTGTTTTAATCAGGGGAGTGACATGATCTGCCAGGACTGGAAGCAGAAACCAGGCAGGCCACTTGGCACCCAGGCAAGAGACAGTGGTAGCCTGGAAAGAAGTGGGGGCCTTAGGAGAAGGAGTGAATACACTGATCAGATAATAGCAGGAAGGTTGTTAGACAAGGCTTAGTCATGAACCACAGACAGCCAATGAGGGAGGATGGAAAGACTGTAGGTCAGAGAGGGTTTCAGAGAAGACGCTGTGTTTTCAAGGGTGGGGAGGATTCTACTTGGCAGGGCAGGAGGACGAGAACGCTGAGCCGCTGGAAACACCTGCAGAGACTAGGAGCTGGGAAAGGCTGGCAGGGGCTGGGGGGCCACAGGCAGGTCAAATGGTTGGTAGAGGGTTTAGTTCAAGAGGTAAGTAGGGGAGCAGGTGCGAAGGGCAGGTGGGGCCTGACTGCACGGCCCTAGGATTCCAGCCGAAGAGTTAGGGCTTAAACCTACAGCGGGCGGAGAACTGTGGTTGGGGTCATCAGATAACCTGCTGGACTCGGAGGAGGAGGAGGCTTGGTCGCTCGTAGCTGTCATTCACTGAGGGCTCACCATAGATGGAGGGTTTACAACATGCCAGCCACCAGGCCTTGAGTGTTGACTCTGTGTAGGACACTGAGCCAGTTTCATCTTCACCGCAATCCTGTGAGGTAGACACTCTTACCCCCTCCCTATCTTATGGTTAATAAAGGAGGTGAGGTTTAGAGAGGTTTGGTGATGTGCCCAGGGCTGACTCTCAACCCGAGGTCTTGCCCTGTCTGCCTACTGCCTGACGGCTCTCCTGCGGGGAGTCCTTTTGCAAGCTCCAGCCTTAGGGGATGGAGGCCAGGCTGGGGCAGAAGCGAGGGGATGGGAAGAAGGGAAGATGAAAAGGACAGGGCCGAGGACGCCGTCCACAAGCCCGCTCTGTCCGCGCTCCTTCCCCCAGGACCACCCAGCCAGTGAAGGAGCCCATCATAGATGAAGATGATGATGTGGCCGAAGAAAGACAAAGAATTACTAGTGGAGGAAATAAAACTGATATCTTAAGGCTAAATGAACTAACAAAGGTAAGGGAACGGGTGCCGGCGTGGTGGTTTGGAGGTGCCGGTCGGACCAGAGATGGCACAACGTTGTAATTTTTGCCTTCTATAGAATAAGCAATAGGCTTATGCAAGGAATTCCTTTCCCTAATTTTCTGTGGGGTTGCCATGCCTGTGTTACAACTTGTCTTCCAAGAACATTCAATGGATTTTCCCTAGTATTCATCTTGGGCACTGCCACAAAGTGCTGCAGCCTTTCTGCATTCCACTTCTGCACGGGGGGTCAGCTTCGAGGCCCCGCAGTGCTCACAGCACCTCTGTGCACACCCGTGTCAGCATGTACCCTTCGCCTAGACCCTCCCTCACTCTTACCCTCCTCGCTCTAACCCTCTTTCTGCCCTCAATCCACTTCCTCTGGATCTTGCAGGTTTATTCCGGCGCCTCCAGCCCGGCGGTGGACAGGCTATGTGTGGGAGTCCGCCCTGGGGAGGTGGGTACTCTGTACACCACACATGCAAGGGCCTCAGAAAATCAGCTCCTGTGCCCATCTCTCATCTCTGCAGCGAGCTGTCCAGTAGAAATAAAACGCAAGCCACCATAGGTCACTTTAATCTTCTGGTAGCCACGTGAGAAAAGTAAGGACAGGTGAAATTCATGTTACTCGTCAATTTTGTCCAGTATACCTGAAGTGCTATCATTTGAGCATGTAATTCATATAAAACATTATTTATTGGATGCTTTACATTCTTTCTTGTTATGGTTCTGTCTTAAAGTCCAGCGTGTGTTTTCCTCGCGGCACATGTAGGTACATCTCTAGCGCTCAGTAGCCGTCCAGGAGGAAAACTGCTCCTTACTACCCTCTTGGGTTCCCGGGCAGGGCTCTGTAAACTGGACTTCCAAGAGACAGATTAACAAGAGGAAAACAGAAGTTTGTCAGCATGTGTGTCGCACACACGCAGGGGAGATGGCTGATCCAAGGCCGTGGTTAGAACTTGGGCTTAAATTGCGTCTTAGCAAAGGAACCATACGTTTTTAGAGAAGCTACAAGGCAAAGGAAAGGACCTTACAGTTTCTAGGTGGCAAACTGTCGGAAGACAAGCATGTGGGAAGCTGAAGGTAGATAAAGGCTATTTAGTAAAGTTTGCCATGCAGATTCCCCTGGTGCATTTCCAGGCTGATCAGAATCTAAAGTTGTCTCCAGAGGTGAACTTTTGTCCATCCTGGTAGAGGGGAGGGGAACACCTTGTAAATTGATGTCCTGCTTTTAGGCATATGAGGGGAGGGCAGAGAGCTGTTCTTACATCTTCTCATTTGCCTTCAGCTCAAAATCATCCTTATGCCAAAGCGGCATATTCTGCTACCT
The DNA here is from genome assembly GCF_048564905.1 of Vicugna pacos. Lineage (NCBI taxonomy): Eukaryota > Metazoa > Chordata > Mammalia > Artiodactyla > Camelidae > Vicugna > Vicugna pacos. The sequence continues at coordinate 74,416,254 of NC_132995.1, forward strand.
CACGCCAAGCACAGCTAGTGACTTCTGTCAAGGCAGCACAGGGCTAAAGCGCCTCCTCTTACCCCCACACTGGCCCAGGGTCAGGACGCCCGGACCCTCCTGGGCACCAGGGCAAGGCCAATTCTGTGTGTTCTCCTTCAGTGCTTCGGCCTCCTGGGAGTGAACGGAGCTGGCAAAACAACCACATTCAAGATGCTCACTGGAGACACCACAGTGACCTCAGGCGATGCCACAGTAGCAGGCAAGAGGTGAGTGTCCTGCTCATCCTGTCTCAGGGTGTCTCTCCCGGGTCCTGAGCCATGTCCCCGTCCCACCACAGGAAGGGTGGGCCTCAGTCCCTGTGTCTGAGGGTGACTCTGAGAGCCTGAAAGACCTGTGCAGAGGCATGGACCTCTCAGCAAACATGGTCAAAAAATCTAAGACATGGACTCTCTGGAAGTTGAATTGATTGTGGTTGAGAGACTCCTCTGTTAGTGTGAATTCTTGGGACATTCTGGGAAGCACCAAATCAGTGGTTCTTAATCTTTTGTGGATCATAAGCAGCTAACCGTTTGAGCATCTGATAAATACATGTACCTTCTTCCTACAAAAATGCACCATTGTTTCCCATTACCTCCCTCCATACATTTTTGCAAACAGTTTTGGGGAATTTACTGAGCCCTGAAGTACGTCTATGGCCCTGCTGGCCCCACGGCCCCATTAAGAACCCCTGTCATGAAGCATCCTTTTACCGGGTTGAGTTTCTAGGTGGGGGCTGGTTCGGGGGCCTTCGGGGCCTTAATCTGCACTGGCTATTTCTGTGCTGAAGCTTGACTTAGCAAGCCAGAGTTCCTTTATACAGGGAAAGCTGGCATGTGCCCCTGGATTCCAGGAGGCTGCCTGCTGCTCTCTGTAATAGGGAACATGGCAACGGACTGGTTGTCAATGTGATCGGACGAAGAACGCGAACTGGCACTTTTTTGCCTCTTTCCAGGCTGCTCCTTGACCAGCAGAGCTCACACACACATTAGATGTGCCCAGAGGAGCTCTCTGCCCTGGTTTGTAAGTGCAGTTAGGCACTGCTGACGTCTAACCAGCACCTACTTGACTGGGGTCTCCTTTCCTCACCTGAAAGCCATCCTCAACGTGGCCCGATGCTCACTGGGGCCCGATGCTGGGGGAGCCCTGAGCATGCCTTACTGGCTCAGACAGGATGAATTTGGTTCTCCAGCTTTCCCCAGCCATCCCTGTTGGGTCTAGAGCAAAAGGAACAGCAGAGGTGGAGCCAGGCCATGGCTGAATCCATCTCATCTGCAGATCCAGCTTAATCTGCAACCAAGCAAATGACTTCATGATGGTAACAAAAGGGGAGAGGCCAGGGAGTGAAGGGCAGCAGGATGTAATAGGATTTACCACAAGACATCAAGCTGTAGTCCAAGGGAGACATGGTCAGATGCCCAGAAAGTAAAATAAGATAGAAGCTAGAAAGAGACTATAGGTTTAAGACATGGAATTGGGGTTCTCTGGTGGGATAGCTCCTGTAAATTTGGTGAAGCACCCACCTTGCTTCGCTGGGTGGTTTTAATTGGCCCAGCTGTACCCACCTACCTAGTATTTTTTGTCATGGTGGGGAAATACATGACCTCTCTCTGTCCCATCCGATTGCATCCATCCTTTATTTATAGGCCCTAAGCTGTAAGGGAAGGGGGAAAGAAGTTAGACCAGTCTATGGACAGTTTATTTTTTCATCAAGGCAATATATTTCTAGTGGGGGAAAATACATTGGTCAAAGGGAGTTGGTAGAACTCAGTTCACTTCACCTCTTCATCTCTCCAGCCGGCCTCTTGCTCTGGGTGATCTGACTGGTTCCTCTTTCACTGACTGTATCTCTGCCAATAAATCCAAATGGAGAAGTTTACTTCCGTTGGGAAGCACACATCTACTCTAGCTGCTTCCTAAATGTTTGAAGGAATCAAAAACCACTTGTGATTTTCTTAAATTTGATCTTCTCTTTGTTTTTAAACTCATTTGTGATCCAATCCAAAAACATATCTGACTTTGGGTCACAGGTATTCAATTTATCCTTGATGGGGAAGCTTGGGAGAATCTGACTGGACTTAAAACTCAGAACTCCTGGAGTTTATCAGTGTCTAACCAAAGGGCCCTTGCTTTGATTCCTAAATGTGCACATTTCTAAAGCGCAATGGGAGGAGAGAAGAGGCCGCTTTCTTATCATACTGACAGAAAGTCCTCCAGCCCCAGATCTCTGGTCACCCCCTTTGCGAGGGAAACTTGCTAACTGCTTTTTCTTCTTGCAGTATTTTAACCAATATTTCTGACGTCCATCGAAGTATGGGCTACTGTCCTCAGTTTGATGCAGTTGATGACCTGCTTACAGGGCGAGAACATCTCTACCTCTATGCCCGGCTTCGAGGCGTGCCAGCAGAGGAAATCAAGAGGGTAAAACAGGGTTTGTTGTGGCCACTCGAGTTTGGTAAACCATGAACCTGCTTCATGAGAGTGCATATATTTAGAGATGGGAAAGCTCAAGCACACTGTCCATTCATTCACTCAGCAAATGCTTACTGAGTGTCTGCTATGTGCTAAGTACTATTCTAGAAAACGGGGGTGAACAAAACAGAAGAAAAAATTCCTGCCCTCGTATCTAACAAAACTGACATCTGCATTCACCCTTTGATCCAACAGTCCCACTTCTGGGTGTTTACCCTGAAGGCACACCTCCCACAGCACAAAATGCATATGCACAAGGTTACTCACTGCATTTTAGTCACAAAATATTGGAAATTAGCTAAATGTTCAGGCATAGGAAAGTGGCTGAATAACTGATGGTAAATATATACAATGAAGTCTTATGCAGTTATTAAAAAAACAAAAACAAAAACAATAAAATCTCTGAACTGATACAGTTATTTCTAGGAGACATTGTTAAGTGAAAAAAGCAAAGTACAAAGGAGCACATGTAGAATGCTACTATTTAATGTAAGAAAGAAAAGCAAGAAAGCATAAATACGCCCGTTTACCTTCACAAATAGAAATGCAGGAAGGATAAGCTGGAAGACTGACTGCGATGATCAGCAAGAGGGAAATGAGGTGAAAGGAAAATGGAAGGGGTAACGCTTCTCTCAGGATATTTTTGGTTTAGTTTAAACTTCTGGAAGCATGTTAATGTTCTACATATTCAAAACACAAAACTAAATCGATAAGAATGGGAAAGAGGTAGAAGTGAAGACAGAAAATCCTGACACGGAAAGCAAACAAAGCAAGGTAATCCGACTTTTATTTCAAACGAATGTAACCGTCAGACAGACGGGAGGAAAGAACTAACGCAAATAACTGAGGCAGCAGAATTTGACTGTGTGTCTTCAGTCCTGGGAAGATTTTGTATGAAAAGCAAGATATTTGTATGGCGTGAAAGTGTCTCCCGCAGACTGCTGACGGGCTGTGGGGGGAACAGGGGAGGAGTCAGACAGCACCTCAGCTGAGGGACCGAAATTACCACCAGCTCTGAGGGGCACATGCTCGGACGTGACCCCCTGAGAAGGACACAGCTTCATCTGGTAATATTCTGATTGGGACACACAGCCTGAACCTTGTGAGGGAACATTGGACAAGCTCTACAGGAACATTCTATTAAGAAATATATAGGGGTCATATTCTTCAAAATTATCAAGATCATAAAAGACAGAATGGCAGAGAAAGGGTAGGGAGGGGTTCCTGATCCCAGGAAGCTGAGTGGACACAGTGTGGCTGAGTGATGGACACCAGACCGCAGCTTGTGCTGGAGGGAAAATGGCGCTGTGAAGGGCACCCCTGGGCGGTTGGACAGAAGCAGGCTGCAGAAGGCGGTGAGCTCCACGAGAGAACCCTGCAGCAACGCTAGCTTTACTGCCAGTGACAACCATGCTGTGCTTGTGGGAGACAGGGTCCCTGTTCTCAGGAAACAGACACTGAAGGACTTAGGAGTGAAGGGCCATCATGTATAGCCTGCCCTCGAATGGGTCTGAAAAAACTGTGTGTGTGTGTAGAGAAGGAGAGAGAAAAATAGAGAACTGTCTTTGTACTGTTCTTGTTCTTACACGATTCTGTCGGTTGGAAAGTATTCTAAATAAAGGGTGAGAAAGGGAGCTTAAATTCTAGTGGGAGGGACAGACAATAAAAAGATAAAAATGATATACAGTACATTTGAGAGTAAAAAGTCCTTGGGGAGGAAATAAAGCAGGAAAGAATTGTTGGGGTGGGGTCTGCACTTTTAGGCAGGGTGGCCTCTGAGTGAAGAGCTGCGTGAGCCGTGTGGGTGTCTAGGGGAAGAACATTCCAGGTGGAGGCACAAGCGCAGAAGGCAGGCGCATGGTGGCTTGTCTCCAGAAACTTCCCTCTTTTGCTTCGGAGCACGTGCGTGCGCACAAACACATGTGCCCGCACAGGGTGCTCTCTGTCATGGTTTAGTTCGGGGTTCTCTTTGAGCGCTGTTACAGTCTGTCGTTATTCTGTGTCTAACTGTCTGTCACTGTCCCCCGATCTGCTGGTACAGCAGCAGTGGCTGTGTTCACCATTATTCCCCAGTGTTCAGCACCGTGCCCGGCTCGTGGTGGGCACTCTGTCAGTGTACATTAGAGGTGTGCACAAGACTACAGTGTGACCCTGATGAGGGGTGGAGTCAACAGGGCTGGGACCCACCATCTTCTCATACAGACGCTAAGACTCTTCCTCTCCCACTCCTAGTCGCAGGACACTGGGCGAGAAGCATTCTCCTGCTTTTGTAAGGCGAAAGGCCATTTCTCAGGGGGATGCGCCTGAGGGGTACGGAGCTAACCAAACCACACTGGGATCTAAGGCCCAGAGGGGAAAGGAGACGTCTCGCCCTTGGAGGCCACGAGCCGCCCCACGCGGCAGCAGGCGGTTCTGTTTCAGCCCAGCGGGGTCTGTCCTCCTGGGAGCCCAAGAGTTTGAACTGGTGGAGGTTTGGGTGTTTGCTTGGTTTTCTCCCCCCAGATGAAGTTTCTTTCGTTTCCCTAGGTGACAGACTGGAGTATTCAGAGCCTGGGCCTGTCCCTCTACGCGGACCGCCTGGCCGGCACCTACAGCGGAGGCAATAAGCGGAAACTCTCCACGGCCATTGCGCTGATAGGCTGCCCGCCACTTGTGCTGCTGGTGAGGGCCACCGGGACCACCCAGGGGCTTGCAAGTGCCAGGTGCTGCATCTCCGTGGTTGGGTCAGCAGATCTGGGGAGTCCAGCGGTCTGCTTTTGTCCGGGCTGTTCCCTATACTGCTCATTTTGAGCTGATCAGCTCAGAGTTTTGTTCACAGCTCTTGGGTGGGACTAGAATCACAACACATTCTCGCTCTGAGTTCTTGTGGGGCTGCAGGCTCGCAGCAGGGAAGTTCAGCCCCTCTGCAGAATGTCCGTGTCTGGTCAGAAGTTACCATTGCCTGAGGAGGCCTGTTGAGGACCCTGATTGGACTGGAGCAGATGTTCATGTGGTTCTCGCCAGAGTTGGACCAGAACCGAGGCCCCCATGCCCATGAAGTCTGGGGTTTATGAAGGCATAGGTTGCAGGACTTGGAGGGACCCTGAAAAGTCACCTGAGCTCTCTTCCTGCCTCCTTTCAAACATATGTATTGAATTCTTTTCTCTTTTTTTAAGATAATTCCCTCATTGCATTAATCAGCCTTACCCCACCCATGGGCTGAAGCCAGTCTAGAGGTGTGCCTGAGGTTTCTTCACTCTCCTGGTTCGCTCCTGCCTCCACACCCTGTGCGGGCTTCCCCGGGTCTTGCCCATGGGGGAGTGACTTTGTGAACTGTCTGCCAGAGAGCAGAGCTGCTCAGAGGGAGTAAGCCAAGGAGGGTGCAGGAACCAGGAGAGACTGGCACCCAGCCCGGGTCCCTGTCCTCTGTGCCCCAACACAGGACGAGCCCACCACAGGCATGGACCCCCAGGCACGCCGCATGCTGTGGAACACCATCATGAGCATCATCAGAGAAGGGAGAGCCGTGGTCCTCACTTCCCACAGGCAAGAGGTCCCCAGGGGCCGGGGTGGAGCAGGCAGGCCATGGAATCCGGTCCTCACCTGCTCTCCCCTGCCCCCAGCATGGAAGAGTGCGAAGCCCTGTGCACCCGGCTGGCCATCATGGTGAAGGGCGCCTTTCAGTGTCTGGGCACCATTCAGCACCTCAAGTACAAGTAAGGACTTGGTGGGAGGTTTCCTGTTACCTGCTGGGGAGAGGAGGGTAGTCAACCAGGCCATGTGCTCTCTGCTGACATGTGGGGGGTCCTGCTGCCCCCTCATCCCACGGACAGAGGCAGGTGGTGTCTGGGCCTCATTCTGCAGCAGCAGATGGAGAAAGCTGCTGTGCAGTGACACTCCTCTCTTCTAGGCTAACTGCCTGTGTTTGAAGGCTCACCGACTCTCCCACTGGGGCTTCTCATCGGGGCAAATGCAGAGCCCAGCTGGGATGAAGGAGGGTCACCACCACTGCCTCACTATCCAGATCCCATCAGATCCAGAACTTATGACCTATTTAATAAGAATTTAATAATTCTGCAACCAACATAGGAATGATCCGGAGGCCAAACAGCCTGAGTAATGAGGGTTCCTTTCTGGCACGCCGTATGCTTTTGAGTTTGAGGCCGTGTGCTATATGATAAACCAGCAATGCCAGCCAGTCATCTCCAGCAGGGTTATCCTGCCCCTGTGCACTGTACACTGCTGTGAATAGTGCGTTATTAATGACAGTGTGTACTGAAGCAGACCGCCGCTTATGGTAAGACTTTGATAAGCTGCCGTGCTCCCTTGCAGTCTGATATGCTTTACAAACTAGGAAGGGTGGACTTAGAGTCAGCCCTCATGTACTTATCAAACACTTTCCGAGAGCCCAGAACAGAAAAGCCACGGTGCCAGGTGGTGAGAGGAAGAGCACGTAACCGCCTCATCTCCATGTCCCCAGGGGGCCGTCTTGCACAGCACACAGTATGCAGACAGATGATTGAGAGAAAGGTCTAGTGAACTAGCTCCATTTGGGCATTTGACCCATGACTTTCTGAGCAACCACAGCTCAGACACCGCACAGATACCTAGGGGCCCTGAGCGTGTGCGGTCACCAGGCCCATGTCAGCCACTCCCAGCGTCCACCTGCTGGAGACACGGGTGTGCCTACTCCTTTCCCCGCTCACTCTGCATGTCCCCAGGGGAGAGCGGGAGGGAAGGAGTGTTCCCGTGTGGCGGACAGTTTCCTGGGGCTGAAAGGCAAAGGCATTTTGTTGAGGGGAGAACACCCCGGGGTCACGGGGCAGCGCTGCAGTGAGTACACCCTGTCTGAGCGTGCGGGGAGGCTGACTGGCCATGCCTCGCGTGCTGGTGGACCGCTCTCCATCCATGTGCAGGCGACCTGGAGAAGGAGGAGGGGACTGGCAGAGGCCCTGGTCCCGCCGCCCTGTTTGTTCTGGAAGCTTCCCTGGGGAAGTGCCGCCTTTCCAAGCCTTTGCTCCCCCAGCCAGTTCCTTCAGGGCCAGGCAGTCTTCCCCTCTGAGTAGGCACTAGCCCCACACGCCGTCCCGGGCAGCCTGTGGTCTCTGCACAGGGCTCAGCCCCCTTTGACTTCAGCAAGCAGGTTAGAGGGCAGGGGGCAGGGAGCACCCATGCCTCCGGGAGGTGGACAGAGAAAGCTGGGACGCAGGGCTGGTGCCCCACGTCACCACACAGACATTTACTCCCCTAAAAACTAGCATCACACCACTTTCCCAGGAGCCATCGCGGCTTTTTTTAAATCCTAGTTTTGAACATGCGCACAAGGTCTGTAGTTTGGGCCTTTCACCCCCAATATTTCTGATGAGTCTGCTCCTCATCTGGGGCTTGCCTGAGACCCTCCTGCTAACAGGCCTGTCGCACGCCGCCGCGTGCGCCCCCAGGTTTGGAGACGGCTACATCGTCACAATGAAGGTCAAGTGCCCGAAGGACGACGTGCTCCCCGACCTGGGCCCCGTGGAGCGGTTCTTCCAGGGCAGCTTCCCCGGCAGCGTGCAGAGGGAGCGGCACTACAACATGCTGCAGTTCCAGGTCTCCTCCTCCTCCCTGGCCAGGATCTTCCGGCTGCTTGTCTCCCACAAGGACAGCCTGCTCATCGAGGAGTACTCGGTCACGCAGACCACGCTGGACCAGGCAAGGCGGCCAGGGCGCCCCGTGCAGAGCGCGCAGAGCGGGGCGTGCAAAGGCCCGGCGCCCGGCAGGAATCCACAGACCGCGAGGCAGGACGTGCCCAAGGGCCAACACTCTAGTCACTCTGTCTGTTAGGGCAAAACTCAGAATGTCAGGAACAATATTTCAGTATTTCCCCTGGTTTGTGGTGGTGGCCAAAGGGGACCATCTTCTTTTCAAATCAACCTTACAGATGTTTAATTTAAATACATTAGAATGCACCCATTTAAAGTGTACAATTCAGTGATTTTTGATCAATATGTGTGCCATGTGTCAGGTTTTTCCATGTGATCACTTTTTTCTTGTGACAAAATACGTGTGTAACTTTTTTAAGTGGCATTACACTTCAGTGGCATTAAGTATATTCACATTGCTGTGCAACCATCATCCCTCTCCCATCTCCAGAAATTTTTCCTCTTCCCAAACTGAAACTCTGTGTCCATCAAACAATAGCTCCCCATAACCACTCCCCCAGCCACTGGTAACCACTGTTCCACTGTCTGTTGACTCCTCCCCGTACCTCATACAGGTGTGTCATCCAGTACGTGTCCTCTTGTGTCCAGCTTATTTCCATTAACTTAATGTCCCCAAGGTTCTTCCGTGCGGGAGCATGTGTCAGCACACCCTTCCTTCCTAAGGCTGAATAATATTCAGCTGTATGTATTTATCACGTTTTGTGTATCCGTTCATCCGTAGGGACATTGGAGTTGTTTCTGGGATTTACTGGGCTTTAATTTTTCACTTGTTTGTTTTTTAAATAAACGTCCTTAAAGTAAAGCAGCGGGAAGGGGCACGTCTCCGCTCGCCCTTTGAGGAGCGGGCTGCCCGGCACCCTCTGGTTAGTGTAAGTGGGTGGAGGCAGGACAGGGGTCAGCCACACCGCACACTGAGGGAAGAACGGAAAAGAGATCGACTCCTGCTTTGGGGGGCTGGGACTTTTTTTGTTACTCCTTTAGAGGTTGAGGGGGACACCGCTCCTGAGAATCTGCCACGCCTGCTTACATGCGAATCCTTCTGCAGGCAGGCGCTCGGCTTAGTTCACAACTGGGAGGAAAAGCCCCGAGCCCCAGGCAGGATGTGAGCTGCTCAGCAGGGCTGTACCTTAACTGAGGAAAACAGGAAACAAAGTGGGTGGGTGGAGGGTGCCCTTTTCTGGAAACGTCTACCTACTCTTGTCCTTTTCTTGCCTCCAGGTATTTGTGAACTTTGCTAAACAGCAGACTGAAATTCACGACCTCCCTTTGCACCCTCGAGCTGCGGGAGCCAGACGACAATCCAAGGTACCCCTGCCACCCCTTCCCAGTCCACTGCTTGAGGCAGATCCTCAGCTCAGGGACCCAGCCTGTCCTCTGAGCCCAGACTTGCCTCTTGCAGAGAGCCCCACCCATCCCCGGGCCCCACACCTCCCCACGCCTCACCCCTTCTGTGCTGAAGGGCTTTTCCATCGGTACTTGTGTGGGTTCCTTTGATAATCAGGAAACCTTTAGATGGTATGGGAGGGCATTTTTGAAAAGAACTTTCCCACATGTTTTTTGCTTATAGTGGAAGAAAAAAACTTGGATTTTGGAAATAAGGAGGGAAGATAGGAGAGAATATTAAAATGCTCTGGTTGTCGGGGTACTTGACATACATGTCTGCTTGTAGGCTTGAGTTTCAGAGGAAGGAAATTAACTGGCACTCCTGTCAATGGTGGACGCATTTGGTTAGATCAAGGACAGTTGTCTGGTTAGGGAGAGGGCTGTTTGTTCTTTATAAAAATATCAAGATGATGAAGGAAGAAACACTAGAAGGTCTGTCACAAGCTGTGATAATTCAGGATGGGTGCCTGAGGCCCTGGTAAGGAGCACACTCACCCAGTTCCCCAGCAAGAGAGAAGGAGTGAGAGAGCTGGATAAAGTGGTGGAGGAGGCGCCAGGACCCAGGTGCCTCGGATTAAGCCTGGGACGTTGAAGGGTCAGATTAACTGAGCCGTTCTCTCCGGACTCACCTGAGAGTGAGTCAGAGAAAACCACAGCATTTTCCCAGCAAGAATAGACATGCAAAGCCTGATTTCCCATAACGTTCTCAGAAAAGCCAAGTGAGGTGATGGTTGAAACACTCCTTTCCAAGGCAGCGCGTGTGATGAATTTTCCCCTTTCTCTTGGCTAATGGAGACCTAATGCTACTCGGCAAGGCTGGCTTCGCCCAGAAATGCCTAAGGAAAGGCACCTGTCTGGGGAAAGGCAGTTCTGCTGAGGTTTTGCAGCCACTCTTTCTCAATTATATATCTTGTATTTGCTGTTTACACCCGTAGAAAATTATTCTTTGAAAGTCACTTGCAGTTAGAAATCCCTTTTATAACTCATAATACGTAATTGGGTAGCAAAAGCATTTCCTAGACCTAAATTGGTGTCTTTCTATAATAAATTCGTGATTCAAATTTAACTCGGACTCTGCAACATACTGCCTTCATAAAGGCTTGCAAAATTCCTTCTGCACAGCATTGTACATAAATAAATGTCATGAAACAAACAGTCATTATATTCTTGTTCACATTATCCCACTTTAAACAATTTTCCTCTGTAGGAGGTGGACAAAGGGAATTCTGCATCTCAAGGATGACCTAAATGATGATTTCTTGGCTTTTAAGACAAAAGCTCAGTAAATATCTTGGGGAAAAAAATTGAAAGGCACCATAACAGCCATTGGGAACAGTGCAGGATGTGCCGCGTCCCTCTGCAATGCCCGCGAGCACGCGCGTGGGGGCTCATGCCCCCGTTAGCACTTCTGCGTCGTAGAGTCAGAGGGACCTGCGGGGCCACCTGGTGCAGCCTCTTCACAGACAAGGAAACAAGCTTAACCCCTGAGCTCGGGCGATCCAGCAGAATCACAGTGCCCGGAGCTCCGCTTCCTTCAGAGACTGACTGACAGCTGTTTGACTTAAAATCTAACAGCCATCGCACCACCTCTTCAGAAAACTGAAATGAGAAGGGTGCACCTGACCTCCTCCTGCACTGCTCATCCAACTGAAGCTGGACGGGAACTCTGGGCAGCTGGAAGGGCAGGAGCCTTTGCCACACGGTCATCTGATCGGATCTGCCAGCAGAAATAATCCCCCGGCAGCAGACACAAACACCTGGGCTGCATACAGTGAACTCCAAATAGGGCTCTTTCAGAAGAAAACCAGAAGTGACTCGCTCCCCTGGAACACCTGGTGGTGGAACCGACCCAGCCAGATGAGCACAGAACCCTTTCCTTGCGGACCACACGAATAAAAACCCCAGCTCAGGCTGCTGGTGGCCGTGGCCCCGTGCCGCCCTCATTTCAGGTGGATCTGCTTTCCTCTGTGTGTGTGTGTGTGTGAGTGTTTTATTCTTAAGGAGGAAATAAAATGCAAACATACTTATCACAAGCTGTCAGAATTGACTCATCTCCCCGTGCACCCTCTCGTGTAGTTTAGACAGTCTTTGTGCCTGTAGGGCTTCCCATGATCGTGGGAGCTCCTGTGAGAGTGACTGCCGTGGGAGTGCCAGTCACAGCAAGACTCTGCAACACTGCGGGGAAGTGAATGGACGAGTTGATATTGCGCATCAAGTCGGCTTCATGGGGGTTTGGAGAGAACACCCAACTGGCAGTGCATGTAAACATTATCCACTGTCAGCCAGGTATGGTTTACATCTAGGTTTCACATCTGTTTGCCCAGCTTGTCTGAGTGCCTATCTCAAAGATTTTTAAAATGTTTAAGACAGGAGACAAAGAGGCAAGGACGGTAGAAGTGGCTCTTTGGTTGGATGGGGGACCCAACATGTCTTTGTAACTGTTTAAAGATGTCGAGGCCTCAGTCGCACAGGGTAAGCCACTTCCACAGTGCTGACGTGTACATCTTCTGCAGTGACGTTAGAGGCAGTGGTTCACAGGACACCCAATTGTTCACAGGAAAGCACACCAAGAATCAGAAAATAAGAGTTTTAAACCAAATCGTTCCAAATGATTTATGGACGAGAAGAGCAAATGGACTTCCTTGCCAAGGCAGTCTTCCCTCCGTGACCCAGATGGGCTTCCTAGTTCAAGCATGTTCTAGAACAGTTCTGCCCAACGCACGTTCTACCATGGGCGTACTCCAGAGTCCGGGGCGGGGTGGGGGGGGGGAGGAGGGAGGGAGGAAAGAGAAAGACGCTGAGACCCAGTCACTTTACCGAGAAGGGGACAGAAGAAAGTGAACACAAAGTGGTGACCTGCTCCCTGGGCAAGGAGAGCCCTGTGCTCCTCCAGAGGCAGACAGAGGGCAGGTGGCGACGTGACTTTAAATCCTGTACTGCTACTGGCTCCCGCTTTGCACACAATGGATTCTTGGCAAATAACTGCCTATAGAGGTTACAAAACTACTTTAGAAGACTTAGAGCTTGATTTGGTTTTGACTTTTTACAAATCTCCCGATAATTTATTTGAAGAAGGTTAGGCTGGAGTTTGGCAGAGCCCAGGCGTGTGCTGCGATCACCCTGATCACCAGGTGCTTACACCGCCCTGCTGCTTTCCGGCTGGTTCTGTAAATTGATACCACGATGTCACAGGGAAGAAGACTGCGCAGGGAGGGGGCAAGCTGTCATTCGTGGTGGGTTGTGGACTACGAAGAGTCAGGTGTAGGTAAGATCTTGCCCTCCCTCGGGGAGGAAGGCTCAGGTTAGCCGTGTGACTTTACTGCACCTGAGCTCTCCAACAGCAGGGTGTCTTCTTCATCATTTTCCCCAGCTCCTGACATACAGAAAACACTCAACAAACACTTGCTGAACTGAACACTTTAAAAACCCAGCAAGAAAAACAAAATACAGAAAAGAAGTAGGTCCAAAAAATGATGCCTCCAAATGGCTGAAGACAGCAGCAAAGGGCAGGCAGAACCACGGGGACGCTAGGCTTTAAAAATGCCAGCCGCGAACCAAGCAGGGGAAACTCGAGAAGGAGAAGGCATGCCCACACTCCCGTTTGAGGAATATTCAAGTTGGAAACTTGACCCGAATCTCCTGAGAACATGTTAATCTATCGAAAAATCTCCCAATCTGGTTTAATAAGGGAGATTTACAAAGAAGAGGAGGAGACAATGGAGAGAGAGATCAGAAAACAAGACCACTCGGGAGCCGTTCCAAGGAATATGACTTGCCAGATTTTCTAAGCTTCCATTCTTTTTTGGTGAACTCGAGACGTCAGAACAGCTGCAATCAAAAGAGAAGCTCTTTTACTTTGAGTTAAAAGCTCATAGAGAGCTTCATTTGTTCCTGCTACTGTAGCTTTCTTCAGGAAAAAAGAGGAAAGTGGGGCAGGAAACAGGTCAGCAAAGCGCTGGGCTTGGGAGAAAGGGCCTCTGGGGTAGCCTGGGTCTCTGCGCCTGGGCCAGTGAGGAGAAAGTTCTGCACCAGAGCCCCGAGGGGCCTGCGAGAAAGGAAGAGTTTTCCCCTGGAAAGAGGGCAGCACGCCCTTCCTGAGGCAGCTGTTTCAGGCACCAGGACTCAGCCCACTGGACCGAGCTCGGGGCTTGGTTTCCTCGGTGTGGGCCCTCAGCGCCTCAGCAGCTGCTCTGAAGTGAACAGTTCCTGACTCCTGGTGTCCACAGGGCAGAAGTGCCACCACATTTCATCTGCGGTGGCTGTCAAGGTGGGGAATGCACAGGCACTAGAAGTTTCAGATTCATACGCCCCTGGGCTTGTAGAGCTAGGAAATTTCTCAGTGTTCGAAAACAAAGCCCTTACAGAATTGCTCAGTTTTGCGCTGTTTTAGTGCGAAAGGAAGCCAAGCCCCAGGAGGACTGAAGTACTTGGCTGGCCTGCCGGCCCCTCTCTGGTCCTCTGGTCACTCCACTCCCGTGTCTGAGCAGACATGCCCACCAGACCCGGAACTCTGGAGTTCCCTGCCCAAACTGGCCTAACGCCCGCCTCTAGGGCCTGGCGGACCTCTTTGCTGGGTCATAGGTGGTCCTGGATCACAGGCTCGAGTCTACACATGGCACATGATGCCCCTTGGGAAAACAGAACAGCGGTGAAAAGAGAGGTGAGCCACTTAGCCGCTGGGCCTGCGCCACCACCATGGGGCTCCAAGGAAACCAAGACGTTGAAGTTGAACTTGGACCTAGGTCACCGTGGAGGTCATTATGTAGCAGTTTCTTAGCTTCAGTTACTACTATAAGAATTGAGACGTATTGTGGTATGAGAACCCCCGAAAGGTACTCTCCTCAGAGCCTTTCCCAAAGCTCACCATGACACACGCTCGGCTTTCTCAGCCTGACCTCAGGCCCAGAGGTGTGTGTTCCCCACCCTTTCCTCTTTGGTAACCTTATGTTTGTTTTCTATGTCTGTGAGTCTATTTCTGTTCTGTAAATAAGTTTATCTGTGTAATCTTTTTAGATTCCACATGTAAATGATATCATACGGTATTTGTCTTACTCTGTCTGACATCACTTAGTATGACAGTCTCCAGGTGCACCCGTGTTGCTTCAGATGGCATTATATTGCAGGTTTTTTAATGGCTAAGTAGTATTTCACCTCACAACTTCTCTATCCAGTCACCTGTCGATGGACGTTTAGGTTGCTTCCATGTCTTGGCTATTGTAAATAGTACGGCTATGAACATCGGGGTGCATGTATCTTTTCAAATTAGCATTTTTGTCTTTTCCAGACATATGCCCAGGAGTGGGACTGCTGAATCATATGGTAACTCTATCTTTAGTTTTTTAAGGATCTGCCATACTGTTCTCTATAGTGACTGGGCCCATTTGCATTCCCTCCAGCAGTGTAAGAAGGTTTCCTTTTCTCTACGCTCTATCCAGCATTTATTTGTAGACTTTTTGATGACAGCCATTCTGACTAGTATGAGGTGTTACCTCACTGTAGTTTTGATTTGGATTTCTCTAATAATTAGTAGTGTTGAGTATCTTTTCATGTGCTTGTCGGCCATCTGTATGTCTTCTTTGGAGAGACGTCTTCTGCCCATTTTTTGATTAGGTTGTGTTTTTGATGTTAAGGTATATGAGCTGTTTGTATATTTTGGAAATTAATCCCTTGTCAGTAGCATCATTTGCAAATATTTTCTACCATTCCATATGTCAGTTTTCATTTTGTTTATGGTTTCCTTTGCTATACAAAAGCTTTTAAGTTTAATCAGATCCCATTTGTTTATTTTTGCTTTTGTTTCCATTACTCTAGGAGATGAATCAAAAAAAAATATTGCTGCGACTTTAGTCACAGAGTGTCCTGCCTATGTTTTCCTCTAGGAGTTTTATAGTATTCAATCTTACATTTAGATCTTTAATCCATTTTGAGTTTATTTTTGTACATTGTATTAGAGAATATTCTAATTTCACTCTTTTACCTGTAGCTGCCCAGTTTCCCGGCACCACTTATTGGAGAGAGTTTTTCTCCATTGTATATTCTTGCCTCCTTTGTCATAGATTAGTTGATCATACGTGCACAGGTTTATTTCTGGGCTTTCTGTCCTGTTCCTTTGATCTATGTGTCTGTTTTTGTGCCCGTGCCATACTGTTTTGATTATTATAGATTTGTAGTATAGTCTGAAGTCAGGGAGCATGGTTCCTCCAGCCCTGTTCTTCTTTCTCAAGACTATTTTGGCTATTTGGGGTCTTTTGTATTTCCATACAAATTAAGCATTTTTTTGCTCTAGTTCTGTGAAAAATGCCGTTGGTAATTTGATAGGGATTGCATTGAATCTGTATGTTGCCTTGGGTAGAATGGCCATTTTACGAATACTGAGTCTTCCAGTCCAAGAACACAGTATCTCTTTCCATCTGTTTGTGTCGTCTTCAATTTCTTTCATCAGTGTCTCACAGTTTTCAGAGCACAGGTCTTTGCCTCCTTAGGTAGGTTTATTCCTAGGTATTGTATTCTTTTTGCTGCAATGGTAAATGGGATTGTTCCCTTAATTTCTCTTTCTGATATTTCATTGTTAGTGTATAGAAATGCAACAGACTTCTGTATGTTAACTTTGTGTCCCGCAACTTTACTGCATTCATTGATGAGCTCTAGGAGTTTTCTGATGGTGCCTTTAGGATTTTCTATGTATAGTATCATGTCATCTGGAAACAGTGACAGTTTTACATCTTCCTTTCCAACTTAGATTCCTTTTGTTTCCTTTCCCTTTTCTGATTGCTGTGGCTAGAACTTCCAAAACTATGTTGAATAAAAGCGGTGAGAGTGGGCATCCTTGTCTTGTTCCTGATTTGGTTTTGTTTTTTTTTTTTTTTTTTGGTTGTTGTTAGCCAATCCACTTTTTAGTTTTTAAATTCCTTTTTTTTAATGGTACAAATGCCTTTTTTTTTGCAACAGGAAGTGGAAGAGAAGGGGCTACAACAGCTCCGGCTCCTGGGGTGGCTTCACAGGTCACTGCCCTCAAAAAGTTTAATTTTAAACTTTTTGTGACATTACACAACTACACTGAAATTTAACATTCCACTCTTACATTTCTTATCCACAAACAGAAATAAAATGCATAAGCAAAAGAAAACTCACAACAAAACTAAAAACAGAGACATGCTTACAAAAGTAAATATGAATCCCAGTATTAATAGCTGAACAGAGAATGTAGTTGTTTTTAATTCTTAAGGGGTGATGAAGTTGTGTAGAAACTGAACACTTAGAAATGATTTGAAACCTGAAAGTCACTGACCAGAAATTACACAGTTGAATTATGAGAAAGCAGCAAAAAGGGATCAGGACTGAACCCACCATATTCCCGCTGCACCCTGTGCCCTTCTCAGAGGAAAGCCTGGCACAGGTTATACACGAGGCCAGACTAACATAGGCAACAGAACCGGGGAGAGGAATCTGCCCCCTGGGAGAGCCTTCCTCTGGGTCAGCAGTTTGGTGTGGGCCCTGGACGTCTGGCAGATCGTTAATGCTGGTGCCTTGGCACCTGACCATGCAGCCGGTTAAGCTATTTGGAACAGTGAGTTCACAGGTGGTTTGACTAAATGTATCCAAACTTGCCCAACAGCCTGTTAGACAAGTGTAATCCAGTGACAGTCCCCTAGGGCCTGTGCCCAGGCAGCATCAGGCCCTTGGCCAGCCCCAAAATGGAGCCTGGCTTCACGGGGAGTAATACACACAGTTCCTCCAAAAAAAAACTCAGAGCTGCTTAGGATGTTAAAGTTCCTCAACAGAGGAACCCTGTAAAGCCCTGTATAGAAGAATGGATGTCCTGACAAGCACCCAGAGCCCTTCCTGCAGGCCTGGGATGGGCTGCCACGAGCTCAGCGGTGGCTCCTCACGGACCGTTCACAACACTTCCTCTAGAGACACAGTAAGTGAGCTTGCTGGCCCTGCAGAGCAGCTGGGCTGTGTCAGATGAACCGGGGAAGACGCTGCTTATCAAGCAGGGTGGGAACTCTATAGTCATCTAGTTCCCAGCAAGGCTAAAACAGCTCCCAAGGCACGTTTAGGCCCCAGATCCGGCTGCTCACTGGATAATACCCAGGGATCAAGGATTAGATGTTGCATAACACAGCACACGGTCTGGAGCAGGAATATACACACACGCACATGCATACGAACTCGTGTGCACATGTATGCGTGCGCGCGCGCGCGCACACATCTTTCTTTGGCAACAGGCGTTGGCTTTCATAACCACATTCTACTTGAATTTGCTCAGGAGTTTGGGCTTTTGTTTTTTTTAATAGCTACAATTAATGAATGTCTGGGCCAGCTATCTGACGGTGCCCTAGCCAAGGGGAACTAGGGTATCTGATCCTGGACCTGGCAAAAAGAAACTTGGAATTTGCCAAGGATGAGAAGATATTTTCGATAATTAACACTTTTGACAATATTTAGCATGTCCCCAAGAAACAGCCTGGACTCTTCATTAGAGTCTTCATTTAAAATTTAAGGAACTTGTGGGGAGGGATTAGCTCAGTGGAAGAGTATGTGCTTAGTATTCACGAGGTCCTGGGTTCAATCCCCAGTACCTCCATTAAAAATAATAATAAAATAAATTTTAAAACAAAAAATAATAAAAGAAGAAAGAAAATGAGACATGTGTGAGAATGGACATGAGAGAACAGAAGAATTAAAGAAAAAAAAAATTTAAGGAACCTGCCCAAGGTCAGAGGGAGACTCAATGTCAGAGCCGGGATCAGGCTCAAGTTTTGAACAGCCCCAGTCCTGTCTCCACAGCCATGCTCACACCTCCCTCCCTTTTAATTAAAATGAGCACTAGAGAAACAGAGCAGCATCAAGCAAATGCCAAAAATTGCGTGTGTATACTTGTCAGACCCTCTACTCAAAAGCACAGTGTTTCTACATTAACCACCTAAGAGCGTTGCAGTGCTTAAAGCACTAGGAGAAACAGACCTTGGGATTAAAAGAGCAGGGCTGGATGGAGAAGGGGCTGAAGTGCTGGTGACACTGTGTGCAGTGGGACTGAGGGAGGGTGGCCATACCCCCACATGGAGGTCGTGCACACGGCCGAGCAGGGAGCGCCAGGGCCCAGGACAGAGGCTGGGGGACACAGAAACAATTCGCCTCTGTAAGACTCCCCAACAGTATGTTTCCATGGGAAATCTGATGAACAAACATTGTTTAATTCAACCTTTGATGAGGTGAAAAGAATGGCAGATACTGGCCAAACTGGAAATAAAAAGACAAGAGAACTGAAGAAAGCTGAAGAAGCATGAGTGGAGAGGCATTTGGAATAAACACTCCAGTGCTGACGGCCCCTGGGGCTCCGGGAAGAGGCTCAGGTAATCTAGGGAGGCCAAGGTTGAAAAGAAAAAGTGTGCAGCGGGTGTTAAGGGACCCGCATCTTCTACCAGAGATGCCTGTGAAGGAAAATGGTTCACAGCCTTCGGAGTGTGACTGAAGTTACTAAAGTTTCAGACCTGCAAACTCACGATCTCACTTCATGGCGGTGGGGGGAGCAGGGCGCAATCAGTGAAGAAAGCCGCCATCTGTGGTTGGCCAGAGCAGGAAGAGGGACTGTGGCGTTTTCTAAAACCACAGAAGCTGTGGACAGTGCCAGAGCCAGAGAGGGAACAAGAAAGCTTGCTTCCTGTCTCTGCTCCTGGCCACAGGAGGATACAGTGAGAAGTCTGCAGTCTGCGGCCCAGAGGAAGACCCCTCCCAGAGTTCTGCTTTGCTGGCACGCCGATCTCAGACTTCCAGACCCCAGATCAGTGAGAAATAAATATCTGAGGTTTATTTTTAAAGGGAGAGAGAGCGGGGAGGCTGGTAAGAATTTTGTCAGAGGTTCCCGACCGCCCTCCCCTAGGTGTCATATTCCCGCGAACATGCACTCAGGGCCCACAGCTACCTTCAGCTGACCACCCAAAATGAGGCCTTTGTCATAAAACCCCATCACAAAGGCCTGCCGTGCTGTCCCCAGGGCTCCTGGAGAGCAGTGCTCGCCCGCCTTTTCCAAACTCTTCACTGTTCTCAGCCCAGTTTTCATCCAGCTCCTGACCCTTGCTGATGGTGTTGTTCGTGGCTCTGCAAACTGCTGCCTTCAGGACGTGGTAAGGTTACTCAGTCTCGGGAACACTGACCCTGCCGGTGCTGACACAGACCTCTGACTCCAATCTCCTTGGAGGTCCTGAATCCCTATCTTAGTTTCAACCCCTGGGTTCCTCAGCTCCCAGTTGTAGCCCACCCAGCCAACGCCCTGCCACCTAACTCCAGCCCCCGAGTGTGATTTTGCACAGTTGGGACGGGGCCACACCGCAATCATACTTCCATTTGAAATTTGTTGCATATCTAATGCTAAAGAATCTCCAGTAAACTATACCTGGCTAATCGCATAGTTTGGGTTTATTACTTCTTTATTAATCCCATTGTTGCCTTGGAGAGACCAGAATTTTTTTAAAAACCACCACCACCAATATTTGGGTTTTGTTAAGAAAATGGACTCAACCCAAGTAGACGCAAAGCTCTGGTGCCTCTAACTTGAAAACCTGATTTATTCCCAGCTGCTGCTGAGCCTCTACTGAGGGCCAGGGAACACAGCACACACTGGGAACCAGGGCAAGACACAGTCCCATCTCATGGAGCTCATAGTCCAACGGAGAGAAGGACAAGTACCAAATGGTTATGATTCAGTGTAAGTACCACTATGAGGTTTGAGGCACGTCTAATCCAGAAGAGAAAATAACTGAGCTAATTACTAAGAATAAAAGGCTAACAATGGGAAAGGAAGGGGGGATGGGAGGGAGGGTGTTCTAAGCAGTGGGAGCATCTTGGAGGCGAGAGGGAGACCCTGATTCTGTGAGGTGCGTCAGTCTGGCTGGAAGCGCAGGTGCAGGGCAGGTAAGTGCTCCCAGGAGGGACGAGAAGATAGATGCAGGCAGGACCACATGCTGGTGGGCCTGTGCACGAGGCTCAGCAGTTGGACTCTTCCCTGTAGTGTGCTTTGGTTCTCCAACTTGAGTGCACATAAGAATCAGTTGGGGTGGGGGTGGGGGGGTGTTTTAACTGTGGTTCCTGAACCCTCCACAGAGAAGCTCATATTCAGCAGGGAGTGGACCCAGGAATCTGCATTTTAATAACCACTCCCTCTGCTGGGTGAGTTTGATGCAGAGTAGGGTTGGGTGACACTTTTCTAAATACGGCTGCAGGAGACATGTGCCATAGAGGGGTGGCGTGATCAGATCTGTTTCAGAAAAGTCACTCTGGCAGAAAGCACCCCGTGCATGCTCACTCAGCAAGGCCCCTAATCCTTTGGTAATCCTCCAGTAACCTGCTGCTGCCCAGGACCTTGCAAAGCCTGGAGCTGGCTCGGACAGAGACCGTCTCCTGGGAAGAGAGGCTGCTGGGAAAGTCATGCCTGACTGCTCCTGGACTGTTTATTGGAATTTTTCTAGCCCAAACCCAGGGCAGCAAGGGTTGCTGGCTGTGAAAGCATGAAAGCCTTGAGGCCCCAAGTCCACCGAGGCGCTTCCAGATCCTGGAGGACACAGGCTCAGCTGGGGGCTGGGGCCTGGAGCAGACCCGTGTCTAGTCTAGTCGGGGCGCAGGATCCCCTGACAGGACAGAGCCTGGGCTCACTTGGTTAATAAGGCCCCAGGGGGATCTGGGTGCAGGCCAGCTCAGCTCTTCACCCCTGAAATGCCAGTGGTATCATCTCAGAGACCTGAACCTATCCAGATGAGCGTAGTCTAGCTTCTTGCACCCAATGGTGATAAATACATTGCTAAATATTTTGGGATCGCTCCAACAAAGACATGCTGACCACGAGCCTGTGCACTCATTTCTTGGAACTGCCTAATCGGCTGAGCTGTAGTTCTGCAAAAACTGCCTTCCTGTAACCTGGGGCTCTGAGCATGGTAAGAAATCCAGGCTGACTGGTGCTGGCTGACAGCACAGGAGGCTAGGCGATGTTCGCCCCAGCTCACCACCCACGCCCACCCCAAGATCCAAGCCTGGGCCTTCAGAGCCAGCATTTGCACCATCTTCCATGGCTCTTTCACAGCAAAGGTCAAACCTCTCCCAAAGTTGGACAAGGCTCTGGTCAGTGACATTTTGTTTCATATTCTTCCATCTCAGAGGGCAAGGACCCTGTCTTGGGCTTTTATTCTGGCTCCCTGCACCAAACAGTTCCTCAGATGAGCGAGTCTGAAATGACCAAGAGACCTCTGTATGGGTGGGCCCGCCCTCATGTTCAGCGCCCAGCCAAAGCACTAACAGCTCAGCTCTGCTGCTACCCAGACTCCAGGCTCTAAACTGGGACATCTGCTTCCTGAACACTCCCCAGATAAGTTTTTTGGCTTACACTTAGCAGGATGGCCCCTTTGCCAGCTGAATCCTGGTATTTGCTGAATCGAGCCTCATTGACTACCTAGCAGGACACCAATGAGAATCTAGAGAAGAAAATGGAAAAACAGTCATGTTCAGGTGCTTTAAAGAGCCAAGAGGAGATGATTCCATTTAAAGCAGCTGCGGGGAGCCTACCTTAAACATTCTGGCTTTTCTATGTCATCTTGTCTGTTTCTAGGACATAAATATTTAAACATTGTGTGTGTGTGTGTATGAGACCTAGTGACATTTGTGAGTATGTAATTGATACTGAAAAAAAATCTAAGAAACATCAACCTGGTATTATTAATTGAAGGGTAAGTTTCAACATAGGTATCAAAACTATTTATAATTAATGAGTTTCTAGAAAGTTGATCTTTTGTAATCAATTTTCAATACCATGATTAAAACTTGAAGAGATGACCAACAAGGACACCGCTCTACTGTAAAGAAGAGAAGCAATAAAGCCGCTGTAATTCATTAACGTGAGAAATTGGGTGGTTGACGTCAGTGACACCCAGCCAAGTGCCCGTATGTCTTGGCACAGAGGCCACACGGTCAGGACAGTCCACTGGTGATTGTCTCTCTGCTGCCTGTGATGCCTGGAGACAGGGGCCGGGAACTGGCCCAGCTCGTGGGCCCTGTCACCATCCATTTTGACCTGAGATAAAGATACGTGAAATCTCAAGAGAACTTCAAGATCTAGGAATTGGTTTATTTTAATTAATGTAGACTTTTAAATAGTCTTCAAAATTACATGTTTGTGTCATTTTATGGCTATTTTGTTAAAACTCAGGCACTTCCACATACATGACATTTATTTTATGTCATTTATTTCTAGATATTATTATCCCAACTTTAATTGAGAGGATTAACTTGGGCCTCAGAAAGATTCAAAATCATTTAACTGTTAAGTGCTGAAGTTGGGATTCACCCAGATCTGTCTACTACAATCCCTGTATTCTTTGTACCACAATTCCTTTCCAATACACCATACCTATGACACCTGCGTTTGCTGACGTGCCTGGAAGTCACAGCTGTTTCCTGATCTTATAGTCAAGGATACCCACCTGGTGCAAGCAGAAATCACAACAAAAGCCCTACCTATCGGTCATGTGTGACCCTCGGGCCTAGGATGACCCCCAGCACATTTCTGCAGTGCCATTAAGGACAGAACCAAAGATTAGGAGGGCCCACTGTCATGCTTCCACCCTTCCTAAGTACCCTCCGCTCAGAGACACACCCAGAAATACACAGTGAGTTTTCAGGTATCAAATGACAAAAGTGAGTTTCAGGAGATCAGTACACACACACACGCACACACACACGGGTTGCCCTTCATCTTAACAGCCATACAAAAGGCTTTCTGTGCACCTGCCTGGTTCTCTGAGAGATTGTGTTTCAGGTGGGTTGGGCTGAGTCCTTCCCATTCTCAAATTGTCATCTCAGTTTATAAACTCCAACTACCCAGCTGTAATAATCATGTGGCAAAACTGTGACTCTGCGACCCACCCACGGCAAACAGAGAAGGCGGAAAAGGCATAAAAGGCAGGGGAGGAGCACTAACCTTTGTCAAGTTCCTATCATGAGTCAAAAGCTTTTAAAATAATCCTGTGAAGTGTTTATTCTTAGCCCACTTTTAGATGAGGCCGCTCCAGCTTGGGAAGTTGAGTGACCTGCCAAGCTCACACGGCTAACGAGAGGTGGAGTAGGATTTGAACCAAAGTCTGCCTCTCTTAACATCCACACGTTATCTTACTTTATTTCACTTAATGTAATTAACTCTTCTTCATATTATGATGAAGGTATTTTTATTGACACGTTACAGGTAAAGAACCTGAGGTTGCTTCTGGAATGAATTTGCCCTCTGGAATGCTCAGCCCAGGCGTTTCTCCGCACTGTCTTATGTAAGTATTATTAATACACAAGTCAAGACTCTTAACGGAACATGAAAGAAAATACATCTTTTTGAGGACAAAGCCCTCCCAGGACTGCTCAGTCTCTTCATGGTTCCAGGCAGGCGAAGACGTCATATAAGCGCTCACGATTCAATGCCATAACCAAAATGGTGACGGTGTAATCGCCTACATCAAAAGCACCATCGCCTCTAAATCTGACACTCACATCTGAAGATCACTAATGTGCTCTGTCCTCAGCTTCTAAGATTTTCTTGGTTAAGACTTCCATGGTTGCAAATAACACAAAACCAATCTGAGTTAGTATCAATGAAACAAGGGGATTTTTAACGGAAGGATGAAATCCAAGAACTAGAGCAAGAGGGCTTGTAGGACCTCAGTCAGGGGATTTAAAGACCTTCCTTCTAGAGATGGGGCAGCTTACATGACTCAGTTCCCAACTCCAGGACTCAGGCCACATTCTCAGACTGAGAAGTGAACGATTCCAACTAATCTAGTCTTCACGGAGCAGGGTTGCTGCGCAGAAGCATGGCTGCCAGGACTCACCCTCATGAGGGGCGGAGCTCTTAGCAAAGGGAAAGTAGTCACTCCTAATATTGATTCACAAAAAACTATAGCTCACTCCAAACCCTAAGCATAAGATTATAATCCAGACAGAACGCACGGTGGGGAAAACACCCCGTGAGAAGGCAGGAGTCCTGATTCCTGTGAAGTCTCTGCACTGGGCAGTTCCTACATCTGTCACATGAGCAGTTGAAGTAGATGACCAAATGCCTTCTAAAGCGACCCTCAGTTCTAAGTCCCTGGAGGTGACTGGTGTAACTGTCACTTCAAGAAGCCTTTAACACAGCTGTCTGAAGGATGTGCATGTTTTGATGAGCCTCAAGGTTTGTGTGAAGCTTCCTCCTACAGAAACAATGGCTGCAGCCTCTCAAGCATGTCAACATCCAGCTCTGTGATGAGAGAAGAAAAGATAAATATGCAAACTCTAGGTCTTCAGTGCTGGCCTCAAGGACCCCGTTTTAAGGGGACTTCTTCCACGCCTATCTAATGCTCTATTTGTCTGGCTCACGTACAGACCACATAACTGTGTAACCAGGCAGAACCCCATGGGTCTTCCCGGAACAGACCACCTCGCCTCCACCGTATTCCCCACCTGCCTCTTGTCTGTAGGAAAACTTTAGCCTCCTGGGCCTTCCCTGAATTCCAACGGTGAATTTAATCAGAGAAGTGAGAAAATGCAGAAAGAAAGGAAAATAGCCAAGCAGGACAAAATAATATTAATTTAGCCATTAAACCAAGTCAAGGACCTTTATTCCTCCAAAAGGACAGTACACAAATTGAGTCATATCCCTTGAGCTGTTCTGCAGATGCTGAAACCCCTACCAGGTGGAAGACGTAAACTGTGTGCTGCCCACAAGCATGTCGACCCCAGACCAGCTGGAAGCAGAAGGCTGATGATGTTGACTCCCGATGAGCCCACCACCAACCAAACAGAAGAATGTCTACAAGCTGATCACACAGCCCAGAGCCCCTCCTCCGCCACCTTGTCCTTAAAACATTTCCCTGAAAGCCTTTCGGGGGTTCCGGCTACCTGGGCTCCTTGCTGGGTGCCCTGCAGTAAGCACTGCCCTTTGCTCCACCACAGCCTGCTGGCTGTAGGCTGGCTTTACCAGGCACGGCAAGCAGACCCCAGTTTGGTTCGGTAACAACTGCAATGTCACATCAATACGCTGGACTTTTGGTCAGTCCTTTCTTTTAAAGCTGCTTCACGTCAGCTGTGGATCTGATTCAGAGTTGGTGCTGGCATTACCCTTATCTGATGCTGACCAGCTGGAGCAGAACTCAGCTCACTGTTAGAAGGAGTCAAGGCGATTCGTCTCAACCGGATGCTTTATTTCTTATTGTGCCCTCCATGTCCTTTCTTCTAATGATTCTATTCTGCACCAACCACAGAACTGAGTTCTTGTCTAAAACTCAATTAGTTCTCGCTTGAAACACTTTTAAAATGTAACACATTTGCCACCCCTACCCACCTGCTCTCCTAACCCTCCTTACTCTGCTCTGCCTTTTTTTCCCGTGGCATTTATCACCTTCCAACATATCATATAACTTAGTGTGTCTATTTTTTGTGTGTGTATATTCTCCCACCAGACTGTAAGCTCCACAAAGGCAGGCATCTTATTCTGATATATACATATACCCGGACTTCATTCCCAGTCCCTGGCACAGGGCTTCTAAAACACTTGGAATTTCCTGAGTGATACGAGTATCTTTTGTTACTCATAACGACCTTTATTTCCTGAACGTAGCTGAATGTATGCTAACGAGGGTCCTAGATAGCTTCACGATGGAGGCTAGTGGCCAGAGAAACCAGCCATGTGATTAGAGGGTTGGAACTTTCAGCCCTGCACTCAGCCTCCAAGAGGGGAGAAGCACCAGTGGTCAATGATTTCATCAGTCATGCCTATGAAATGAAACCTCACAGAAAAACTCTAAACAACAGGCTCGGGGAGCTTCCACTTTGTTGAACACAGCCACGTGCCAGGAGCATGGTGTGCCCCGACTCCACCAGGACGGAAGCACCTTCCAGATCTTGTCCTGTGTACCTCCATCTGGCTGTTGAGTTTTACCCTTTATAATAATCTGTGATCAGATTCCTATTCCTGAGTTCTATTCTAGCAAATTATCAAACCTGACAGGGTCATGGGAACCCCAGTTTTGTAGTCAGCCAGGCAGAAGTGTGAGTAGCCTGGGGTCCCCCTTTGTGGCTGGCATCACAAGTGGGGCACTCTTGTGGGACAGCTCTCAACCTGCAGAGTCTGCGATAACGCTAAGTCGTGTCAGAATTGAAGCAAATTGTTGGACACTCACTTGGGGTTGGAGAAGCAGAGAACTGGTTGTTGGAGGAGAAATGACACACTTACGCTGGCTCCTAGCAGACACTCAACTAATACTTGCTGAGAACGAGTGAACGGGGGGACGTCACCTCCCCTACCAGGGGTCGCCATTGAAGCTCTCCTGTTCTGACTCTCGTCTTCTTGGGCCTCCCCAATCCTTCCTAATGGCTTTCTAACTATTCAACAGATAAAGATTTTTGAGGCCTCAACACACGCCAGGCACTGAGACATCATCATGGATGAAATTAGCCAGGAGGCATCAAGGATGCCACTTGATGCCGTGGGTCTTAGAGCAGCTCAAGGACTCGGGGGTTTTTGCCCACCCCTCCAGGGCGGAGCCAGGCCGTGTGGACAGAACAGACCTGACCCTCTCTGAAACGCAATCCTCATGGTCCCCAGTGATTCTTCAGCTTGCCCCACTACACAGCAAAATGCAGCCCTGAACACATCCCACTGATGCCTTCAAGCCTGGATTAAAATCACACGGAAAAGGCTGGCCCTTAAGACACAAGGTTTGAGGGTCATTCTCAGCAGGAAGCAGATGGAACTCCAGGCTGGCCAAGAGCACCACCCTCTGTGTTTTCAGCAAACAAGCTTCCCCTGCACAGGGCATCCAGCCGAGTCTTCTCTTGGCTTTTAGTCTCTACGTCCCACTCTATGGGGGCTTTTAAAGAAATTCCGTTTAACACATGACATTCATGAGAACAAATCCCAGATAGATGGGAGTGTTTACCTTAAACATACTACTCCCACTTTACTAGAAAAGAGTATTATTGTAATCTTGGTGTGGAAGAATCCTTGACACACAGAACAGAAAACACAGTGGTAATAAAGGCAAAACTAGGTGGATTTAGCTAAATAAATTTTGAAACTTCTTAAAAACAAAAAGTAAGACTGACAATGTTAAATATAAACTAATGCAAATATTTTCCATATAAATAAGAAGGTTAATAGTGACAACGTATTAAGAGCTTCTACAAGCAAACATAAACTCTTGAAGACAAAGGACAAGAGAGAAGAGACTTTTCTTTGTGAAGGTGGGTAGAGGCAGAGAAAAGGGAAAAGGGCGATGAGGCAGAGCATCTCCCCATCCACGTGTCCCCTAGACTGAATTTGAGGCCCCTGCAAGAGGCTTTAGCAGAGGAGCTGATGGGACCATTCAGTAGAGATGTCTTGAGACTAAGGATCTAAGCAAAGCATCCTTGGGGCCCCCAGTGATAAAGGATGGCTGGGACGTGGTGAGCAGGTGGCCCTTTCCCTACCTCGGCCAAACAAGAACCGGGAACTCTGGAGACATCTGGAGACAGCACCCATGGCATGGACTTTGGTGTTTGACTTCTGTTAACTTCTCCAAGCTTCCACAAGCTGTGGACACACAAGAAGCAGGGGAGAAGGGGAACCTGAGAAGCTGCCATGTGGAGACGCACCCAACAGATAGGCATATGGACACATGTGAGGGACCCTTTGGGGACTTCCAGAAAGACCCAAAGGACTTCCTGAGGGGCCTGAGAGCCTGGTTTTACTCGGGAGACTGCAACAGAAAACATCGGGACATACATACATACACACTTCCTTTAAAGTCTGGAGAGAGAATGGTTTTCTTGGAGAAATGGGATTATGGGAAGAGACAGGAAATTTTACTTTCTATGTATACATTTCTGGGATGTTTAATTTTTTATAGGAATATATATTACTTTCAGAATAGTAACATGCAAAAAGATAGTCCCATTTAGAAAAACAAAAACAAAAAAATGCGCAGGCTATGGCATTTGGCTTTCAAGGATGGAGCCCCCTCTGCAGCATAGGTGGTGACAGTATGAGCCCACAGTCGGTCGTGTAGTGTACGTGACCCGTGACAAGGAACAAAGCACAGGACAGGGGGATGCCCCGGAGCTACCCCGGCCCCAGCATCTGGAACCGAACCGTGTCCAAGGGCAAAAGCTGGTTTGGTGGCAGCACGGAGTGTCAGGGTTCGTTACCATCCCTGACAGAGAGGCCTGACTTGTTCTGCCTCCAGAGCTCTTGGAAAAACACCGTCTGCTGTGGGCAGTCACCACAGGGCTCAAAGGGCTTCTCTCTCACACATGTTTAAGTTGCAAGGGAGAGATGGCACCGAGGTCTCACAGTCTGTCGCTGCCACGAAAATGTCCAGCATCCTCACTGAGATTCCCAGGCCTGGCCCCTGCCTTGCTCTCCAGCCTCATGTATCTCCTCTTCCAGCTCCAGGTGCTTAAGCACGTGTGGTCCCCAGATGGTGTCCTCTTTCTGACCTGGAACCCCTCACCTGCCCCTTCACTCACTCTTCTGTTCCCAGCCGTGTTGCTACCTCCTGCAGAGCGTCCTCCCTGAGCCCCCACGGGGTGAGGTGCCCTCAGCTGTGCTCCCGGACCCCGTGGGCCACCCTCTGAAACATCACCGCTCTGTACAATGGTCGCCGGACGATGTGTCCGCAGCTCTGTGTCTGGCGAGGGTGATAGCGTGAGCCCGGCGGCTCTGGTCCTGGGCCTGAGCTCCATAGACGTTTGCTGAGGAAGGCACCCGCTGGGTGGCCCAGCCCTCAGGCACTGCCAAAGGAGGCCCCCCGCAGTTCCGCTGCCTCACCTGTAAGTCCTCACAGTTCCCAAGGGAAGGATGGTGGCAAAACTCTAACAAATTACTGCCCTTAACTAAAGTGTTTCTTCCAGGAAGAGAAGCTTCAAAACAAAGAGCTGACTGCTCACGGAGGGAGCTGGGCCTGCAGCCCTCCCACACAGCGTCCGCGGTGTGCCAGGAGCAGGTAGGAGCCCCAAGGCCTGGCCAGGCCCAGGAGAGCCCTGGGGGACCGAGGCTCCAGCTGTGACTCTGCCCCAAGCCGCTGAGACTTGGGGCAAACCCTTCGCCTCTCAGGCCTGTGAGTCCCGGGGCCTTTGAGGGTAAGCCTGCTCAGGTGCTGGCCAGGCCCTGGGAGGAGAGGCGGGAGGAAGGCTGGGCAATCGGAAAGGGCCTCCTTTGGGCTCCACCCAGCCTCGACCTCAGCCCTGGGTCAGCCCGGCCCGAATCCTCCTGCCTCACTCCCCAGACTCTCCTCACAGCGGACGTCAGTCTGGGTCACGGAGCGAAAATCTGACCAAGGCCCTTGCCGTTGATGCTTTTTACAAAAAAGCAAATCTAGGTCGTACCGGCCCCTGCCCTTTGACGGGAAGGTCATAGGCCTCTTCACACCCCATTTCCCACCATGCAGGTTTTACATGGACCTTATTTCTACCAAGACCCGGCAATAGCTGGCCCCACAGTGCTGGGCAAGGTCACCAGCCTGAGCGGCCCTCCCTGAGGCCGCTCTGGAGGCAAACCCAAGCCCCCTTCCCAAGGTGCTGCAGCTGCGAGGCCTCAGTTACAAGGAGGAGGGGCTCGCGTCTATTCCCCCTGACGTCACTGAGCCGGGGGAACGGAGACAGTTTATTTTCCCTCTACGCTGCTGAATGCGCAGCCTCGGGCATCCGTCAGACCTGGACTCAAGTCTCAATCCTGCCACTTTCTAATTACGTGACTTTGGGCCAGTTACCAACCACTCTGCATCTCAGCTTCGAATCTGCCGAGTGGGGACAGAACGCTTACCGAGAAGGCCTACTGTGCAGGCCTGTCACGAGGATGAAATGAAACAACACCAAACACACAGCACAGGGCCTGTCTGGCTGCTTAGCCAATGTCAGCAACTGTTGACAGCCTGGAAATGTCTGGCAAGAGCAATGGGGCTTATGTTTTCCAAAGAATTTCGCCATGCGTCATGGTCAGGACCAAATCCTGACCCCCCACGGCCCAGAGGCAGTCTTTCCCTGCCCCCCCACTCACCCTGCCCCCTAGTTTCAATTACTTTTGATTAAACAACTGAGAATTGTAAACATGAAAATCTGCAGGCAGACTGGCCTGTTCCTGAGCGCAGTGGCAGACCCAAACCCCAGGGGTCCCCACGGCTCAGACCTGCCGCGTCTTTCTGCCCCGGCAGTGGGCCCTGAGCCCCAGGTGCCCAGCACAGGCTGCTGCCTCCTTGGCTGCAGTGCCTCTACCCCGGGCACTGACTCACGGTGGGACCTTCAGGATAGTTGCTTTTTAATCTCATGAAAAATCCCTGGGGCCTGCTTTGCAGAGGAGTGAGTACCAGGAAGCAGGGAGCGCTTTCTGGGATGCAGGATAACAGATGGCACCTGGGCCTGAGAGGCAGGTCCCCAGGTGCCTCTGCAAGCTCTGGGGCAATAGGCCTTTTTGTTCCGTTTGGGTTGGCTTCACTTTCTTTCTTTCTTTTTTTTTTTTTTTAATAAAACCAAAGGATCAAGATGAGACAGGCAGTAGGGTTAAAAAAGGCTAATGCCCCAAATGTAAGTGAGTGTCACAGCCAAACTCTCCCTGAGCTGGTTAATAAATAAGCCAGTGATTGAGCTGCTCTAACACATTCTATTCTGTAGCCCAGAAAGGATCCTTCCCACTAAGGGGGCCATAGACACTGGATGAGTAGCTTCAGTCCCTGTCCGACTTCCCTGTGCCTGTGTCTGCTGTATGTGGTGGTAAGATGACCTCTGACCCCAAAGTCATTTCTGGGACACCACTGGACCAGAGAGGACCCAGAGACAAAGGGAGGCGTCTGGGGTCCTGTCTTACAGGATCGGCCCGTGAGAGAGAGAGAGCGTGCCTGGCACCGTATCTCTTCAGCTGGTTCTCACAATAACCCCAGACTGCAGGACCTGCTATTAGTGCAAAGGTTTGGAGAAGTTAACTGGCGTGCCCAGAAACTGGCAGAAGCAGGTCTTAAAGCCCACAGCGCGATGTGCGAGGCGATCACCTAGTATGGCCTTTGCCATTTTACTGCAAATGACAGATGCTGTAGTTGTCCCTAAAACTGGGAGGCTGGTGAGCAGCGGTGTTGCTTGGGAAGGCTCAGTGGAAAAGGGGGAGGCTTTGGAGGGGTCCCGGGGAAGGAGGAGAGGCCAGGACCCCGGGTGCTGGGAAAGAGTCAGGCGTGTTCAGGAAGCGGGGCAAGACCAGGCACAGAACTCATTATGGCAAAACGTGCTGACCTGCCTGCTGTGATGCACCTCATCTATAGATTAAACCCCCCCGAACATATGTAAGTGAGCGCTGTGAAAACGTGTGTGAATTTTAGCTGTCAGCACGCGGGACGAAAGCGCTGCGGGCAGGCGGGGTGTCACCCCCACCGTGTCCTCAGCCAGCCTCTGCGGACATTCTGTGCCCTCCGCGAACCTGGGGCTTCGCAAACCGCAGTGGCTCATGACAACTTCCCCTATACAAGCTCTTTGAAAACCCATTTAGAAAGGAAGTTGCTCTTTCTTCGTGCTTTGGAAATTCTGCTGTGCAGATGGTTCCTGCAAGTTTACTTTCTTCACTGCTTGGCACTGAGAGAAAATGTTTGTTTTTTGTTTTTACTAGATTTCTACGAATCAGATACATAATACTTCTCTTAAAATTGAGGTCATCTGGTCAAGATTCCGAACCAGACACAGCGCAGGTCGCCCTGACACAACCAGAAAGGGCAGCCACTGCCTGGCGGAGACCCCGGCCCCCTGTGTGAGAATGTCGAGTCCACTCGTCAGTCCCCAGCTCCCGGACCCCGTGAGTCTCCCCCTCCTCGTCAGGCCCTCGGCCCTGGCTCTGTGCCTCTCCTGAAATCTCTGCCCCCGGCCTCATATTACAGCTCTCTGGAAGCAGGCCACCGTGCGGGAAACTCCTGGAGGTGAGGAGCATGCTTCGTCCACTCTTCCAACAAGTATGCCTCAATGCCTTCCACGCGCCAAGCAGTTTGCTGAGCCCTGGGATACACCTGGCAGCAAGCTTAACGGCACAGACTCTGGAACTGGGCTGGCAGGGCTGGAGTCCCAGCTCTGCCGTGCGCTAGCTGTGCGCCCCGGGCAAGCCCCGCAGCCTCAGCACGCCTTAGTCTGCCCCCGCGTGCGGTGGTGATACCAACGCCAACTCCCAGCAGTGAGGGGACTGAGTGAGTTCACACCTGTAACCAGCAAGTCTCCTGCATGTAAGCTAGGATTACAGGCTAGTGCTACGGCAACAGACTGATACAATAAAAGGCAAGCGGTCCCTACAGCAAGGGTGAGTGCAAGATGTTTTTGGAGGACACAAGAGGGGTGAATAAACCCAGACTTAGGAGGGCTTCCCAAAGGGGGCCACACTCTAAACAGAGGCTTAGAGAACCAGTTAACCGTAGTAAGGCGATATGAAGACAGGGAGAAGAATGTTCCGGATTGAGGGAACAGCACGTGGAAAGGTGGAGAGGCAAAAGTCCATGCTTTCTTTGGCAAGTTTGCTTCATATTAAAAATAAAACAAAGCAATAAGTCAGTCACTGAGTAACAATTATTACAGAATTTGTAATGTGCCTTCTATCCATTGAACCATTAATGTACAAACTACAAAGAATTCAGGTTCAAATCACAAAGAGCAAGGCTGAACTCAAGTCATCTTTGAAGGTTATACCAACAAGGTCACCATGGCTCACATGTTCTCTTTCTATTTTCTAGGAGACAAACATTGATGAGCCTCAAATTGTTACATTAATTGAATCGTTTCTTGAGTGATTTCTGGTCTAAAAGCTCCCTAAGAGAAGACAGAGGACAGTCTCTGTTTTTCACTCCCCACACTGCTCCCAACACACCCTTCCACGTGGTAGGTATCCAGCAAATGCATTTTTTTCTCTTATCCTCTAATGCACTGAATTTTAGTTTGAATCCCAAAGTTTTCTAAACAAATACTTTTTAAATGATAAGTTCTAAAATGAATCCTGCCAATACCCAGTGGTTCTCTTTTCACCCAACTCAGAGGAAAGCAAGTTTGGGCCTGCTTCTGGTCTCTTAGAGCAGGAAGCCAGTCTCCAAGATGACCTCACTGCAGAGCTGTGTTTTATAGTCAACTAGCAAATCTCGGCATGAACTGAGAATAAAAGTTGGAAAGACAATAAAAGTCCAAGTAAGCCAGCACTGTGCAGGTCAGATCAGTGCGGAGAACCAGCGGGACCCACAATTAGTTTTCAATTTTAAGGAAACTCAAGGGGGAGAAATCTTTCCGGCCAGTAATCATCCTTTTTCAGAAGACCAGCACAGCCTTTTCCTTAGTCGCAGGTGAGGAACTGTGGTTCCTAAGATAACAGAAGGAGGAAAGGGATTTTTAAACTCATCTAAGCCAGGGGTTTTCAAACAGGTTTTGACTGAGGAACGCTTCATTCAAACTAAGTGTCACCAAGATGTACGAACACATGAAAGCACACCAAGGCGGGGCTGCTCTGCGTTAAGGCCAGGTCCAGGCCCCAGTTCCAGCTGCTGCCCCTACCCCCAAGCACTTCTAAAACCGCTCATGGTCACCTAACTACACTGGCCCTGCCATTGAGGCTGCGAAAAAATACTTGGTTTGTCCAAGGTCACACAGAAGAGCCAGAATGAGTTCAAGGTCTACTTACTTATGCCAAATTCAGTGACCCTTCCACTGCCCTATGCAGACCTAGGGGAAATGTGCTTACTACTGCAAAGGGGTGGCTGGTGGCAAAGAGGTGCAGCAGGAAAGGAGGATTGCCTGTCAAATGCACAGAGGGACAGAGCAGGGCAAAGCCGTGCGGTGACTACTAGCTGTTTGGGGGCTCCAAGATGCTGCTTAAATGACAAGACAGCGTATCCCACCTTTCTGCTGGATCACCAGCATGCCATGATCTACTTGCGTGGTCAAGTCAGCAGACATCAACTGGGCATCTGCTCTCAGGTGCTGGGCAGAGCAATACCAAAATGAATAAGTCAGTCTGCCATCCCCAGTGCTCATGGTCTAGAACAGAAGACACACTGGAAACCCTAAGTAGAGAGAGCGTTAGGCTGCAGTCAGGGACCTGCCGGGCAGCTACAGAAGTAGAGGGAAGCAAGGACATCAGTTCACTGGGAGACTCCAAGAGGACCCAGAAAACAGACACCCATCCAGGCTTTCCAAGGATGCATTTGTCTCCAGGTAGACAGGAGAGGGGAGGCATGTGGTTCAGAGGAAACAGAAATAGTTTTCAAAGCGTGGCAAATTTGCTCATTTACAGCTTAGAAAGACCCCCGAGGTGGCACTGTGGAAATCCACGGAGAGAGGCAGCTTCTGCAATGGTTGAACTGAGAGGACTAAGAGGAGGGATGGGAGACAACAGTGGTTTTCAGAAGGAAACTCAGCACAAGGAAGGGGAGCCATAAAGGGACAGGAGGGCTCCCCGGCTCCCATGGTTCTGGAGAACTGCTGGAAGGTGGTGCCACACGCGACAAAGAAGAGTTCAGGCGGGGAAATGAGGAGCCAGCTTCTGCTGCCAGGAGTTCAAGGTGCCGGTGGGTCCTCCAAGAGGAGGTGTGTAGCGGGGAGATGGGTGTAAGGGTCTGATGGTGCACGCAGCACAGGCTGGGCTTGTCCTCGGCTTTAATTTCTAAAGGAAAAGGCACAGCCTGTTTCCCCGTGTGTCACAGAGCTTGTTTTAACCTTCAGCTCTGAGGGCTTTTAATAAGGAGAATTCACTGAAAATTTGTGTTGGTTCTTTCCTTTTTCCCTAAGCTATCTAGTGGAATCCAAACCCTATCAGCTTTTACCACAAGTTAGCTGGCGAGTGCAGCCACACCCCAGGGAAACTGGCTTCCTCTGTTCCATCTGAATTAAGAAACAAATTTCAGTAATGATAAAAACACATGACATAAAAATGTAGAGTGTATGTCCAGTTTAGCTTTGTCCCATCCATTCTTTCATGGAATGAAATTATCGCCATTTTTCAAGCAATAAAAGTAGCGTATGAAGAAGGTAAATGTACAGTCCCCAGGCCAGGGAGCCTGCAGTTGCTCAGGACTGAGTTAGGTACATGGTTAGCAGTCAGTCAATATGTCTCCACCAAGTAACTCACGGTACTGAGACACAACAAGCCAAAGCATGGGCGATATTAAAAATAGACAAACGCTGAGACATCGAACATCAGCTCTAGGAGCTGATAATTAATTGGCTAGATAAGCCAGTACCAAAATGAAAATGTAAGGACAGATGTGACAAACGTCAACAGAAATTAAATGTCCAAAAGTTCAGAGGTAAGAAATAGCAAGTTGGACCAGAGCAATGAGGAAGCGTTTCCTGGAAGAGAGGTGCTGTCTAAACTCAGTGTAAAAGGATGAGCTGGGTTTGGACAAGCAAATAAAGGAGTGGGCAGCTAGGATGGAGGGGAAGAATGGACTGAAAACGTGATGCGGGTACCACCAGGTGTTTCAGGACTAGAGAAGAGGTGATTTGGGGTGGAGCAGAGGGTCCACACAAGACTGTGACCTAAGACAGGACTGGAGGGGGTCTGAGAGCCCTAATGCCTTCTGAACTTTATCAGGGAGGCCTTGGGCAATCCCAGAAGGGACTCTCAGCAGTCCCTTCTGAGGGGTGGGAGTACGGGGATAACCAGACCGACTGCTAACCGGTCATACCCCAGGGGAGAAGAGAGCGAGGGCAGGAGAGGAGCAGAGCAGAACAGAGCAGGGGTGCCTTTGTGAAGAGAGCCTGTGAGGTTGGCCTTGAAGACTGGGCTATTTGGGATGTTGAGATGGAAAGACAAAGTCCTGGAGGCTGGAAATGTGGCACAGATGAGGAAAATTGCAAAGTCCAGCTGCCTTAAATGTAGGACGTGACTAGGAAGTCAAAGGCATGAGGCAAAAGGCAGACTGCAGGCACGAGTCGGGGCTTGCAGAGGACTGGCCTTTGCCCAGGAGGCAGTGAGAGTGTCTGGAAGTGGTTGATAAGGGCACTTTCTGGATCAGAAGTCACGTGTGAGGAACACCGAGTAATGACGGCTTAACAGTTGGCAACGTTCCCAGCATTCCAGCTGAGTAGTGAGGGTGGTCTGGAAGGATCCAGGAACGGAACGCTCCGGAGGCTCAGCAGAGGGGTGGAGGGAGCCAGGCACGCGGCAGTGCCTGCCTCAGTGGGGAACGTGGGCACCGGGAAGACTGGGAGTGAGGGACTGAGGGGCATCTCGGGGAATGACCTGAAAGTCTGAATGTGTTGTGGGAAAAGAGTTTTGGAGATTTTGAACAAACATTCTCACAGACCCTCTGCTTCTGTGAACTGTGAACTATGCCCAAATAATGTTTATATCAATGCTCTCTGAACTTCCCGAGTACAAGGACCCACACCCACACCCACCGCCCCCCTAGACTACTTTCTGTGTCCTCTCTGCACACATGCTGAAGGTGCTCTGAGCACGGTAAGAACCTCTAAAAACACTCTTAAATTGTGAGGCATAGCATCTTTATAGAAAAAGTAAGTAAGGCACACTGGTGCAAGTTAAAGAATTATGCTAAAGAATCATACCCCTGTAAAATCTCCTCCAGGTCAGGAAATAAAATGTTGGCAGCACCCCAGAAGCCAGCTGTGTGCACCTCCCAATTCACAACCCCACTGTCACGCTCAGCAGTGGCCACACTCCTCAATTTTGTGACTACCATTTCCTTCCTTTACCTTCTATGCTTAATACCTGCATATGCATCCTCAAATTATAGCATAGTTTTGTCAATGTAAGTTAAATAAATCATAAGACCGAAATAAATAAAATTAAATTTAGAAACATGACAGTGTGCCACCGGGACAGACAACAGAGCAGTGGAAGAGAATTCAAAGACTAGAAACAGACCTAATCTACAGTAATCAAAACAGTATGGCATAAAAACAGACACATGGACCAATGGAATAGAACAGGAGCCCAGAAATAAACCCACACATATATGGTCAATTAATTTAAAACAAAAGAGCCAAGAATATACAATGGAGAAAAGACAGTCTCTTCAATAAATGGTGTTGGGGAAACTGGACAGCCACATGCAAAAGAATGAAACTGGTCTACTATCTTACGCCACACACAAAACCTAACTCAAAATGGATTAAAGATTTGAAAACAAGACTTAAAACCATAAAACTCCTAGAAGAAAACATAAGGAGTAAGCCCATTGACATCAGTCTTGATGATGAGTTTTTGGATCTGACTCTAAAAGCAAAGACAACAAAAGAAAAAAATCAACAACTGGGCCTACATCAAACTAAAAAGCTTTTGTACAGTAAAGGAAATCATCAATAAAATTAAAAGGCCGCCTGCTAAGTGGAAGAAAATATTTGCAAATCACTTATATAATAAGGGATTAATATCCAAAATATATAAGGAACACATGGAACTCAATAGCAGGGAAAAAAAAAAAAAGGAATCCACTTTAAAAATGGGCAGAAGATCTGAAAAACATTCTTCCAAAGAAGACGCACAGAGGGCCAACGTGCACATGAAAAGATGCTCAACATCAGTAATCAGCAGGGAAATGCAAATCGCAACCTTACATCATACCTGTTAGAACGGCTATTATCAAAAAGACAGGAAATAAAAAGTGTTGGCGAGGATATGGAGAAAAGGGAACCCTTGTGTACTGTTAATAGGAATTTGGTTGGTGAAACCGCCAGGGAAAACAGCATGAAGTTTCCTCAAAACATGAAAAATAGAACTACTGTATGTCCAGCAATTTCACTCCTGAATATTTATCCAAGGAAAATGAAAACACTAACTTGAAAAACTATACTTGTCTTTATGTTTATTGCAACATTATTTACAATAACCAAGATATGAAAACAACCTAAGTGTTCATCCGGATGAATGGACAAAGAAAATGGAGTAACATATATATATGTAATATATATGTGTATGTGTGTCACACACACACAACGGAATATCATTAGGTCATAAAAAAAGAGTGAAATCCTGGCACTGTGACAACATGGATGGCATTGTGTAAGTGAAATAAGGCAGACAAAGAAAGACAAAACCGTATGATCTCATTATTTGTGGAATCTAAAACAAAACAAAACCCAGGATCATAGATACAGAGAACAGACTGGGGGTTGCCAGAGGCAGTGTGTGGGGAGTGAGTCAAATGGGTAAAGGGGGTTAAAAGATACAAACTTCCAGTTATGAAACAAATACCATGCAGGTGTAATGCACAGCATGGTGAGTATAGTTAATAATACTGTATCACCTGCTTGAAAGTTGCTAAAAGAGTAGATCTTAGAAGTCCTCATCACAAGAAAAAAAATTGTAACCATATATGGTGACAGATGTTAACTAGACTTATTGTAATGATCATTTCACAATATATATAAATATTGAATCATTATGTTGTACACCTGAAACTAAAATGTCAGTTATATCTCAATAAAAAAAAAGGCCCAAGTATGTGTATGAATTAGATGATTACTTAGCAGCACTATTTACAATAGCCGAGACATGGAAGCAACTTTAATGTTCGACAGATAAATGGATAAACATGTGGCACATATGCTCAGTGGTATACTACTCAGCCATAAAAAAGAGTGAAATAATGCCATTTGCAGTAACATGGATGGATCTAGAGATTATGATGCTAGGTAAAGTAAATCAGACAGAGAAGGACAAATATCATATGATATCATTTAGATGTGGAATCTAAAATATGACACAAATGTTCTTATTTAAAAACAGAAATAAGTTCACAAATGTAGAAAACAAACCTATGGTTACCAAAGGGGCATGGGGGTTGGGGAGGGATTTATTAGAAGTCTGAGAGTAGCATGTACAAATTACTCTATATAAAATAGATAAACAACAAGGTCCTGCTTTATAGCACAGGGAACTATATTCAATATCCTATAATAAGCCATAATGGAAAAGAAGATGAAAAAGAAAATGTATATATATGTATAAATGAATCATTTTGCTGTTCACCAGAATCTAACACAACGTTGTAAATCAACTATACTTAAATAAAAAGAGAATTAGCTGATAGGTATTTCATATCCTTTATCAAAACAGATCACAAATGGACTAAAGATTTACTGTAAAAATTGGAGCAATAAAAGTACTAGAAGAAAACAGATATTTATGGTATCTTGAGGTGGAAAGGCTTTTCTAAGGATAATACCAAAGGCTAAAGCCATAAAGGAAAAGAATGCCGGATTTGTCTACAAAGAAACACAAAGCTTCATCAAACCAATAAACACAGCAGCCAAACCTGAAAAGAAAACATCAAAAAGGGGAAATTACATGTGACATCAGACTAACAAAGCAATTGTGTCCTTGGTTCTTACAAATCAGTAAGAAACTAAAACAGTGGAAAGGGGGCTGGGGCACTGTCTCAGTTAACTATTGCCGTAAACTTGATGAGTAATAAAGAGACCCAGAGTTCTAGTGTGAAGTGACACTT
Source organism: Vicugna pacos (assembly GCF_048564905.1). Taxonomy (NCBI): domain Eukaryota; kingdom Metazoa; phylum Chordata; class Mammalia; order Artiodactyla; family Camelidae; genus Vicugna; species Vicugna pacos. The sequence goes on from NC_132995.1 coordinate 74,456,266, forward strand.
ATTCTCGCTACGACACACAGGGCAACTCAGGCGCTCGGGCTTGGGCTCGGCTGCAGGTGGGGTCCAGGTGCGTCCCCTGTGTTCCTCCCGCTTCCGGCGGCAGGCTGGCCAGGCACGTGCTTCTCACAGGGGTGGCAGGGGACCCGCAAACACTCCCCACCCCCCAGGCACATTTCAGACCTTTAGTCACAAATCTTCTGCTGACACTTTATCAGCCGGTCACATGGCCAAGCCTCACCTTAGCTGGCTGTGTAAATAGATTCTGCTGCTAGTGGAAGGGAAGGTGATCAACACTTGACCGAGTGTGTGTGTCCCTCCCACATTCGTACGCTGAAATCTAACCCCCCCCATGCTGGTGGGAGGCGAGGCCTTCGGGAGGTGACTGGGTCGTGAGGGCTCTGCCTCTATAAGAGGCCGAGAGAGCTCTCCTGCCCTCCGCCCTGTGACTACCCAACGAGAAGAGGACATCTGTAACAGGAAGCAGATCCTCACCTGACACTGAACCTGCCGGTGCCTTGGTCTTGGGCCTCCCAGCTTCCAGAGCTGTGAGAAATAAGCTCCACCCAGTCTGTGGCAATTTAGTATAGAAGCCCAAATGGTCTAAGACAGCAGGTATCAATGGGGCTACTTGGAAAACATGGACAAATGGCCAATTAGCATGTGAAAAACAAGTGCAGCATTATTAACATGGAAAATGCAAGTTGAAACAAAAATACAGTATCCTTTGTGGCCTACCAGGTTGGCAATTGCAGACTAACGACATCTGGTGTCGACGAGGATCAGAAGCAGGCGGCTCAGGACTCTGATGGTGGACTGTAAACTGGTGTCATCCTCCAGAGGGTGACTGCACGTTTATAACACGTAGTCCTATGCCCTGCAACCTCACTTTTCTATTCTGCAGTTTTACCAGTGTGACAGCCTAACAGTGTGTCACAAGAATATGCAGCACAAAGTACTCTGTAATAGCAAAACCTAGAGAGAGTCCTAAGCCCAACAACAAGGGACGTTAGCGGGACAGAAATACGTGGCAAAAGCAGCATTTAGGAGACCTTTTTAAAACTGGAGGTGACAAAAGAACTGAAACTAACCCATGTTTCAGGAGATACAGTTTTATGTTGTGCGTATTTGTTGGCATAAAAATACTCACAGAATAGTAGATAGAAACAGAGTATAAAACAATTCAAAAAGTGTGATCAAGTTCTGCTTTAAAAATAAATGTATGTATTACATATGCAGCGAAAGTCTACACAGTGATACACCAGAGACAATGGTGATTTTTGGAGGGCAGGATCATGGACTTCATTCTCTTTTTCACTGGTATATTTTCATCTTTCTATAATAAATAGGCATTAATTTTGTCATAAGAAAAATGCAGTTTTAAAAATGTTAATGATGCTTAAAATAGTTTTAATAACAGGGGGATATTTGCTATAATATTAAGTTCAAAAAGGAAGATACACAGTTGTTGAGACAGTAAGAATAATAGTCATGTAAAAAAATAAGTGTTGAAAAAACCAAAGTAGATGCCTTTGAACAGTGTAAATGATTTTAAGTTACACGCTTTTTATAATTAAAAAATATTTTCTAAAGAAAAATGCTGGGCAAAATAATTTAGGATCCTTTAACAAATTGAATTGTCTCTGTAGTCAGCTGTCAAAGAAAATACATACACAAGACCCATGGTCCTTAAACTGCAGTGACTCCAGGAGGCACCCGGAAGACTTGTTTAAAGGCCTGTTTCCAGTCCCCCAAACCGAGATAACGCGGCAGGCGGTACAGCACTGCCCGGCTGTGATTCCTGCGGCACAGCTGTACTTGCTGATCCCAAATAGCATAATGTGAATGTCTCAACACAGTATCTTCTAATAAGAACAAATTTTTCATTGTCTCTCCAAGTATTATAATTCTGTTCCTCATTTTATCTCTGAATTTCAACCTTTGTGATAATGAGCATTTAAGACTTTGCTTTCTCAGTGGCCAGTTATTCACAAAAGTTCTTCCTGGAGGGAGGGTATAGCTCAGCGGTAGAGCGCACGCTTAGCATGAGGTCCTGGGTTCAATCCCAGGCCCTCTGTTTAAAAAGAAAAGAAAGAAAATTCTATATGGGGCCAGCTCTTGGGAAACAGCATCTTTCAGTTCAGTCCCTCCACTTCACAAATGAGGTTCTGACCCCAGAGAAAGTTTGCAGCTTGCCTGAGCCCCTCGCCTGCTCCCCGGGCTCCTCCTGATTCCCCAGCAGCCCAGTTTTCTCCAACCCCTTCAGCTTTTCAATGGTAATTTGTCACTTAATGGCAAACGTGTTAGTCTGACTTAAGTCCACGCTCGTCTTGGGACGGAGACATCATCGGGAACAGACTCTAGACAGAATCTGGGTTTCCCTGTTCCGCTGTGCAAGGACACCTACGCTACTGCCAACGTCCAGAGGTCCCCAAACCAACACACCCCGGGTTAATAAAAGCCCAAAGCTGACTCAACTGTAGTCAGATTTTAAATATAACTTGTGCAGAATTAGCAAGTATTAGCAAGTTCTGAAAACATTTAAAGGTAATTTCTTTCATCATCTAGCATTTCCTCAGGAATTTTGGACGGCTCTTTGGAGAAGACAGCCAACATACCTTACAGTATATGAAATGATGCACAGAAATAACCAAAACCAGTAAGTATAGTTTCCTTGCCAAAACTTTTAGAATCCTTGTACTAATAGTCCTGTATTTTCTGATGAAGCCATGCAAAAAAAAAAAGTAATTTATCTGTCTCTGTGACAGTTAACACTTATTGAGCTATATATGCCAGACATTATGCTAATAATTCTATATACATTATCTCACTTATGTAACAACTGAATGAGTTGGGTGCTAGCATTACCCTCATTTTATAGATGAGAAAACTGAGGCTTCGAGAGAATAAAAAGCTTACCCAAACACGTGCTTCTGGCAAGTACTGGAGCCAAGGTTTGAACTGAGCTGGTCTGACACAACGTTCCTGCTCTCCTAACCATTCTGCTACGTGTTTCTCTGACTAGCTGTCATTTATCATTCATCTATCTGTCAATGAATATAATCTCAGAAAAGGGACATCAGAATTGAGTTTTTCCCTATTTTTAATCTTCTTAAAACTTTCCTGTTATGTTTTCATATAATAATTTTAAAATATGTGCGTCATACTTATGCATGTGATTTTTGTGGGTATGACTGCCAACTAAAGTTAGCACTTTGCCCAAATATAGACACACTTTTATCAATGTATACTTAAGAATTTTAAAGTGATGTTTGTTTGCCAATGTATACTTAAGAATTTTAAAGTGATGTTTGATTGTTGTTTGCCAGAGAAAAAAATGTTATATTACATTTTCAATGTAATAGTACATTTAAAATGTGATGATAAGAACAAGAATGGTATCAGTCAGGGTTCGACTGCAGTAAAAAGAAACCACTCTGTTTAAAGAGAAGGTATTTAATACAGGAAGTTAAGGGCTTATAAAATTGAAGGTTGGACAAACCAGCTCTGGACCTGCTTTGTGACGGTCAGCCAGGACTATGTGAAAGCCAGAGGGACTCTCAGGAAAGTTCTGCCTTCTAAAAATTAACTCTACACAGCCTCATTAAAAACCTGCTCACTCTCCTCGGTGGAAGTAACTCAACCCTAGATCTCCTCTTCCCAGTAATGGAAAAACATAACAGTTGAAGCTATCATGGTGCAACTCAAGTGCACAATGCCTGGGCATAGCAATGGACAAATTATAGGCACTGTTATAAAGATTGCCAATCTCCCATACGCTTCATCACAATATTCTTTTATTTTCTTCATAGCCTTAAATATTAATTGAAATCATTTTAAAGTTTTATATATATACATATATGTCTTTTGTACTAAAATTAGGGCCCTCTATCTTGCAGAGACATCCCATTCCCTTGGAGAAGTTCTTAGATGACACATTAGATATTCACCAAGACTTCCTGAATGACTGAATAAATGCTATCTATGCCATTGATTTTCCAGGGAGGTTGTGGTCCTGCGCAGGATAAAGCTTGTGAATGACTGAGTCTACCTCCCTTTTTCTAGCAGGCATAACCCATTTGAAATTGCTTATCCTGCCTGCTTTCTTAGAAACGGTGTTTTCCCCTCCTTTGCCTAGACCCCTCAGCAGCGTAATGGGGCAGGAGGAGGTGAGGCCAGGGTTGGAGGATGGAGAAAAAAGAATTACTTGGGGCCCTTTTCTCCCCCTAGGCTCCAGCTGTTATAGTAATAGCTTAGCAGAGTGAGGACGATTTATCTGGATGATCGTGACCTCAGAGAATAACAAAATGTGGACACTCATCCCAGCTCTGAAACAAATCAGAAACAGCACTCACTCATTCATCCATTCAACAGATACTGACTGAGCATCTACCACATACCAGGCACTTGATTTGTGCTAACAGGAGTGCTGTCTATAGGACCAAGCAGATCACTCCTTTGGATACTTCCTATAATCCTCAATCTGCTAAGTAATAATTATCATAAAGTGACTCCAGCCCACTGCACACACCTGAGAACTGGGTTTGATCAATGAAGGGCAGACAGTGTTAGGATTCCATAGTTTTGGTGTGCTCTTATCCATCTGGAAAACATCACACTAAAGGCTAATTGCTACGTTTTGGCTGACTTTTCTCTGTGCCCTATTTTCTATTTTGCTTGCTTTTAGTAAATCTTACCAGTTTTTCTAACCCCGTATGGTAACCTGATTCCTCCTTTCCTCTAACTAGGGCAAAAGAAGGCACATCGATTCTCTTTTCCTGCATCTTCACAGCCTTCATTCACAGTGGGCCAGGTTCTCAGTAACCTATGTCTAGGTGACCGAGTCTCCGCACTGGTCTCTTGGCGTTGAATCATTCCCACGACAACTTTACACACCACTTGCAGACGTGTATCTGTACCCCTTCATCTCTTTTGAATAGCATTTTGCCTTTTAATATATCTGATTACTCTCAACAAAAGTAAAACTTTCTTGAATAAAGCTCAATAAATGTGAAATTTGAGGTTCATACCAAGTCCACCATATAGGAAGTTCAGTAGAAGTAACGAATCAGCCGCCTCTGCGCGAACGGGCCGTATCTTCCCTGATCACACCGGTGTGTGTGCGCTTCAGTCTGAACACACCTGGAAACTGCCCTACGATATTCTTATATTGTTTACTCATTGTTCCACTGGCTTAGGCCTCGTGTCTGGAACTAGAGTTTAAGCCTCTCCAGATGGAAGGGAGACGGGCTACGGTTACGAAGCACTTTCTCGCCCGCGATTTCTGCTTAGTCATTGTCCTCCAGGAAGCGGCTCCTCAGCTGGGGCTGAACTCTCCCCCTTCCTCTTTGATTGCACACATTGGCCTACAGACAATGTAAACCTTTAATGAATGGACGTGGCGAAGAATGAGCAGTTTGGGGGAAAGCTCTTGAGAAAAGAAGTGAACTTAGTAAGAGGGTAGCCAAGCGAAGCTGAAGAAGGGGGCCCTTGGGCATTACGCCCGCTCCGGACAGCTGAAACCGGCTGGCATCGCAAGCCTCGGTGGATACCTGCGCTGTCTTTTTAAAGAGGTGAGTGAGGCGTCACCGGCGTGACGGCGCAGGGGCTGCGCGGCGGGCGGGGGCGGCGCGCCCTTTGACCGGCAGGGGGAGCCCTGCCGAGCGCCGGCCCCGCGCCGCCCCTCCCGCCCCGCGCGCCCCGCGCTCCCTCCGCCGCGCGCCCGCCCGCCCGGCGCCACGCCCGCCGCAGGCCGAGGGCCAGTCGCCCGCGGCCCGGCGCCCCGCGGCCCGCTCGCCGCCCCGCCCCGCCGCGGGACGGGTAACGGTTACGAAGCACTTTCTCGGCCGCGATTTCTGCTTAGTCATTGTCTTCCAGGAAACGGCTCCTCAGTTGGGAGTGAACTCTCTCCCTTGCGGCGGCCGCAGGAGCAGGAGCCGCGGCCACCGGCGCGTCCTTCCCGGGCCGCCGCTCCGCCGCCGCCGCCGCCGCCGCCGCCCGGCCGCCCTCGGGCCCGAGCGCAGGCCGGGGTCCCGCCGCGCGGGGCGAGCAGCCGCGCGTTCCGCTCTCCGGCCTGCGGGGCGGCCTCCTTCCCCAGCTGCGGCCCCGTCGCCGCCGGGCCCGCTCCGTCGGCCGCTGCCATGGGCACCCACAGCCGCGCGGCCGGGGCGCTCCTGGCGCGGGCCAGCACCCTGCACCTGCAGACGGGGAACCTGCTGAACTGGGGCCGCCTGCGGAAGAAGTGCCCGTCCACGCACAGCGAGGAGGTGAGGGCGGCGGGCGTGCGGGCCAGGCCGCGGGCTGGGCCGGGCCAGGGCGGGCGCCGCGGGGGACGCGGGAGAGGCGCGCACCTGGGCTGCGCCCGCGGGACGAGGCTGGGGCGCTGTGGCATCCCGACCTGCTGGTGGGGGCATATCGGCTTAAAAAAGTCGGCAGGTGCACCTTCACGCCGAGCAGCGCCTCTGTCGGTGCTCGCGGCCGGTAGCCGAACTCTCCAGCCGATGGGGTCCCTCTCCGGGCTGTCGGAGTCCGAGAGCGCCGGCCCGTCGCTCCGTCCCTCTCCCTGCTCCGCTCCCT